>NC_063183.1:29421708-29730659 GCF_023159225.1 Perognathus longimembris pacificus | reverse complement strand
AGTGGTATAGCTTATTTCAGTACTTTATTTCTTCTTAGTATCTGAAATCCTATTACTTGGATATATTTGATTTATTCATCCATGAATGGGCGTTTGGATTGTTTCCACATCTTAACTATTATGAATAGTATTTACAAGAACACTTGCATTCAAGTTTTTGGGTGGATATATGTTTTTACTTCTTTTGAGTTGTTCCTGGGAGTGGAGTAGCTGAGTCACATGGCAACTCAACGTGTAACAGTTTAGGGAACTATTAAGCTGTGTTCCAAAGTGGTTGCAGCATTTTACATTGGCACCAGAAATTTGTGAGGGTTTTTTTATTTCTTCCTGTACTTTTCAACAGTTTATTATCTGTTGTTTTGATTATGCCCTTCCTATTGATATGAAGTACTTTCTCACTGTGGTTTTGATTAGCATTTCCACGATGACCAATGTGGTATTATACATCTTTTTCTTGAGCTTCTTGGCTGTTGGTGTACCTCCTTTAGAGAAATGATTATTCTCATTATCCACCCATTTTAAATGGAATTAATTGTCGCTTTGCTTTTGAGTTATAAGTATTCATTATATGTTCTAAATATGTCCTCATCATATGCATGAATTGCAAATGCTTCCTCCTATTTTGTGAGTTTTTAATTTCTTGATGATATCCTTGAAGTACATTTTTAGTTTTGATGAAGTCTACTTCCTATGTAATCTTTTGGTTATAGTTTTTGCTGTAACAAAAATGGATCTGTGATCCATTCTGATTTAAATCTGTGTAATGTGTGAATGTGTTCAATCTCAGGTGCTCTGATGCATGTGTCTGTCTAGCTGTCCCAGCATCTTCTGTTGAACACTAACTATACTTTCTCAATTGAACTATTTTAAGACTTTTTACTGAAAGTCAATTATAAGCATAAGGGTTTTGCTCTGGCTTCTCAGTTCATTCCCATGTTTCCTTATGTTTAATCCTATGCTAAATATAGATAATACAGTGAGTCAAAGGTATTTTCTCCCATAGTGAAGGTAGTCATGCATTAGGAAAGCTATGATTTCACAATTTATGTTCATGTGAATTTTTGAAACATGATTTGATGGCTGGAATAAAAATAGACTTGTGAAGCCAGGCACCTCACACCTGAAATCCTAGCTACTCAGGAGGCTGAGATCTGAGGATCACAGTTTGAAGCCAGTTCAGGGAAAAAAATGTCCCCATGAGAATCTTATCTGTCGTTAACCACCAGAAAACTGAAAGTGGTGCTATGGCCCAAAGTAGAGTACTAGCCTTGAGTGAAAAAGCTCAGGGACAGTGCCTAGTCCCTGAGTTCAAGCCCCACGACAGACCAGAGAGAGAGAGAGAGAGAGACAGAGAGAGAGACAGATAGACACAGAGAGAGACAGAGAGAGACAGACAGACACACAGAGAGAGAGAGAGAGACCTGTGATCATTAGTCATTTGTGATTTCTTTTTGAAATAAAACTTCTGGGACTTAGAGCATGGCAAGTGTTTCTGATGTTGTGAGACACGTTGCCTAGGCACAGGGCTGCTTTCAGTTCTGAGTCAGTTGAGGTGGGATGCGGATACTCACATGAAGTCCACTGCATTAAAAGGGATGATACATCTGGGGAACCTCCCAATCAGATAAATGGAGTCTGAGTTGGACAGAAGGGAAGAGTGATAATTTATTAAGGTGTCACTAAGAATGTAAGATGTGGAATCTCTCTACTTGGCATAATGGAAGCATTGGCTCTAATCATTAACAACAAAAGTATCTCTGGCATCTGGAGGGTGTTGGTACTTATTAACATCCTTGATAGGTAGGCTTTCAATGGTTGATATTTTTCTTTGTGAGCAAGCAGAGTACAGGAATTAGGCAATCATATACCTTTGTACAGGTAACCTTTCCAGTTAACTAGCAGCAACGACTCACAATACTGGCTTTTTGAAAGATTACCCCGTGCTAGTAAATACTTCACAATACCAGTGGATGAATCTTTTATTACCCTCAATTTACAGACCGGAACACTGACATACCAAAAAGCTGAGAAGCTTGCACATAGCTTTATCTGGTCTAGCAAGTGGAAAAGGAGGGAATGTAATTCCTGAGTCAGTTTTGCTGGCTGCCTGATTTAAGAATCCTCCTAGGATGTGTATTTGATACTAGGGAGTTAATTCAAGGCAAGTTCTAAGGAGACTGCTTTAATACTTAGAATGATCTCAGTTTATATACACACACATGTGCACACACGTATGTATAATGCACACACATGGCAGGCTAGGGACATTTTGGCAAACTGTTTATACTTGTTAGGTTTAGTTTTTTTAAACATTTCATCTTGCATAAACACACAAAAGATCTCTTGTTCCCATATCTTGTAGTTCATTTCAATTAGCATTATTTTTTAAGGTCATATGTACATAGCTCTTGAGCTATTGTGATCCTCTGCTAGAACTGTCCTAGACATATACTAATTATTATAAATGAAGGAAACCAGGTGTCCTGTATTTCTTTGGGTCTGACTTAATTCACTTAATAGGATTTTTTTTCCAAGTCTTTACAAATGGGTGGTGTCATTCTTTCTGATGGAAGCATAGAATTCCATTGGGTATATATACCACATTTTCGTGATCCAGTCATCCACTGAGGGGCATCTGGGTTGATTCATGTTTATGGTAAATAATGCTACAATGAACATGGTTGTGTTGGTAGCTTTAGTGGGGCCTTGTTTGTGGTCATTTGGGTAAATGCCCAGGAGTGGAGTTGCTGGGTCATAGGGTGCTCTGTGTTTAGTCTTTTTTTTTTCTTGATTGCCAAAGTGAAGTACAGATGGGTTACAGTTTCATATGTAAGGCAGTGAGTACATTTCTTATCCGACTTGTTACCTCCTCCCTCCCTTCTGTACTTCACATTGACAATAAAGAAAAGAAACTCTGTTTAGAAATAATGTACTTCAATTTCAGCTATGGGAGTGTTCACAGCCATCAAACTGTCAGTCCTCTTTAGGGATTGTGTGTGCTGAAGAGAGGCACCTCACCTAATGTAATATCCCTCTCCTTGGAGCATCCAGCTTATTATAATGAGGAAATGATGACAGAATAGAAACACTTAAACTTTTTACTCAACAGGACATCCTTGAGGGTAATTCCATCTTCAGAACTCCTCACAGGACTGGCTTCCATTGAGATGGCATTGCTGCCTAAATTCTTTGCTGATTCCTTCTTGAACCTTCCCATCTTTCATTAAGAGTTGATTCCAAGTGTACTCTTTAACCAGCCCTCCTACACATTAATCTCCATCTCAGAGTTAACTTTTTGGGAGACTCATTTTGTGATACTGACAACCCCAGAATGCCTCTAGTTTAATTCATTCTGGGAGGAAGAAAAAAGCTTTCACCATGGTTCCTGAGCCCATGTGGATAGAGACGGGACTTGCTCTGAGCTCTTTATAGCAACATCATTTTCATTTTTTGGTTTTAGTTCTGTTGGTTTTCTTCAACTCACCTTGAAATTTTCCATGTTCTTTCCATTCCCACTGTTGCTGGTATAGATGAAGTCCTGATTATTTCTCATCTGACAAGAACATCAGCCTCATAACATGCCTATGGATGTTACTTACATAGATTACTTATTTGTAGCTTCCTTCACTGTATTCTTCTATGTCTCTATGGACCTCACTGTTCTGCTACTTGCTGAATGTTTGTTACAGAGGCTGTAACTTTGTGCCTCAGGGTTTTTTCTGTCCTCTGGAGACTGCTGAGTTTGTGCCACTGATAGACTGGAAGTACTGAGGAGTTAACCCTGTCAGAGGCAGCCTTCAGTGTTGCTGATGGAGAGTTGTTGATAAATACTCTTGATGTATCTGTCTATACAATGTATATATCTATACGAGTCTCTTAGAAGCCATCTGCAGATTTGAACTACTTGTAACTTTCATAACAATGCATCGTTTGTTGATACACTTTCCTTCCCTGTTTTACTTCTTTACTCCTATGTCCATACTTCTGGGTATCATCTCCCTATTCCTGGCTTCTCAGGGTTCTGATTTAAACTATATTACTCTGTAAACAGACCTTAAGATAAAGATTTGAGTGCAGGAAGCATTATCTTCTAAAATATAGTTATCATTTCATTACCTTACTTAAAAATATAGGCTGCTATAGGACACACCTCAAAAATTCCTTACATGATATCTTGGCCCCCTCATGGATTACGGAAGGATATGTTCTGCTCCATTGAACTAGTAGCAGGAACATGATTCCCCTGAAAAATCCCCAATCACCTCTTATTCCAATAGAAGGTGGAACTTCAAGCTTCCAAGTCTAGCTGGACCAGACTAGATATACTTGGCACATGTGAAAGCTCTAAGAATGAATCAAATAATACTTCAGTGGCCAAGAAACAGAGGTATTTCTGTGTTTCAGGCATGAAAATATATGGGCTTCTCAGTAGCACTTCCATGGTAAATGTTCCCACCTTAGGTCACCGACTTTGTTGAGATTTGAACTACAATCTCATTCATTTCACACAGTTGAGTTTTTCCTACATAATGGAGACTGATGAAATTGCAGCATTCATAGGACAAAATAGGCATTTCTTATTTGTGCCTTTAATTTGGTCTCTAGGGTCCAAATACAAATGAAAGATCAAGTGAGTGTATAACAGAGGTATTAGAGCTAGGAAAGATAGCTTGAAATAGAAGGGAGACTGTCTGACTAGATACCAAATAAATTTAAAAATTATGACACTTTGCCAAAGCCTTGCGTTAGTTAATATCTATTCCTGTACACACATTAAGGTACATAACACACTAATCTTAAACTGAGTAACTTTTACCTAGTAACACACTTCATACCATTTCCCCAGGCATCACTTTTTGACTCTCTCATCTGTATATATATATATTTTTTGGCTATACTCTGGAGTTTTGTGGACTGTTGGGGTAGAACCATTTGAGTTAGAAATTCACCCATGTGGAGAATGTAGGACATAGACTTTGCAATACTGAACTTTACACACAAACTAAGTCTATGAGCTGCTATCTCAAACCATTCATTTATCCCCAGTTTAGCCCCTGAAAAACTGTAGTATTTTCTATGACTTTTAAGAAATTCGTTTATGATTTTATTTGGTTATTTATTTGGCGGTACTACGATCTCAAGCTTGCTAGGCAAATGCTCTACTAAGCCATGCCTTCAGCTCTCCTATGGCTGTTTTCCTCATTTTAACTTGGTCTTTAGGCTTCTCCCTTCAGGGCTATTAGATGGCTGGCATAATACCAGATAGTGTAAGTAGGTAACATCTGACCCATAAAAGTGGATTTTTCCACGTGTCTTTATATTTTTAACTAGGAAGTAAAACTTTCCCAGAAGCCTGTTCTAAATCCATCCCTTCAGGGAAATCTGGCTGAATTGGGTTACATGCCCTTGTTTTAGAGTGAAGGGGAGTGAGGAAATGTATGTTTGGCATTTCTCCACTTTACCCACAGTCTTTACTTGTATTCTCTCTCTAACAGAGACTGGCTGGAGCATAGGTAACCAAAGGGACATGATACCCAGTGAAATGGCCCAATCTAGGTTTTTATTAAAAGCTTTGATTGTAGTGACAGAGCCATGACACGATTAGCAGAACTGCTCACTCAAGTCACAACCAGCTCTGGGAATGTTCATAATCCATCAGAAAACAGAAAAAATGCAACCCCTAAAACATTAGTGATGTAATAATGGATTTCATAAAATTCAGCATGAGTTTTGATAATATAAGTAACTTGATGATGAAAACAAAACTTAACCCTAATATGTATTGTTAGTATTCTCTAAAGCTTTCTGTAAAAGTTGTAGTGTGTGTGTGTGTGTGTGTGTGTGTGTGTGTGTGTGTGTGTGACAGAGAGAGAGAGAGAGAGAGAGAATGGAGATCTCAGTTATGCTTCTCTGTGAAAGATAAGACTGGAAACACTGAAGACCTCCAGAGAGATTCTGTATGCCTTCTTGTGCTTTCATGTTTGTTTTTATCCTCCATACACTTTGGTCTCTAGGAATTTCCTGAATGTATCACATGGCTCTTGTCTTTATTCTTCCCTCAGCTTGCCAAAACTGTACCAAACCGTTGTATGCTACAAGCTGTAAAGAATTGCATTTTTTGACATCTTTTATGATTATCAGCTAACTTTTGCTTCCTTTGTTACTATGACTTGTATCACTAGAGTTGCATTTACTAATTTCCTCAAATTTATGACTTCAAGGACTACACAAGATGCTATCTTTTGTATTTTGTGACCTTGTATTAGTGTATATTCATTGTTCTCTCTTCCTTATGTCCATAGCCTTTTCAGAATTACTTAGAGATTACTACTTAGTGGAAGAACAGCAAAAATTTCCTCTACCACTTGAAACAGAATTGACATTTGGCTCATACAAGAGACAGTATGTTAATTCTTAAGCTAGGCTTTCAGACATTTGGAATGATTTTTCTCTAATTTTCATTTAATTAGCCTGGGCATCTTTTCACCAAACTCTGGGGCAGAGTGGCCACAGAAGGAAGACCTGAGGCCATTCTAAATAAGCTGATAATCAGTGGATCCCAAAACAAGTAAGAGAATCAAGCCAAGGTTAGCAGTACAGCTCGCTCATTCAAGACATAGCTAGTGTGTGAACATTCATAAATCCATGAGAAAAAAAACCCAAGACGGTTCCTAATAACATGAATAATATAAAATGGGATGCTTTTTTAAACACTAGTGTGTTTTGGGATGGTTTGTGATCACAGTGATAACCTATCAATACTGTGTTCCCAAGTTCCTTGTATTAAAACTACATTTTAAAGTACTCTTTTTTTTTTTTTTTTGGCCAGTCCTGGGCCTTGGTCTCAGGGCCTGAGCACTGTCCCTGACTTCTTTTTGCTCAAGGCTAGCATGCCACCTGAGCCACAGCGCCCCTTCTGGCCATTTTCTGTATATGTAGTGCTGGGGAATTGAACTCAGGGCTTCATGTATACAAGGCAAGCACTCTTGCCACTAGGCCATATTCCCAGCCCTAAAACTACATTTTAAAAACGAACAGTTATTTCCATCCTTAGCAAATGGGCTTCATAAGTACATGGTTTAAATTCATCATGGTAAAATTACAATGGGTAGTGAACATTCTGGCTCCAAAGAAGGATGTAATCACTAAAGATAACCTTTAAATAGCAAATGGAAATAGTATCTTTAAAGTGTATTAGGTATGTGAAAAACTGATGAAAAATTCTAAGTTCAAAAATCTTTTAATATTAAATATTTTTGTTCCTGAATAATTTTTTGAAGTGACTCAAAAGAGGGTAGGAATAATATTCAGAAGTTGATTTTATTCAAAATGCCTTTGAAGTACTCCTTTACTGTCATCATAATTGAACTTAATTTATAAATAAAATATCAAATTGAGATGTATCTGGCAAAAATGTGGTCTATTAAGGAACACTTAAGTTTTCTAAGTCCTCCCTTTTGGCTGAGTTAACTAGATTCCCTTCCAGGCCTTTGGGTTTATTCTCATGTTAAAAGCACAAGCATTTGCCAAGAATTCAGATTTAGCAATGCCTTCATACGGCAATAAACATATCATCATGGTGTCTTGGCACTCTATACATTAGGAAGGAGCTCAGAGCTTCCCAACTCAAAATTTCATATTTTATAGGATTGGGTCAGAATGCTAATTTGTAACTACTTACAGAGGAAGGCATTATTCTGTATTAACCAGAACCCATGCATATGTACAAGAGGTATTTGCTCTTCTGTACCTGGAAAAATCTGCTTTGTCTAACTATAAATGATGATGATCCATAGAGGAATTCAGTAAAGGGACCAATAATTGATCCCAAGACTAGTTCTTTTACAGTAAGGATAAAGTAAATGGGAGGCTCACGCATGCATAGGGCTGCACTGAATGTCAAATTCAGAGGCAACCACTGGACAAATGATTCTATCCAAAGCTCTGTCTGTGGGTTCAGAGAAGAGACCTGCTTAGAGGTTAGCCTTGGGACTCCAAAGTGAATCAAGGATGTTCACTGTTGAAGGGGATAATTACTGTAATATTTCAAAGAGATAGCACTTCAGAGTCTGGCTTTCTCCTGAGTGCTAGTGAGTAAAAACTCAGTCAACAATATTCATCAAGTCCTAGAGGTTTTGGGAGGCTGTATGTTGGGAGGAAGGGAAAGAGCAGGAAAGGATATGTTTCTTCTTCATTCCTACTTAGAAGTTCATTGGGGATACTAGATCCTTAAATTCCTCTGCCCTCTGCCTTGCATACACCTTTACAACTGATTTCTCTCACTTTCCTGTTTCAGACAGAAGTCAAGGTAGACATAAGTCCTTGAGAAAGTATGTAATTTGTCTAAGGTTACATAGCTAAAAAGTGATGAAGGATTCAGGGCCATTTATAAGTCCAAAATCCATGTCCTCTTCACTAGAAGAATACCTCAGATGAGATAGAGGAGACATTTTGGGGACGCTAGTGGGTAGTTGTAAAAGTTATATGAGTTGAAATATCAGCTGTCAATAGTGTTGGCTAAGATATTATTGTATTGGCTTCACCCATTTCCTTATTTTATTTTTTTTGTCCCGAATCTACACTCCCTGGGATCCTAGCTCTTAATTTTAGTGTTCTGAACTCAGGTAGAGAGAAACAGAGTCTGTCTTGAGAAGAAAGCCTTGTTTAATGATGGCATAATTTTAGTTTATGGGACTGTGCTATTATTGGTACAATCTTTATGGAAACTATTAAATACTGACGAAAATGGAGACATGTTAGCAAAAATATTACTGCAATGAACCTTGTGTAAAATAATGTCCATTGTTGATGACCACATTGGTCATTTGGTGGATCTACCATAGTATTCATAAATAGAGTGGCTTTTTTCCCTCTGCGACTTGGTAGGATTGTACACTGTGGTCTTTGAAATTAGTCCCGGGACAGATTGCCTTGAACACCTGAGAAGTTAGAAGTATCAGACACAAGTTTTATAAGGCAAGGTGTGATTTTTCTGTGTTTACGCCATCTTACTGTCATGAGGATGAAGTACTCCTTTTTTTCATCAACCGGAAGTCCAAAATAACGATGATGAAAAGATTCTACCTAGTGATCTGCATTTAACATGTGACATTGGCAAGGAATAAACTGTAAATGTAAAGTAGTTTTCAGCTTCAGTTTCTGGGTCAGAATAGGGTGGGCCTGGTTGTGTCATAACCCATGCATGCACATGTGTGCTGTGATGTCAGCAGTCTGAAGGATGAAAACAAAACAATAAAATTGTATTAATGAAGCATCTGATAAAGTAAACTTATTAATTGTAAAATGGTACTCATAATAGTGTCCTATACTTAGAGATATCATAACTTTCAGAACAGATCATAATTGGTGAGAGAAGGCCAGAGTTCAAACTTTAGAACTCTTTTTTTTTTTTTTTCTTTTTTTTTTTCTTTTTGTCCAGTCCTGGGGCTTGGACTCAGGGCCTGAGCACTGTCCCTGGCTTCCTTTTTGCTCAAGGCTAGCACTCTGCCACTGAGCCACAGCGCCACTTCTGGCCGTTTTCTATATATGTGGTGCTGGGGAATCGAACCCAGGGCTTCATGTATACGAGGCGAGCTCTCTTGCCACTAGGCCATATTCCCAGCCCCTAGAACTCTTATTTCTAACCTTTTGCTTAAAGTTTCTTGGTGTGGTTGTCGATGATTAGTGATTGCTGGTGTCCTACCAAGTATTCCACCTGAAGTTTTGTGTTTTTAATTACTTACCTGATACTTTCCACAAACACTAAGATTAACTGCAAACAGCCATATAAATAATACCAAAAATACATTCGTTCACAGACTTAGTTGATAACAAATTGCACATGTGCTAAAACAGATTACACTTAAGAATGAATTTGTGAAGAACTTAATCTGTGAAAACAAATAGTAATTTCTCTGTACTGCCATTCTCACTGTAATATACAAACCCTTTGTGATTCTATAACAGTGAAAAAGTAATGTTAGTCAGCTCTCCACCATTGTGACAAAGAGCAAATACATTTATCTTCCCAAGAGGAAGGTCTGTTTTGGGACATAGTTATTGAGGTTCCAGTACCTGTTGCTTTTGGATCTGTGGCAAGGAAACTGACTTTTTGTGGTAGGAACATGAGGGTAGAGCAGAACTGTTCCCTTCATGGCCAGGAAGTGAAAGGAAGGAAGGAGAGAAGAGGTGAAGATGCACAGCCATGTCCCAGTGACCTTCAGACCTCCGTTAGACCTCTGGGGACCTCTCACCAGGCTTTCATTAGTGACACTCTTTAATGCTTAGGTCTTTGGAAGACAACCCATAATGCAACTATAGCATAGTTCATAATAAACGGAAGGAGATGAAGTAATGAAAAAGAATAAATACTGTAATGCTCAGTCATGTTGAATATACAACGACTTCAATGAATATACAGAAATGAGTACTTAAAATGTGATTTGGCCTGCAGGCTGTATTTTTTGGTAGGCGACTAAGGAAAAATAAGGAAGGATTTGAAATTTTATTTTATTGGAGGGAACCACAAAGAAGTCCCATGAAATTGTTATAAAACTCTTAAAGCTTTTCAAATGATTTTCTAAGCAAGTACAATGACCAAACTAACATAATAAATGTTAGGTTTTTTTTCAGAAAGATAATAAAATAATGCCTTCCATTACAAAAGCTGTCACTAAGAAAAACAAAGAGACAAAAACATCAGAAGCATCATTCAATGCCATAATACTTCTAGAAAACACTAATATAGTATCCATTCTTGTTGAAAAGCACATAAAAAACACCCATAAAGTTAACAAATAAAGCTCACAGAGAACGGACAAGCTACATGCATCGTTTCTTTATTAAAGAGACAGTTTGAGCATTGCCTATGTTAGTGACATACAATGTGGAAAAGAAATTGCTGTCACATGCTGGCAGATAATTTGCTTTTATAGTTGGACAAAATTAATTCAGTATACATGGGGCGTCATGAGAAAGTAGTGCCAAGCATTGCTTTTTTGTCTCATTTATCAGTAAGAACTCATTTTGCGAGCTGTGGTATCAAGGAGACATCTTTTCAACAATAACTAAGAGGGGATACAAGGCGTATTGGGTCCGGTCTTGTCAAAACACCAGTCATGAGAATAACACAGAAGAGCATTATTCCATGATGAAGTCATGCTTGAATCAGGCCTACAGGATTACATTATTTATAGGAAGCAGTTGTTGGTCAATGGAATGTGCAAGCCGTGCTTTCAATCTAGCCTCATCAAACCAGTGCTCTATCTTTTTAAGTCAAAGAAACAGATGGCACACTTAGAATAAGGCAATTAAAGGAGGGTTTATCTAATAGGGAACTATTTTGAAGATACATTATATGGAATCACATCAACTCAGGGCTTAGTAGCAGCCAACTTATTACAGCATGTTCACTTCTTGTATTTGACACACTTATATATAATGGCTACATAAATACTATTCAAATAGAACTGTGAGGTGTGCAAAGATTCTTGTATCAGACCATCCTCAGGGGAAATCTCATGCATTTCTGCCTCCTCTGATTCCAGCAATGTCTCCGGAACAGTTTCACACTGATTCTAATCTGCTTTGCAGCAATATAATCTCTTCCCAACCTATATTTTGTGAATCTCTTGCTTCCTTCTTGGGCCTTCTGATGTTAGTGGTGGACCATGTGTCTTGTTATATAGAGGAACAATCTTCTAGATTCAAAATTCACAATATTATGTATTTCTTTATACGCAAGCTTTATGCAGTTGGAATAGTAAAGTAAATGACCTCTTCAGACTGGTTTATTGCTCTTAACAGCATGCGTTTAAGCTTCTTACATGCTTTTCCATGGCTTGATAGCTCATTTGATTTCAGCTGTGAATAATATTACACTGTACATGTGTGGTTCATTCGCATACTGAAAGATACCTTGGTTGCACTGAATTTATAAGAGTTAGTTTACTACTTAATTGTCCTATATTTGATATTATCTTGCAGACATACCATTTTTTGTTATTATAAAGGTGATGTACAGAGGGGTTACAAAAGAAGGTAAATAGACTCAGAGAAATCTATGGAGCTGATTTCACAGACAAAACAACATATTGGTAAACCTTATTAACCATCATAACAAAATCTACTAATTTAAATTTAATTATACTAGTAATAAGTAGATGTAATAAACATTTAAAAATAGTATGTTTTTCTTTTTTGGTCAGTTTTGGGGCTTGAACTCGGGGCCTAGGCACTGTCCCTGAGCTTTTTCACTCAAGGCTAGCCGGGACTCTACCACATTGAGCCACAGTGCCATTTCCAATATATATATTTTTTATTATATAATTGTCCAGGGTTTTAGTTTCAAATCTTGCTAGAGTATTTCTAAGTATTTAATTTTACAAAATAAAATAAAATTTTACTAAATTAAATACTATTTAATTTTAGAAGGAAAATTTAACAAATATTTTTAAGTGTTTTAAGTAGTTGTACAAAAGAGTTGCCATTTTACAGAGCAGTATTATGAATACATACAATGCGTCTGATGAGGGCTACCCTTTTTCAGCATTCTTACCTACCTGTTCCTTCCCTCACTGTTCTTAATTTTGTAGGCTATGCGTTGAATTCCTGATTGCATTCTTCCCCCAAACTCTTTATTCATGTTCCTTTCCTCTTGACCTCTCTGCTTCAAGTACCTGTTTCTTAGTGTTCATTTTATTGACCCTTGCCTTTCTAAGGACTTACACTATGAATTCTCCCTTGAATCTACTGTCTTTCAGCGAATACATTTCTATACACTTGCATACTACCTAATATATTTCCTTATTAGTTTATAAGCTAATTCTAGCTTCCATGTGTGAAGGAAAACAGGTAGCCTTTGTCTTTCTGGGCCTGGTTTACTTTACTTGATACATTTTTTTGAAGTTTTTACAAATGGTACAATATTATTTCTAATGGATGAGTAAAATTCCATTGTGCCTATATACCACATTTTCTCGACCCATTTGTCCACTGAGGGGTATCTGGATGGACTCCATACTTTGGCTGTAGGGAATAGTACCGGTGGTATTATTGTAACCTGGTTTATGATCTTTTGGATACATGTCGAGAGGTGGAGTTGCTGGGTCATAGGATAGTTCCATGCTTAATTTCTTTTTTGAGGAACCACCATACTGCTTTCTAGAGCAGCCGCAGGGAGGATATTGAGCAATATAAGAAAGATATGATTTGAACAGCCACTCTTAAATCCTTCACATCTTTAATTCAGAAACCACTTGTATGAAAGGCTCATTTTCTTGATTTATTCTCTCATCCAGGAAGCTGGAAGGAGAGCATCCCCTTGCTGTGTTGGGGAATAGGTCTCCTAGCAATGAGACCCAATGAGATGGTTAATTCAGTTTCCAAGTGTATCACTTCAAATAGATAACCAACAAATGACCAACAAGTCTATCCATGGGATAGGAGATTCAGCACAATCTCAGTTTTTTCCAGGACTCTACTTGTTACCTTGACCTCTTTATTGCTTCATTTTTGACAATGTTTTATGTTCCTGACCTTAGAGACATTTTGAGAGCCATATTGTTGGTAAGTGCTCTTTTCCATGTATATAGTTACTTGAGTAAATAGTATTGGTCTCTTTGGAAACAGATTCAAGGAGTCATTTCAGTTTTTGTATACTGTGATGCTTCAGAGACTTTTATCTTTATGACCTAGCCACCAGTTTTGTCATCTGATTATGGATTTAGTTTGAAAATTAAAGTCTAGGAGCTTGGCAGAGGTTTATTTATTTTTATTGGCATGATCCTTCTTGGCCTTCGAGTCATCCATTTGTTCTGTCTTTGGATGGTGTATTTTTCATGTGATACTCTCATTGGCTGCCCATCCACCCATACTCCTAGCCATGAGCCAATCCTTTTTGGTTGTCACTGTGAGATTACTTGTTGTTGTGATGGTTGAAATGACCCAGCTGCTGGAAGGTAGGGCTGTTTTCAGCTAGCCTGTATGGCTTTGGATCCCTGCTCCATCCTTGCCATCTCCTACTACTGTCAAGTGATGGTGGTCCCTGCACTCCCACATTGCTGAGCTCTGGTCAGTCGTCCGCCCTTAAAGCCTGTCATACAATGTGGTTTCTTGGCAGGTCTTTTGCACTCATTATATAATATGTTCATTGCAGAATGTCTACTTTCCTGAACCTAACACTTAATTTAAAAAGCTTTCATTTTTTGTTGTTACAGTGAAAATAATATGAGATTTAACCTTTTTACATAAGTGTAAGCCTGCGTTTACAGAGCTTTTAACTACAAGCTCGATTTTTATACACACATATCTGAGCCTTCATTTGTTTTTTCTCCATAAAATACCTGGAAACTCAAATATCACAACTTCACTCAGCATGAATCAACATTTTCTTCAGAGTTCTTGAGGCAACGTTAGCAGTGATTTATAATAGCCCTTGAAGTTCTCATTGAGATGCATTCATAATATCCAGAGAGAGTGCTTCCTTTCTGAGTCTGTAACCTCTTTCTTGTATTTAATATATGCTAATATATTTTGGCTAATTTTTGCCGCTTCCTTGGGATATCATTCCTTTCCTTTCTTAACAGGCCCTATACATCTCTAGCTGTATTAATTTACCTCAAATTACTGCTCTGGCAACCAGCCAAAACAGGTGACAATAGATTTTTGCCTGTTTCTGTGGAAAGGTCTCTGAAATGTCTTGCCACATCAGGAGATGGCTTAGCAGGGGGGATGAGCACCTCTCTAACTTCTAAGTGTTCATAGAGTTTTAGTGAGTCAAAACCTTCAGGATCCCTGAGATTTCTTCCCTGGATACATGGCAGACGTGCCCAACAGCTTTGCTTCCTGGTGGAACAGTCATTGTTGAAGCTCTGTAACTTTTACTATTAAATCCCAAGTTTGATCTTCAGCTTCTTTTCCTCTCCTGCTGTATGAGATAAGACTTCTTTGAAATTTAACAAAGAGTTTCTCCTATTCTTCTCACTTATTTTTCAATGCCTTCAGTTTTTCATTATCTCTTCACAGGGCAGTGATACAATTTAATAATGAGCTAATCTTATTGTCCTAGTATGAATGGCTCTCCTTCTCCTTACTTTTAAATGGCTCATTGTAACTGTAGGGTATTCTTCTCTACCAAAATATTCTCTCAAGCTATGGAAGTGAATGTTTTAGCATTTGTGCTACCATCTTGTTTCAGGGATTGTCTGTGTGTCATGCATAATCTAGATTGGGGTCATTTGACATTCAGTCAGTGAGTACTCAGGCCCCAAATCACATCATCCTACCTGCATTATTTCTTAGACCACATTTCATTTTACGTGTTAGTCGGGTTCCCCAGGAAGTAGATGCTGAGATGGTTTTATCAAGTGAAAAACACTCTGAGTAGTAACCCAATAAAAGTAAGAAAAGAAGCAGGATTAGCAGAAGGAGATGTCAGATTATGGTGTATCCCAGACAAAGTCTGTGTCAACTCCATGAAAAGTTTCAGCTTCAGAGGAAAGGATTTAGATGTGAAATGGAATTTTCCCATAGTTTTACTGTATCAGGTTGTATCAGTCTGTTGAAGAGCTCAAATTAAGACTGGGGAAGGAGTAAACAACGAAGGCTATCAGCTATATATACTTATATACTAATAGCTGGGGAAAAATCCTCTTCTCTCCCCCAACTTCCCCTTCTTTCTCCTACTCTCCCCTTCCCTTTCTTCTCCTTTTCCTGTCTTTCCATCAATTCCCTTTCCTTCTCCTTTCCTCCCTTCCCCTCTTCAGTGCTGGTAATCGAATGTTGGGCATTGTGAAAACGAGACGAACACTGTACCACTGTGCTGCACTCCTACTTCTGAAAGAAATCCTTTTCTGAAGTAGGACCTAAGTCATGTATCCTTTGGCATACCGTAATCATTGGGAATGACAGGAATCTGGTCCAACTGTCACAACTGTCTAGATAGTGATGACAGAACCAGAAGGTTCTTGTTGGGAAAGAGTGAAGTTGTTTTGTACCTGAACCCAGGGAGCTGTTTGTAGAATTAGAAAAGCTTTATAAATGGGGACTTTGCTTCTTTTATTCTGAAAATGAGACTTGCTGTATTGGTTAAATTCTAGGAAGTTACTTCAAAGTGAAGAATAGCTGACCAAGGCCTATTTCAAGAGATAATTATTTAGATAGATTTTTTTTTAGGGTTGGCTTTTCTGGTGTCCTGTGGATGTCACCCTGATAAGGAATTTTGTTTCAGAAAACTAACTGATGAAATGGAAATGACTGAGAAATGATGACTCCCAAAGACCCGATTCTTTGTGTATAATAATAAATTAGGACAAAACAACTTGTTTCTGATGTAGTCATAAGTACATTTTGATGTTTTGTTCTTCAGATAATTATTTCCTAATTTATCATTGCATTGTAAGAACCAGTAAAGTTCTCCTCAGAGAAGAGTGTTTTCATTCCAACTGTTGCTTATGAGACGGCATCTGAGGTTAAGAAGATGCAGGACAAATGGTTGGGCAACAAGAACTTTACATTGGCTCTTAGGAAGGGCCTAAAATGAGCCATTGTGTTTGTATTAAACCAACTTTATGGAATTGTTTAAGATGGAAGCATGATCAGAGAATCCTTTCCATACATCACATCCTTTTTCTGTCTTGGCCTTCACATGCTAGTCTCATCCCGAAGTTGGATTTTGTCCTGAAATCACCTAACTTTAGGGGGTCATACTGTTATGCCAAGTCACGTCTGAGTCTCGGTGGCCTTCTTGCGACTTGGCATAACAATGCACTAGAGTTACCCGTCCCAGTGATGAAAGCAGAGGCCACTGGAGGAGCAGGTACAGTAAATCAGCTTTCCCATCAGAAAGCTTTGGATGATGATTGAGACTATGAGAATCACACACTTGATTTTTTGGTTATGTTTTCCCAAGTCACATTATAAGGGCAAAGAAGACAAAACATGGGTGTAACTGTCATGTGTCCCATATAACCCCTTCAGATTACCTTGGTGTTTCCCATCTTCTAGAACTTTTCCCTCCACTCACTGGTGGAGCCTAACATCTCCTACCTCCCCTCCATTCAGGTGTGATTTCTCTGCAGGTTTTCCTGGTAGAGTATGCTCATGAGCAACCATCTGTGACTTTCCAAGACACAGCCGCCAGCATTATAATTACTCACATTTTCCTAGGTCTCATTTTCCATTATATTTTCTCTTCAGTCCTTGGAATTGTGCCTTTCTAATAATGCATGCTCAGGATCTGCTTTTAAAGAGAGCCATGGCTAAGTCATTATCTAAGGCAGGGCAATACCAGTGTTTGAGAAGGTGATGAGAACAGTTCAAGTCATCACTTGTGAGGGTCAGGCCATATCTCCTAGCTGAGAGGGTCCAAATGGGCATGTCGTTTGAAGGTTATTAAATAGAGAACACAGAGATTAATGTTAGGATAAAGTAGGCACTGGAAATCTGTAGTTGATGGTTGCCTGGACTTTACCCCAAAGTGGTAGGATTCCTAAAGCACCCACTCTGTGAAATACTCACATTCTTAGATACATGACCAACTTTGGGTGGTTTGCTTGGTCACAGATGCATCTGGACCAAATTCAAGGCTTGGATCAATCTCCCCACTGTAGTAGCAAGCCCAAAGATGACTCTTAGATCTCTGCCTCTTGATGTTTACACCTTCACGTAGTTAGTCTTCTTCCATATGCTAGTTTGTCTTCATCAATTGTGTAATAGATTACTTCCAGCATTCAGCTATAAATGATGCTGTGGTTTCAACTTGGTTTCCCTCCCTTTCTTTCTTCATCTTTCCTCTCCTTTCTCAGTTGCTCGGAGGAATCCCCTATCTCTTGTGAACAGTGTTACGGTGAGATCAACCCTGATCTCTTCCTAACAGAAGCCACATTAGTGAACTTAGAAGCAGATCTTTCTGTCTCAATGAAGTCTTCAGCTCAGTGAATCCCTGCTTTTGCTGACTGCAAACTCACAGGAGATCCTGCATCAGAAACACTTAGCTAAACCATTTCTGGATTCATGACCTTCAAAAAATATTTTTATTGTTTTCTGTTGCTAAGCTTTACAGATTTTTTTAAAAAAAATGCAGCTAAGCTTCCAAACTGTACTGGAAAACAACTGTTAAATCCATTTGCGTTTTGCCTTTCTGCCAAGTAGTAAAAACATGCATCCCTGAGTCTGTGGCCCACGGATAGCAAATGAAGGCAGATGCTCATCATATTCCCTTCTCTCACAGGGCTTCGTGATTGTGCCAGAACTGTGACCTCAGTGCAGTCGTCACTATTGATCATTTCATTTCCCATTGATTTCTGGTTGCTTGGATAGCTCTGTGGGGTGTGGGTCTTTATTAAAAGAGACAGATTTGCCCTCAGATCGCCACAAACGAGGTAAAAGCATTGAAAGGGAGCGTAACCCTGAAAATATGGATTAGTTCTACATGAATTATGGTACTTATTATACATAGCTAAATAGGAGAAATTTAGAGGCTTAAAAGGACACACATTTATTGCTTCAGGATTTATGTACATCAAGGTTCCAGGCGTAAGTTTGTCGAGTCCTCTTAGTCTGAAATGAAAGTGCTAGTAAGAGCTGTGATATTATCTGAGGCTTGGTGTGCCGGCAAGGTTTACTGACTCATGGCAGAATTCAGTCCCCATGGCTGTGGAAGTCAGTCTACAGTTCATAGATGCTTCTTGCTCTTTCCTAGTATGCGACCCTCCACAATGTGACAGTTGGTGTCTTCATAGCTGAAGAGTGAGCATATTTCTTGCTTTGAATCTCTCATTATTCTGCCTCTGATGTCTTGATCTTCTAAAAGACTGTCTGATTAGGGTAAACACTCAGAAAACTCTCCCTTTTGATTAATTCAAAATCAACGTATTAGAAACTCTTAATTATTTCCATTAAAATTCTATCATCAGTGCCATAAAATGTAACCTGATTATGGAAGTAAAAATCCCATCATATTCACTTCTCCCTACAACAAAGGGAAGGAATTATATAGATGATATATGCCAGGGTTTGAGAATCTTAGAATTTTGCTTGTCAGTGTTTCTTTCAACATCTTCAGATAAGTGATAACTACTGTTCTACTACTAGGTTATGTCTCTGATGGTCCTGATATTTTTATCCTTTAAGAAATAAAAATAAAGAAGTTTCTGAGATGGCCACAGTATCCCAGAAAGTCAAGATAGTGGGACAATGTATGGATTGGTTGTGATCATTAACTATCTTTGAGGTGCCTTGTTATTATTTTTTCTTAAGCTTCAAAAACAGCATCAGCCAGGGCCTCAGTAGGAAATACTTATGAAAATGTGTGAATTTAATGAATGAGAAATGCATTGTGATGCAAAGAGGAAAATATATGGATTTAGCTAGGAGTGTCTTCATCTCCAAATAATTCCACAGGATTTGTTACCCTACTGTGGCTTACTCTCATAAGAATTTCAGATAGCTTTTCAAAAGGAAGAGCCAGAAATACAAAGGAAAAATAAGTCCTTTATTGATATCATCCTCAAATAGTGTATCACATTGTGATATGCATGCATCTGACTAGTTTAAGTAGGTGGTTTTATTGTGACATTTCCATACATGTAAACAGGGCACAATGAACAAATTTATTCTCCACCATATTCCCATTCCTCCCCTTACACACACATACATGCATATCTATGTGATATATATTTTTCTATATATCACATAGATATATTAAGACCCTTTGATCCTTTTTACCTCTCATTACCCCTTCCTTTCCCCTCTCCTCCTTTCGCTTATTCCTTCTTAGACAATCTCCCTTTCATATTCATGCCCCATTATTATTACTATCATCATCATTTTTAGGTCTATACCTGCTAATTCTTCGTGACATGTTTCAAGGTGGTGGTTTGCATAGACACCTATTACATTGGATCTTTGTGTGTGTGTGTATTCTCCCCTCCCCCCACCATTTTGATCCCCCTGGTCTTGCCTTCTATAAGATGCCACCTCTTCAGTGATAAAACGTCGATTTCTAGAGAATTCAAATGAAGATATTATATATTTCCTTGAAAGCAATCAAAACATATTAGAAAACAGAATTATAAGAAACTTTTAAAAATAGTTGAATGTAGAATTCTGTACAAAAATTAAGTATGAGGGCAGTATAGGTTATTTCAGAAAGATGACTGTTTATCACATGCCTTTCAAGTTCTGAAGGGTATGAATGTGTGTGTATATACATAGATTATCTGTCTATCTATCTATCTATCTATCTATCTATCTATCTATCTATCTATCTATTTATATATGTCTCTAAGCAGCAAAGGAAAATATGGAATTGCCTATTAAAATGCCTGTGGATAATATGGCTGTAAAAGTTAATAACATCATTGCAAAAGAATTCCTAAAACAGTAGAGTCAAACATAAAAAAGAAATTAACAATAAAGGAAAAAAAAACGTAAAAGGACGAAGAAAAACATTTCAGATAACAGAACTAATGAAAAAAATTAATTTTCAATACTAATGCTATCATAGCTATATAAATATTTAAGGGTTCTCCAAGGGAAATTGGATATTGGCAACCAAAATGTATTACCATTATAAGCCAAATCATTATAAAACTTTGGCAAAACTAAACACTCAATTTTAACATGTTTTTTTTTGTTATAAAGTAGAAAACCAAGCAGATAAAAAACAAGGGTACAAGTGATTCTAGTAATTAACAGATATGGCTTATGATAAAACTTAATTAAGCAAACAATTCCTAAAAAGTTCAAATCACACTGCCACATTTGGAGTACATTACAATAATTTGGTTGTTAACAAACTAGTAAAAAAAATTTTGGCTATTAAATCCTGTTTTAAGTAATTAAGGTTTATTTGTTTTAATTTTTCATAAATCCAGAAATTTGCAAAATGAGGCTATACTTTTTTTTTTGCATGTCACGACTCTCCCCTTTATTCAAATGAGGGGTCAAAACACACGCCCTTTATTCAAGTGAGGGGCCCAAGAGTTTCGGCCATTCAGTCAAATGAAGAATGCAAATTCGGGCTGGAAATCCGTCCCTCCATTCATCTGTCACATGTCCACCCATCACAAGTCTGTCTGTCCATCTGTCACCTGTCCACCCATCACAAGTCTGTCCGTCCATCTGTCACCTGTCCATCTGTCTGTCACATATCCGTCCGTAACATGTCTGCCTGTCTGGTACATGACAGTCACATGTCAAATTCTGGTACATGGTAGCCACATGTTGGTCCTGCCTGTCTCATGCCAGTCACATGTCCGTCACATGTCAGTCACATGTTGGTCACATGTCAGTTGCATGTCAGGCACATGTCGGCCACATGTTGGTCACATATCAGTCACATGTTGGTCGCATGTCAGGCACAAGTCAGTTGCATGTCAGTCATGTCGGTCACATGTCAGTCACATGTCCGTCACAAGTCATTCACATGTCAGTCACATGTCAGCTGCATGGCAGACACATGTTGGTCACATGTCAGTCACATGTCGGTCGCATGTCAGGCACAAGTCGGTCGAATGTCAGTCACATGTCAGTCACATGTCGGTCGCATGTCAGTCACAAGTCTGTCACGTCAGTCGTATGCCTGTTACATGTCAATCACATGTCAGTTGCATGTCTTTTCACATGTAGGTTGCATGTCATTCGCATGCCTGTCACATGTCAGTCACATGTCTGTCACATGTCCGGCACATGCCCGTCGCATGTCCCTCACATGTTAGTCACATGTCAGTCACATGTCTCACATGTCAGTTGCATGTACCTCACGTTAGTCGCATGTTAGTCACATGTCTGACATGTGTCAGCCATATGCATGTTGCATGTACCTCACATGCCAGTTGCATGTCTGTTGTGTGTTATTCACATGTCGATCACATGCCTGTAACATGTCAGTCACATGTCAATCACATGTCAGTCACATGTTGGTTGCATGTCCGTCACATGTCAGTCACATGTGTGTCACAGGCAGGTCGCATGTCAGTTGCATGCCTGTCACATCAGTCACATGTCAGTCACACGTCAGTCGCATGTCCCTCACATGTCAGTTGCATGCCTGTTGTATGTTAGTCACATGTTGATCGCATGTCAGTAACATGTCAGCCGCATGTCCGACACATGTTGGCCGCATGTCGGTCACATGTCTGTTATATGTCAGTCACATGTTGGTTGCATGTTCCTCACATGTCAGCCACATGTCGGTCACATGTCCATTGCATGTCAGTCGCATGTATGTCACATGTCCCTCACATGCCTGTCGCATGTTAGTCACATGTCCATCGCATGTCTGTCATGTGTCTGTCACATGTCAGTCTCATGTCAGTCGCACGTCCCTTGCATGTCATTCACATGTCGATCACATGTCCATCACATGTCAGTCACATGTCGGTTGCAAGCCTGACATGTCCCTCACCTGTCAGTCACATGTCCCTCACATGTTGGTCGCATGCCAGTTACATGTCTGCCACATGTCGGTCGCATGTCCCTCACGCCAGTCACATGTCCAGCACATGTCCCTCACATGTCTGTACGTCCTTCCATCACATGTCCGTCCATCCTTCCATCACATGTCTGTCCAGCCATCCTGGGCTGAGGCTCAGTGGGGCCTGGAACCGGGAAGTGGGGCTGCGGCTCCGAGGATGCCGGGACCCAGAAGTTGAAGATATACTTTTAAGGATGCAGTGGAAGGAAACTTCATAAAATTTTCACCTCCTACTAGAAATCAGTCAGATGGAGAATGAACCAAATATATCCTGCAAGGATCTGGGCATGGGGAGAATGACCCGGAAGAAGTGGATGTTTGAACTCATGAAGACCAAAGCAGAGGTTCCTAAAGTTGAAGCGATGAAGGAACAACACACCAGCAGTAAACCCATCGAAACTGCTTTTTGATATACAATTGGAGTGTGAGCAAGGGGCTTTGCACTTGCTCGGCAGGTGCTCTATCACTGGAGCCTTTGGGTGTTAATTATTGTTCCGGTAGGGTTTACATTTTTGCACAAAGCTAGTTTCAGATGAAGATTCTTCCAATCGATGCTTCCAATCAGTAGCTAGTATTGCAGATTACAGACGTATGTCACAATGCCTGGCTTGTTGATTGTGATGAGGTCTCACTAGTTTGTTTTGTTGCTGTTGTTTGCCTCGGCTACTCTTGAATTATGATCATCCTTATTTCTACTTCCTGATTGGCTGAGCCAAAATTGAGATTCTGTCTGAAAAACAACTATTCAGCAAAACGTCTGGGAGTATGGCTCAAGTTGTAGTGCAAATTGCACTACAAATTGCAGGCAAATTGCAAAGTCCTGAGTTCAAATCCCAGGATTACCAAGAAACAAAAGCAAAGTAAAACTTCCTCTGAGGCCATAAGGGCAGGGATTCCTGGTACCAGGAACAGTGCTGCTGTTTCTCTTGCTCACCCTGATAATCTAGACGAGGAATATGTTTATGGGAATTGACACATGGTCAGAACAGATGATAAATTCTATTTGAGATATAATGACAGCAATATCTATTCATCCAATCACATAGTTGACATTTTCACTCACACATGGCTAGGCATTTTGAAACTTAGCATGAGGCCTGTCTATGGTATCTGACCTTGGAAAGACCTAAAGAAAGGTGTGAGAAGCTTAGAGCTGACACCTGGGATATTTTAACTCATAACAGAAGTCAGGTAGAAAAGAGAAATTCCTAGAAGGTGATCCTTCCCCTAAGAGAGCCTTCCAGCAATTTTGGCAACTGAAGAGACAGATAGTAACAGCAGCGAGATTTCCCTCATGGGACGCTGGCAGTGAGATTGGAGCCTGTACTTTCTGGACTGAGGGCGGGCGGAAAGGGTTAAGGAGTGAGTAGAGTCTATAGAGGTTCAGCATGCAGCCCACTGCTCAACAGAACTCAGATGACCATTGTTGTCTTACATTCCACCAAGGGTCTTGGATAATTTTTCACCAGCTTCTATTAAAGTTGTACCCACCCTTATTTTTTAAATTATTTAGTTGCTTTTATGTCTCCATCTCTTTTTCACCAACCTCCCCCCAATACCCATGTGGTTCTAGACAAAAAAAAAAAATTCTACAGGTTGCAAAGCTTCTTTCAATTTTATTTATTTATTTATAACTTTATTGTAAAGGTGACAGGGTTTACAATTACATAAGTGAGATAATGAGTACATTTTTTTTTTTTTTTTTTTTTGGCCAGTTCTGGGCCTTGGACTCAGGGCCTGAGCACTGTCCCTGGCTTCTTCCTGCTCAAGGCTAGCACTCTGCCACTTGAGCCACAGCGCCGCTTCTGGCCGTTTTCTGTATATGTGGTACTGGGGAATCGAACCCAGGGCCTCATGTATACAAGGCAAGCACTCTTGCCACTAGGCCATATCCCCAGCCCCTGCTTTTACTTTTTTTTTTTGGCCAGTCCTGGGCCTTGGACTCAGGGCCTGAGCACTGTCCCTGGCTTCTTCCCGCTCAAGGCTAGCACTCTGCCACTTGAGCCACAGCGCCGCTTCTGGCCGTTTTCTGTATATGTGGTGCTGGGGAATCGAACCTAGGGCCTCGTGTATCCGAGGCAGGCACTCTTGCCACTAGGCTATATCCCCAGCCCCGAGTACATTTCTTTTTAAACACTGTTACCCCCTCCATATTTTCTTCTGCTTAGCCCTCCCTTCTCCCCTCCCCAAAGTTGTATAGTTCATTTCCAACATAGTGTCGTCTTCTTCCTTTTTAAATGTATGTATTTGGGATTGAACTCAGTGCTTGGGTTTTATCCCTTAGCCTTTTCATTCAAAGCTAACACTTTACCACTTGAGTCATAGCTCTACCTTTGGCTGTTGTTAATTGGAGATAAGATTCTCATGGACTTTGCTTTGCATTGTGTGTATATAACTCTTTTTATTTGTTGATTCATCAGTGGATGGACACCTAAGATGATTCTGTAGTTTCAATATTGTGAATAGTGTGGTATATACTATACATGTGTGCAAGTATACTGGCATTTGAACTTAGAGCCTCATACTCGGTTTGCTTGCTCTGTTGACTCTACCACTTGAGACATGCTTTCTAGCCCTGCTTTTTAATGGTGTTTTTGGAAATGTGGAGTAGTTGGATTTTGGAGAAATTACATTTTTTCATTTTTTTCTCCCTCATATCTTGTTTGTACCTGGTGATTTAACCTTTATATCCAAGTGGAAGTTTTTTTTTTTAATGTTGAAAATGTTCAGATATACTCCAAGATTCAGTTTTATCTATAAATCTGAATTTACTGCAAGATCATGCTAATGTATGTTTTAAGAAATACAGTTTGCTTAAAGTTAGATATGGTGGCACTGCCTGTAATCATAGCACTCAGGAGGCAGAGACAAGAGGATTTTGAATTCATGAACAGCTTGGACTACAGAGTAAGACTTTTTTTTTTCATATGTGCAAGTAAACTTTACGAACAATATTCTTTGTTAGCTCTCTCTACTCTGGTTGCTCTCTCTACTCTACTCTGCTTACCACACAATCTGAGCCTGTTTTAAGAGTTCTTTTTAAAAAAAGGATTTACATTCACAAGGCTTTTATCCTGTCTGGGTTCTCCAATGCAAACTGAGTTTTCTTCCAGGTGAAAGACATTTCGCATCTATCACATTCCTAACGTTTCTCACATGTGTGAATTCTCTTAGGCCTGCTAAAGTGTGAATTTTGGTTGAAAGACGGTCTATGTTTACAAGGTTTCTCACCTGTGTGAATTCTATTATCCATGCCAAGGTCTGTCCACATTTGTTGTATTCATAAGGTTTCTCTCCTGTGTGTTCTCTGATGAACATGAAGGTCTGTCTGACTTCTGGGTGAAAGAATTTCCTTATTTGTTACATTCGAACTTGCCACTCTTTGCAGCAGTGTGGAAAATCTGAACTGCGTGGTCCATCGTTCCTCCTCCAGGCTGGGAATTGGCTGAAATGATCCCAGGGTATCGCAGACACCGGAAATCTAGGCCATACCGGTAATGATAATATTCTCCCATGAGCTCTATGTGCACCTTGCTTCTTTCAATTTTTAAAATCCATTGATATCTTATCTGATAATCTGTCTGGTATCTCCTTTCTCTGTAATGTGTGAAACTCTTGTGTTTGCAACTTTCAACACTGTCAGTATATGACAAATTGTTCATAAACATGTATTTAAATAGAATATACAAAATGTGACAGAAATGCAGTTTTCAATATAATCCTAAGAGTTTTTTCAGTGTGTTCTGGTGGGAGTTGTAATTCTCATGGTTTTGCCTACAGAATAGATTCAGAGCTGGGTGCTGGTGGCTCACACCTGTAATCCTAGCTACTTAGAATGCTGAGATCTGAGACTCGCAGTTCAAAGGCAACCCAGGCGGGAAAGTCTGTGAGACCCTTATCTCCAATGAACCACCAGAAAACAGGAAGTGGTGCTATGGCTCCAGTGGTAGAGCACTAGCCTTGAGCTGAAGAGCTCAGGGACAGCCCCCAAGCCCAGAATTCAAGCCCTACAAGGAACAACAACAAAAAGAAGATTCAGATCATTTACACTCTATTCTTCACAGTAGGGAAGAGTTTGCCCTAAGTTATCAGAACTCGTATAAACTTTTATTAACAAGGACTCTTTAAGCTTTTAAAAGCTGCTTCTACCGGCTTTATAAAGGGTGCAGAGGCTGGTTAAGACAAATCGTCCTCTACAAATGTAGACCCTGGAGAGATGGCCTGCCAGCTAGATCAATGTTGTTAGACCGCCAAAATCTCACCAGAGTAACGTTGTTCTATTTCTTCTTTAGAGTCATTGCCAAATTATATGTTGTCCTTTATCAAGAGTTTTAGGTCCTTTGCTCTTTCTCATGAGCAACATTTTAGTCAAAATGTACTGGAGCTCCAATTGCGTAGTGAAAAATAGGTCACTGCTAGTTATGTTTAGCATTCTTCTTTCCTCCCCTTTGGGATAGAATCTGCTTTCAGACTATTTTTCACGGAGCATAAGGATTAGGGCCTCTTTATCAATGTGGTCCACATCCCGCTCAGTTCACTTGATTATCACCGCTGGAAGGTGCTTCTCAGAGGTGGAGTTGTAGAACTGTGAAGGAAAAAAAGAAAAGTCAAGCCCCCCAAAGCCAGAGAAAATTGAAATGTCACTCTTTACAAGGAGTTTTAGAGGAAGACTAAGCATTTACCTCGGCACACACCATCTATTCTATGGCCTAGTTTAGGAACTTTGAAAATCAATTTGAACTGTTTTCTTTCTAGCTTTCCTATCCCCTCAGTATCACGCCTTGTTTTTTTTTTTTTTTTTTTATGACATGGTGTGGGCCAACCTAAAAGACTGGAGAGGGAGGGGCTGGGGATTGATTGATGTGTTGTCTTGGCTCCACCCTTTCCACTATTCCCGGCATGCACTCAGTCTGGCTATTGCTGCTTGTGGCCCAGCCTCCTGTGCATTAAACCTGCCTGCTGTTTGGCAGACATTTCCCTTTGTTTGTCCTCCCTGGGATGCTCTAATAACCCTCCTCAAGGCCAAATTAGATTTATATGGGAGGGGAAGCCCGCTAGAGGCTTCAGAATGACTATGCTAATTAGAAAGCAAAATATAAACAGCAGCTCCACATGGATGTATTAAATAGGCCAGCATTCTCTATAGCAAATCAAATTAAGAGAAATCCCATTATCTTGCTCAGGGTTTCTGCCTTTTATCCTGACTGCCGGCTTTACTAGTTGAGCAAAATGAGAATACCAAAGTATTTCATAATAGGTCTGTTCTAAACTACAGCCTTTTCCTCCCCTGCCCCAAATTATACTGCTAGCAAGATATTAGTCACAATTAAACTAAACTGTTCTTTTATCCACTGTAAGTTTTTATCACCCTCTAAAGATTTTAGATTTGAATGCAGCTTCAGATATTTCATTTATACCCACCAGCTTGGCTTCTGTGTAAACTAGTTCCCACAAAATCATTCTGGTCAGCTCTCTGAAAAGACCCATGTATCCTATGAGAGTTCATGGTTTTGAATATCTGCTACAGGAAATGAATATTCCACCCATTCATCTCTAACCTTGTGCAGGGAGGCTGATTCTGCAGGAGATTTAAAACAGAATTTACCCGTCTCCTTTAAAATAAGCCAATACTAAAGGTCAAGGAGGCTCAGGAATTTACTAGTGGAGGCTAGGAAACCGCTGGGAGGGAGTGAGCTTTTGTAGTTCATTGGAAGACTCTGGAAGGGGAGGTTTGCTTAGAGGCTGGAGTGAAGAGGCACAGTCTGATAGTCATTCTTCAAAAATCCCCAATGGTCACCATTCAATACACTTGCTTAAAAAGCAAGAACTTCTTAGCAAATTAGCTTTGCATGGCAAACATTTGATTGTAGCACTGTATGCTTAAAGATGGTGGAGAGCAAGATGACTGTCATGGCGGGAGGGGTTATGACCTTGCAAAAAGACAAGCTCCAAGGCAAACCAGCAGGCCCTGGAGACTTGAGCTTCATGGCTCAGTTGGTTGAATTGGTTGAGGAGCATGTATCAATGTAGGTGTTTTGACCTAACTCTGAATGTGGTATGGTTCTAATTCTCTGCTCTTCCCTGTGAAAAAATTTAGGTCCTGGACACTTGGTTTTTTAATTGGAATATGGAAGGAAGAAATCAAGTTGACATTTTATACAATGTTTTAATTTAAAATACTATTTTTGCACCAGCTAAGTATCTGTTAGCCATATGTAGAAGGTGTATTTCTAATTTAGAGCATTTAAGCAAAGCTTTGTTGGAAGAGATGTATCCACATTAGATATAAATAATGTTACATTATGGTTACAACTGCCAAATAGTAGAGTAATAGCTCCAGATTAGTCTCTAAGCTTTTGAAAGGAGGCAACAGTAATATTATATATATGTATCATATATGTATTATGTATATATGTATTATGTAATATATATTATGATATATATATATCATATATATATCATATATCATGATATATATATATATATATATATATATATATATATATATATATATATATGAGTTCTGGGGCTTGAATTCAGGGCGTGGGCACTGTCCCTGAGCTTCATTGCTCAAGGCTAGCACTTTACCACTTGAGCTATAGCACCAGTTCTGGCTTTTTTTTTTGTTTATGTGGTACTGGGAATTGAACCCAGGGCTTCATACGTGCTAGGCAAGCACTCTACCACTAAGCCACCTTCCCAGCCCAACAGTAATATTCTTATATATAGACACGTCATTGTATAACGTCTCTGCAATGCAATAGATGTTTCTTCTTTCAGTTTTATCTGTTTGCAAAATTCATAAGGTTAATAAGTATTGAAATTCTCATTACTGTATTGTATCAGATAGGGATGTAGCTCATGGGTGCAATAAACTCATTCTATTGGTAAAACTCCATCAAAAATCAAGAATACCCTTACCTAGCATGATAAGAACTCCCATACCTCTCTGCATACAAACTAATGTGATAAAAAATATTACATATGGGGGTTCTGAGCTCTCACAACTTAAATTCCAAAACTCATTGACTTCCACATAACGTTTTAGTAGGTGATGATTAGGTTTTGAAAGAGAATCACTGTTAGCAACATGTTACTGGTTGAACTGTAGACATATACTGGGCAGTTACATCAATCACCACTGTCATCTTTTTTCAGTTGTGAGTGACTTTGCCAAAGCAGTACTAGTTCCAAGTACTTAGATAGCACAATTCTTTCCTTTCCTTTCTGTAAGCCCGATGGGCTAGATGGCCGTAATAGTTGTCTAATCCCTTTCAGCGGAAGTGACAGAGGTTTCTCTGGCTGTCATCTATGCCGGTTCCCCTGTTTCCCCTTTCCTGCGATTTCCTGTCCCCCACCTCTTCCGTTCATTTCTGGAGCCCACATCAGGTTCAGAGGTTCAGCTACCTCTCACTCACAGTGTCACCCTTCACAAATAGCGCTCTTGTCTTAATAAACAGTGTAAGGCAAGTTACCATGAGAGATTCATTGGAGGACCCTTAACTGTAAAGAAAACTAGAATACAGAAAATTCTACCTACAAATTTAAGCCAGTGTCATAGGATGAGGAATTTTGTCTCACAGCTCTTAGGTAGAGGAGCGGGTGGAAGACAGATCACCTCCTGCCCCACATCCTTTGCCCTTTTAAGTATTCTCAGTGTTCACGAAACAGATAGGCTTCTGGCTGTGAGCTAGGCATTAGGCTCTTTCCCCAGCTAATAAATCATGATTTGTCTAAGCCAAACACAGACCCATTTCCTAAGATTAATGTGTATACAAGGGAGGAGGTGGGGGCCATGACTCACTTAGGCCAAAGGAGCCATGGAACAATCTTGGCCCAAACCATTTCATTCAGAAAACCTTTTCCTCCATCAAACCTTAAGACTCATAGGTCTTTTTCTTCTTCCCCATTCCTTTTGCCTGGAATTCAGAGCAGCTGCCTGGCAGCCATCTTGCTATCACAAGTTGAAAAACTTGGGGACAAGATCCAACATTTTGAAGATAGTGAGGTAAAAGCCTGGATCTATGACCTCACTGTTGAGCTTATCTCTAGAATTCTTATTCTGTGAGGAAAAGAAACCTGCATTTTAAAGTTTCTGTAACCTGGATCTTATAGCAGGAAGCATTTAAGGTAACAGCAGCTGGTAGGCTTTAGCACCCCCAGGGCACATTTTATTTTTCATGGCTAGGACAGTATTTTAATAACTGGAACTAGGTGTTTTTCAGCATGTCTGGGTGTAGATAGTCTGTGAGTAGATAGTAGTCAGACTTACTTTAATCATGTGTCAATAACATTTTTACTTCTCAGGCTCTCAGAGGGCCTTGTATTTGTGAGTTATGTATGAGGAGACTTAGACATATGTCATTAAAATGGGAAGCTGTGCTGGCTTCATGGGCTGGTTAGGGCTTATATAATATGAAAGCAGGTGCTTTTTAGGTTTGCACTGGTGTAGGTCATTATTATGCGGTAATAGTACAGAACACTTCCATCTCAAAGCAGCCATTGAGTCAGTTGGTCACTCCAGGTGGCAACAAGGAGAAACCCAGGATTTTTATCTTCTCCTCTAACGTTCTGAGGTTTCTAAGGCTGGTGATAAGGGAAGCATTCCCGGAAGTGCTTTGAGATACAGAGTAGATGAAGTTGGCTACGTGTGGCTCTGCATTCCACATCTGTCTCTTGTACAAATGTAATGGTGCCCTTCTTGGTTCCCCCATCTGGACTCTTATTTGCCACATGCATAGTGGTATATTCAAGCAATAGAAAATGATCAGAAAATATGAATTTCAAGTCTTCCTAGCTGCAACCCTACCCAGGAGGCAAAAGCTTAACATTAATTTTCTTGTTTGTATCATATCTTTAAAACTGATAAGTCAAGAAATAAAATGAGTATTTAGGCAAGATTTATTGTCTCTGCTGGAAAAAAAGAATTTCTTAAATTTACCCAACATCTTACCTCTTCTACCAAATCTCTTAATTATAATTATAGAAAAGATTGTAAATGTCATAGCATGTTTGAAAATAAGTTGCAACTAAGTTTCCTATGCTCTGCTTTATAGATTCAACTCTCAGATAATAAGTGGCATTTATCATATTATGTAAATGTTCTCTTAAAACCAATCAAATGAATGGATTCTTACAGGAGACAATCCTATATTATTGAAACATTGCTCCTTGAAGCAGAATTTTCCAAATATTAAGGGCGAAAATGCCATATGAATCTCCTCTTACTTGCCTTTTTGGATTCTCATGCTTTTTATAACCCTTTATATCTCAAGGTGGAATATCCACTTATGCAGCTAAACTTTATTTTTTTCTAAAAACAAATATTTGAAGGTAGTTTAATAAAGATTATCCATAAAAGACCTCACTTGATGAGCTAGCTTGTTCATTCTAGGACTTCAGTTTTCACATCTATTACTTACTCAAAGTAGTATTCACATGTAAAAGTATTAAGTATAAGTATTAAGACTATTCCCTCCCTCCCTCCCTCCCTCCCTCCCTCCCTCCCTCCCTCCCTCCCTCCCCCTCCCTCCCTCCCTTCCTCCCTTCCTCCCTTCCTCCCTTCCTCCCTTCCTCCCTTCCTCCCTTCCTTCCTTCCTTCCTTCCTTCCGGGTTTGTACTCAGGGCTTCATACTTGCAGGGGCTCTACCACTTGAGCCATATCCCCAGTCTTTTTCTGCTTTAGTTTTTTTTTTTGGATAGGGTCTTGAGTTTTTGTTCAGGGCTAACTATGGAAGGCGATCTTGCTTCCTATGTATCCTGCATAGGTCTACAGGCATGCACTAAGATTCCTAATTTTTGCCTCTGTTTGGCCTCAAATTGCAATCCTTTCAGATTCAGCATATTAGCTAGGATTGGAGATATAAGTCCTAAATATGCAAATAGTAAAAACAAAACAAACCACAGTGAGTAACATTGTTGTTGAAATGTTTGGCATCAGTGGGATTGTTACAAAGAAATTTTGGTAAAATGTCTGGTATCAGTAGGGTTGTTCCAAAGAAATTTATCCTTCCCTCCTCCTTCCTTCCTCCTTTCCTTCTTTTTTTGCCAGTCCTGGGCCTTGGACTCAGGGCCTGAGCACTGTCCCTGGCTTCTTCCCGCTCAAGGCTAGCACTCTGCCACTTGAGCCACAGCGCCGCTTCTGGCCGTTTTCTGTATATGTGGTGCTGGGGAATCGAACCTAGGACCTCGTGTATCCGAGGCAGGCACTCTTGCCACTAGGCTATATCCCCAACCCTGCTCCTTTCCTTCTTGTACTTTCCTTCTAGTACAAACCCAGAGCTTTGTCCGTGCTGGGAAAGTGCTCTACCCCTGAGCTTCATCCTCATAACGGACAGTTTCTTTCTGAAACCTGATGCAATTTAGAAATACTCAAAATGATAAAGTTCTCAATGGGTGCTTAGGTGTGACTTGTGTTTTGTTTATCTTGCTCAGTAATTAGGAGTTTTTTTTAAAATCAGAAAATCTTAAAAATAACTTATAAGGCATTGGTCAAATCAGCACTTATCAAATAATGCCAAATAGTGAGAAAAAAATTAAGAAAAAAAACACATAGATCCTTTAACCCTTCCATCACCATATCCACGAGCCTCATGGAGAACTTTTTCAACTCTCAGCGACTTTATCTGGAATTCATTTCTACGCAGGTAAATAACTCATATCTTCTTTAGTTTATTGATCATCAGTTGGGCTATTCTATCCAATAGTGGACATTAATGGTTATTCCAATATGATATCCCAGCCTTGGGCCATTTCCATGATTTTCTCTCAGCTTAATTTTTATAATGAAGCTAGTATTTTCAGTATGACGACATGACTTTGGCTCTCTATAGCATATTATAATTGAGATTCTTTTGTATACTGGTTAGTTTTCAAGAATATCTTTTATTAAAATATTTCAAATGAAATACTGATATTTTTTTCTCAATACCAAAATTTAAATTGGCCCATGCCTTGTGTTTCCTAGCTAACTTCCCTGTGGAGCTTTGTATTTTCTATCCTTGGGAAGGATTGATTACTCTCAGGGCATGACTTATCACTCATTTGGGAGTTTCTCTGCTCTCCAATATTCAGTTCCTCTTTTTAGAATCATATATCTTATTGTTGTTGTCATCATTGTTTATAACCTTGGTTTGATGGAATTCATCTTTCAGTACAATCTGAGGAAAGGTGTATGAGAATATATTTTAGTTACAGGTCTGAAAATAACTTTTCAGCCTAGATTTCTCTGCCTGCATAAATCACTAGTAAAATATATGCACACAACAACATTTTGTTCTTTATAAATTTGAAGCCATTATTCTATTGCTTTCAGATACACAGTGTTGATGGTTCAAACACATTCTGATTCTCATTCCTCTTTCTACTGACTTGTTTTCTTCCTCTGGAAAATTTCAGGATCCCTCTGTCTCTGTTGTTTAGTGATATAACTTTGGAGCTTACGCACTTTACAGTCTGAGATTTTAACTGACAGTTAACTATACTGATTTATTTTTCCTTATTGCCATTAAAGGCTAGCATCTTCAGGGTAGAACATTAATTTTGACATACAAACAAAAAGAAAGAACTTTCATGTACAATCTACATCACAGCTATATTTCAAATCAGTGGGTTGTCTCAATGCTATATTTTATGTACAAATATGTGATATTATAAAGCATTGGATTTACAGTGTACTCTAGATCTAGTATCAAATTTATTATTCATTATTTTCCCTTAGAATTTCATCATACTCAATTCCAAAAAGATAAAGAGACAAGTAGAACTTTTTCTTTGTTTTTGGCCATACGTGGGTTTGCAATAAAAGCCTCATGGATAACGAGGTTTGAGCGTTATCACTGAGCCATGCCTCCAGGCCTGGTTTTAAATGCCTAGTTCTTGATCCTGCCTTGGTGCATAATGTCCAGCCCTTTAAATAGGTTGGATTACAGGTATGAGCCAGCAGTTTCTAGCTTGAAAATCTTCATCAAATGTGATTAATAATGGAATACTTTTACACAAATAGTCACGTTAGATCAGTGTTATTCAATAGACTTTTATTACATAGCAATATGGGATACAAAGTAGTAATTGAACAAACACTGTTATATTTATTGTCAAATTCCAAGTGTACAGCATGAAAATCTGAAGGTTATATTTGATTTATTATAAGCATTATGAGGAGGAATGTTTGAAGTTAATTCTTAGGATATTATATTATCATATACAGTTTAACAAGTAAGTATAAATGTGTACAGATTAAATTTACTGGGTTACTGCAAGACTTTTTTCCAGCCAATGGAGGCCTCTGATATTTGAGATGTATTTCATTCTTTAGATCTTCAAAAGGACTTTCTTCCAACTTCTCACATTCTCTTTTCTGATGCAGAATAGAGAAAGCCATAGGGAAGGGGCCCCTCGCCTATCTTATCCTCATTATTTCCTTTAGATGTAAGTTTCTTAATATATTAAGTGAGAAGATACAGATTCATTTCCATAGAGATGGGGTCACACTTATGAGAGATATAGTCTCAGTGTCGTGGACAGTTCCTTTTTGCTTTTGCTATTTGGTTAGAAAGGGATGGAAGCATTGTTCTGAATGAAATGTCCCCTGTAATTCCCCTGGAGTGTGTCCGAGGCCACACTCATCTGTCCCTGGAAGTACCAGGATGCAGAGGGGAAGCATCCTTCAGCAAGACCAAGGTCATGGCACAGGACTTTGTTCCTGGGATGAAGACATTACTACGATGAACACTTTTTCTGTTTTTTGTTTTGTTTTTTGCCAGTCCTGGGGCTTGAACTCAGGGCCTGAGCACTGTCCCTGGCTTCTTTTTGTTCAAGGCTAGCACTCTACCACTTGAACCACAGCGCCACTTCCGGCTTTTTTGTTTATGTGGTGCTGAGGAATCGAACCCAGGGCTTCAGGTATACGAGGCGAGCACTTTACCACTAGGCCATATTCCCAGCTCTGACAAATTACTTTTTCTTACAGACTTGTTTGACCTAAGTGTTTAAAAATCTTTCTGCCTACAGATTGAAGAATTGAGGCAAAGCCTTTTCCTGCTTGCTACAACGATCTTTCAGGGTTTAGTGTGATGGGAGTTTAAGGTTGTGACAGGAAGGGAGCTACCACAAGCTAGCAAATGTAGACACAGTCTGGATGAAATGTATCACATCCGCCTGTTTCCTACTTGTGTATGCTTCCCCTCACTTCAATGTTTAGAGGACCTATGAGAAGTGTGATTTAGACCATTAAGTATCCTCACTGGCTGCCCTACAGAGAGTTAATGACTAATGTGGATGGAGACCGTCACCAGCCTCTGTTTCATCATTCCATTGTCTGCCAGAGTAGCATGTAATCTCTTCCTGGCATCTGCGACTAGAGGCAAAACATGCCAATTATTTTTATTGATCTCAAACCTTCCTAGGTGGGACACTTTGCCAGGGCAGCATATGGAAATTTAGATAAGGAAATGATTGCAGAGACACGGAAAAAGGTTTTGCTGTTTGGAAAAGAATGTGTAGACCTTTAAAAAATGAGGAGGTATTTGGTATTCCAGAGCATAAGAGTGCCAGAGACAAATTATGCAGTTGCTGCAATGGAAATTGATTACTAAGGCTTCGATGAGTCACATGCCTTCGGAATTAAGTACTCCAATCTATTATTGTCAGTATCCTGATGGGTCAACCAGGCTGTGAATGGGAATTTGCATTAAATTGATTTGAGTGTTTTTTTTTCCTTGAACTAACATCACTCAATCAAGAGACACATTCAGACAGAGTGAGATAAGTCTGGCTGTATTTGATTTGGAAAAGCAGAGGGGCAAAGGATTAGCAGGCAAAATTTAAAAGTACCATAAAGCTAGTACTCCAAGCTGGTCTAGGAAAAAGCAGGTGAGAATTCTCTGTGCCATAAACAGTGTGTACAACCAAAGCAAATTTGTATCTCAGCTTTGTAGCATGTTGATGTAGTCATGGATTACAAAACCCATCTGGCAATGCAGAAGGCTTCATAGATGATTCCGGGTCTGTCTGCAAAAGGACGAAGTATTTTCCATCTGTTTCAGGGTCAAGCACCTATATTTCGACTGTACCTTTGCCATGTACTCAACATTTTTTCATATTTCATATTTTCTCATGCATTGATCTTTGGACATCAGGAAAGCTACTTGCTTAATATGGAAAGAAGCATTTATGTAGAGCATAAGTAGGCTAGACAATCTCAGGTCCACTCAAGTCTGACATTGTGTGAATAGAAAATATCATCCAGGCTACAATTCACTTCAACGGTGGATGCTGGATACTTTTTGCTGATCAGGTGCCGAGACTCACTGGTAGCTTCTTGCGTATTATTCTCACAACACACACTAACTGATGGTTTCAAGCATGTATGAATCCTCAGGGGTTATGCTGTGTTTCCAGTGTAAATGATGGATTTGGGTAGTTATTGAGAACTGGCAACATTTGATTGTTGAGGGAATAAATGCTGTCATCTTAAGAAGAAGCATCTATTAATGATAAAAATGATTCTGACTCAGTGAACTATGAATAAAGCAAAGGAGTCCCTGTTATCTACCATTAGTCACTCATATAGGTATGATAAGAGTTTTGAAGGGTGAGGAAGAGCATCAAAAACTTGTGAGAACGGGTATTGCCGATCTTGCCTTTAATACCAGTTACTGGGGAGACAGAATTGGAAGGACTTTTGTCGCCTGTCTGGGTAAGTTAAAGGGACCTTGTCCCCAGTGAAAGGACTGGGCTGGGACAAAGAACAGTGGGAAGTTCTTGTCTAGCATGCCTGAGTCCCAAGGCTAGTTTCCACTACTGCAAAACCAACAAAACCAACATAATGTGTTGAACTATCCATATTCACAGTACAAGAAAAAGATACATTTCCCAAAGCTTTGCATGAGATAACACATTCTAACTAAATAATGCCAGATTCAAGCTGTATTCCTTCAATTAACAACGACAAAAACAAAAGCTATCTAACTTTTAAGTATTGTTTTTATCTGATTCAAGGATACTTAGAAGTACCACAGCTAACTAATGTCTACCTTACTAAGCAATAAATAAAAATTTTTGGTAAAGACGTAAGTTTCCTGGTTTACAGATCAAGCAGGACTTGTTGGAGTAATAGCTGACCTTTTATCGGTGCAGGGAGTCTCTTACCTTTCCATTCTGTCTACTCCCAGGGTTGCCATGGTAACACTATCAGAGTGTTCTTACTGATGATTACTGCCTGCCAGAAGTTTAAGCGATATCTTAAAGTGCAGGAATCTTCACTGCCACACTTTCCAAGACTCTCCGCCACTACCAGATATAGGAATCATGAACACTAGTTGTGTTTTTAATCATGCTGGGACTTAGGATTCACACGATATGCATCTTCAGTTGTTTTTTTAGGCTGTGTTTTTGCTTGGTTTTAAAATATAGGAAGTGTTTCTTAAAGATCAATATGTTTATCTTGAAAGTTGCTGACTTTGTCTCTTGAACTTCCCTTCTTAAGCAGAAGTTAGTGAAGTTTTGGAGACAAGCCATTTGCACAAGCAGCACTCATTGAAAGTGTTACCATTTGAGCGATCAATAGTTCTTTCCTCAGTGTGAATCTGGGTTTGTTCAATCAAACTCCATTCATCTTGAACTACAAGTTCTGCTGTTGACTTCTTGTTTGAACCGAAGATCTAGCTATTAAAAATCCCTAAACAGTGCACCAAAGATAGCTTTAGTGAATGTGTGGGGTATACTGAAGTCTATAATGATAAATACAAAATTAGGGAGAGCCAGGCACTGGTGGTTCACACCTGTAATCCTAGCTTCTCACGAGACTGAGATCTGAGGATTGTGTTTTGAAGCCAGCTCAGGCAGGAATGTCCATGAGACTCTTATCTTCAGTTAACTACCAAAAGCCAGAAGTAGAGTTGCGGTTCAAGCAGTTAACTGCTAGTCTTGAGCACAAAAGCTGAGGAACAGTGCCCAGGCTCTGAGTTCAAGCCGAAAGACTGACAATAACATTTTTTTAAAAGGTAGAAATCAAGCAAAAAAGAGTTCAGAATCTATTTTTGAGAAAAGATTGGTTGATCAGGAAGTAATTTTTTTTTGTAATAGCATTAAAAGAACATATTATCCTCACCTATTAAACTTCTTGCAAGGGTCTGAGAACAGATTGTGCAAAGGGAAAATGATTTAGGACTTTAGCATTTAATGTGGGCAAAGGTGTAACTTTTAGGAAACTAAGAAGTGTTTAAAGGGTTTGTGCTACAAGAGTAAGAACTAGGATGAAAGTATGTGTTAAGGATCTAAGAAACTAAACACAGGATAGCTATACTTCCATCAAACTTCTGTTAAAATTGAGAAAAATTGGGCTGGGAAGAAAAGAGGCTTATTGTATTTCAGTCATTGAGCGTGAGGGCTGGCTTAGTTTATGCTATCTGTTTACCTGAAAGTCATTTTCCCAAATTCTTCACCCCTGTCTCATCTTCTGACTCGAGAAAAGAATAGACAGCTGATCAATATTTATGCAAATATCACAGTCTTGAGTTTCAGTTGTAGTTATATGATCTTCAGAGCGCAGAGACAGAAACGGATGAAACTGCAGCTTGTGTTTGTAGTTCTCCTACTTAAAGAGGTACCAAGTTTCTAAACAATCAAATTGCACAACCTTTCTTTACCTATGGATGCAGTTCTATGATATGAAAAGTCAGGAAGTTGACAGATACATAAAACTGGGTTTATATTTACACCGTTAGCACCATGGAAACAAAGCTATCCAGTAATAAAACTAAATTTCAGCCAAAATAAGTCAATATAATATTATGTTCTAGAATATTTAGTAACCACATCTACATCATAGGCATTAATTCTGACATAACTATCATAAACATTAATCTATGCAGAGATTTTTCTTTTGAGGTGATTGAGTCTCTGCTTGTGTAGTAATAATTAAACAACTGAGTCCAAAGACATGCTCAAGGAAATCACCTGTGTAAAAAAATGACACTGATGCCTCTTTATGAGCAAGGTCAGCATTTCCTATTTTTTTCTTCTTTATTTACTAGATATAGGTTGGCTGAAATACCCACGAAGCAAAGCTTACAGTTCACTATGATATCTTGCTATGTGCTTTGTACAAGTGTTAGGTTTGGGGGCATTTAGGAGCTTTCCATGCTGGTGTTTTGCAAGGTATTTCAGAGAATGTAAGTATGTATGTCCTTGGGAGTTAGGTTTAGGATTATGATTGAAGTTATTACTTGATCAAGCTTTTAACAGTCTATAGCCATCCACAAGGGACCGTCTGGTTTTTCTAGGGGCCATAATGGCAAAGTATACAAAGATACAATGGCAATCACTATTTTGGCATCCTTGAAATCTTTAGAGGGGCTGCTCTTATCCACCATCCCCTTTCTGAAGATATGATGTTGTTGTCTGTTTGCTTCTTTGGCTGTGGATGGGGGCAGTTATAATTTCCATTTAGCTTGTAGGATTAATGTTTAAATAGGAGCTGGCCATGACTCTAATGTGGGAGTTGTACTGTTTCTCAAACATTCTAATTCTAATAATGCATTCTGGGAATGTACAAATAACCACTACAAAGGTCTGCATACCAAGCTGACCCTTTGTAAACTGGCCTTTATGCAGGATTCAATTAATTAATTAATTGATAATTAATTATTTTGATTGTAAAGGTGTTGTATAGAGAGGTTACAGTTACAAGAACAGGGATCGAGTACATTTCTTTTTGAACAGTATCCACCTCTTCCTTTGCTTTCTCTCAGTGTTTTCCCTCTTGGCCCTCCTCCCCCACAAGTTGTATAGTTCATTTTCAACGTAGTCTCTAGTGAGTATCACTGCTGCATTAGTTTACCCTTTGTCCCGCCATTTCTGAGCTCCTCTTTATCCTCACCAAAAACAGACAAACTTATATGCAAGACAAAAAGTACAGAAGTAAAAAACAGAGACAAAGGGAGAAACAAAAACATACACATACACAATAAAAGTAAAATAACAAAAATACCTCTTGTTTCCATATGTTGGAATTCCTTTCGATAAATATTATTTTATATGATCATATGCACATAGCTGTTGAGCCTTTGTAATCCTCTCCTAACAATATCCTACGTTGGTGTCACTGTAGGATTCCACTTATGATCCAGCTCTGAGTGTTTCATGTTCGTCAGAGGAGAGATCATAATGCTTTGGGTCGTTAGGTATAATTATCAGTTCATACACCTTGTGCAGTGAGTCTGAAAATGTCTGTGAATTCTTTCTCAATGTAGATTTTTCCTTGAGGAAATGATCAAAAGACAGTTTGGAGATAGGAATTGTTGCTAGGTATACTTGCTGTGGCTTTGTAGGATACTTCATGGTAAAAACTGGGTCACTTTAATAAATTGATCTTACTAGTCAGTGACAATTTTTAAAATTCCTCATAATATTGGCTTTACTTTTAAAGTGACATCCTAGTTGAGCGGGATTTGTGGGAGAACAATATTATAGCACATTCAGTTTTGAAGTTCTCAGAGATCAATAATTTATTCCAAGATGATATAAAACCCTGGCTTGTCTCCACCATTTTTGGAATATCGTCACTGTGATTATGCATGGACTGAAATATCTACTGGCTCATTTATACCATGTATAATCTTTAATAAATATGTATTAAATTATACTGCTACTGATCCTTTTACTTTCAGAGTTTTCTTTTTGCACTATCAAAAATTCTAGGAATGTAAGAAGTAGGTGTCCAGGTTTTGCATTGGTCACTCCTTTGGCAAGGGGTTGGGGGGCGGGTACTGAGGGAAAATTCTACTTTGATCTGTGTGGCTTTCTGTTACAGTTTTAAGCTATAGCTCCAAGAATTAGTCCAAGAGGCTCCACAGCTAATAGCACTTGAAAAGATTTAACATATCAGCTGTACTTCTCCTGTAGGATATATCGTACTAAAGAACAGAATTCATACATTTTTTTTTCAGTTTAGGCTACAAAGGGCTAACAACACATTTCCTTACAGGTCATCTTATACCTTCCCCTTCTTCTTTTCTCATGCGATCATACAGTTTTGTCTCACGACTACACAAGTATTTGTCCACTGTCGTTTTTGCTTTTCTCAAAAAAGAGTCTAGTTTAAGGGAGCATGAGATAAGAATTTGTACCTTAGACTACGACCTCTTGGCTGCAGGATGACGTAGAGAATATGAGACCAAAGTGTCCCAGATCCAAATGGGACTTCAGTGCTTACTATGTGACTGGCATTATAGTAGTCATTATCTCTGACCCCCTACCCCATCTTAGAATTAACTTAGACATTTGTTAAGAGCCTGAATTCTCCTGTAGACAACCTAAATGGAAAGGAGATGCCTACATAAAGGAAGTCTGACTTGCAGAGAAAAATAGGTCAATCATCCTTCCAGAAATGGATGGCAGTAGCCAGCTGTGAGGCCGGAGAGCAAGGGCAGTGGAGTACTGCTTGAAAGCGTGCCGACAGAGTGGGCCGTGAGTCTGGATGGGGTTAAGTGCACTCTCTACTTGCCTAACTGCACCATGGCGGGTGGTAAAGGGGAGAACTGATCTATTGTACTTTTGTGTGGATGAATGGTTGAATTGGTTCAAAACTCTTTAAAAGGCCCCAAGAGGAATGCACAAAACAGAAGAAAAGGGGCATGGTATACTGAATCCAGCTTGTACAATCATCCCAGCTAGACCTCAGAGGCTCTTGGAGGAGAAGACTGGAGCTCAGGGACAAAATTCTTTCCCCACCCCTTACAAAATCCCATTTAAGTGACCACAAATGATAAAGGGTGAGCCTGTACTAGCAACAGGAAGTTGCTAAGGATGTAAGAATATCATATCCGTTAGCGCTCTCCTTGAAGTTGCTGGTAGCTTGTGAGCAAGGGGAAGCGATGACGTCCCCAGTGGTGCCATTGTGGATGGAGAGCAATGGTTATTTATGGGAAAGGATCTCAGGTCTTTCCACTTCAAACGAATGATGTCCCTTTCTAATAGGGATAGGCCCTTGGAAGGAGGCAAACGGTGCATGTCACCTGAAGGTTCAAACTGGATTAGGAAGACTGGTTACCTCTGACATCGTGTCTTCAGCTAGTGAAAGCCATGCCTCACTACCCTCTGGCTCAAGTCCTAACCTCATCCTAACAGTGCAAAAGAAAACCGGAAAGATATAAAATGCTGTGATACGCCAGGACAATCCCAGACTTCATTGCGTGTCATTGAAGAATATCTGAGTCACCTGCTCCTTTTTGGAGAATTAACAGGACTTTTGCTTCATGCTTCCTTTCACCCCCTAAACTCAACTCTTTAGACAATGCATGAAATATAGTTAACAAATGCTTATCATTTCTATTTAGTTCAGGATTCCACAGACGAAAATTAGTGAGTTTCAGTGAAAGTAGGAGCATGGGATGGTTGGTGGGGGGGGGGGGGGAGCATTTTGTTTAAAAATATACTCATTTGGCAACAAGGAACTCACCCAAGAGGTGTCAATGTAATGATAGCCTTCCTGCCATTTACTAGATTAAATTTCCCCTCTGTGTTTCCTTATGTCCTTTAAAACCACTCTCTTCTCTTTCTTGCAGTTAGAAATGTTTCCTTAATAGGCAATAAGAGCCATTAAGTCAGGGACTATGTAGGGTCTCGGTGTAGAACTTAGATGACATGTGCCCTTTGTTACTTAAAAAACTATATTTTCTGTGATTTTCATTAAAGATTATATTTTTGAGTAAACATGAACTAAATGAGCAGTAAGAATGGAGAGGAAAGCTGGTTTATTAAATGGTCTATTTAGGAGGAGAGGAAGTAAATATGTAACTGTTAAAGCATTTATAGGTTTACTCTTAAATTTTAAGTGTTTTTATATATACTGCTACTGGAGGAATCGGAGGGAGAGACTAGGAGAGAGTGAAGGAACAGAAGACACTATATGAAAGCAAATGTACTTTTTACCTGACTCATGTTATTATAATCCTTCTGTAAATCAGCCTTATAGTAAAAATAAAGTAAATTAATTAAAAATGAATAAAGATGTTAGGCCCTTGGAGGATGTAGAATAAAAGAAGAGGGTAGATAACAAGAGGTTGGAGTGATCAATGCATGCTATGTACATATATGGAAATATTATACTGGACTCTATTCATGTATAATGTGTAACACATGTTAATCTGAATTACTAATAAACCCAGATATCTTACTTGTAGAAAATAATTTAAAGACTTTCAACCAAAGGTTTCTTGTTTTGTATACATTTAAATAAAATTTTGTGGAGGAACAAAGAAAAAAAGCGCTTGGAAGATAAACAACAGACGTTGGAGTCTTTCTAGAGAAGCCTTCTCAGGTTGCAGTCCAAGGACAAATGAAGGGCATCGATTAAGCTACAGATCAATGTGACTCTACTGTTTAGGTAGTGACACACTGGAAATGCCCAATTCTACACCAAAAGTAATGAACTCTACGCTTTATGGCTGCTTCTGTCTGTCTTCTTTTGGAAGTACTGGGGATTGAACTCAGGGCTTTTTGCATAAGCCCTATACCCCTAAGGCAGGCCCCTAGCTCTTTTGCTTTTAGTTTGTTGTCTCACACTTTTTCTTTAGATCACAACCTTTTTATCTCTGTCTGTGTTGCTGGAATTTAAGGTATGACCACTATGCCCAGCTTTGTATTTTTTGAAGTGGCCTCATTCCTCCTCTTCCTCCTCCTCCTCCTCCTCTCTTCCTCCTCCTCCTCCTCCTCCCTCCCCTCCCCCCTTGAATAGTTGTCCTATCCCAGTTCTAAAGTAGCTGAGATTGTAGGTATGAAGTATGGACCACTATACATGATATCAGTGGGATGGGCTTTTGATATATTGTCATTATTATTTTTAGCTAGCTTTCTTGCATAATTTCTTCTGTACTACATCTTTTTAGAGTTTTATTATGAAAAGAGTTTGAACTTTGTCAAGTGTTTTCTCAGCATCTCTTGAGATGACTACCCAGTTTTCACCCTGCATTCTGTTAATGTATCACATTCATTTGTGCGGGTTGAGCCAGTTGTATCCAGCAATGAATATACTTGATCCTACTGCATGTTTCTTTTAATGTGCTGTGAAACACAACAAATTGACTCAATAAGCATTACTTTTTATTTCCTTTCCATCAAGTTCTTGGTTCCTAAGGAGGCATTTTAGCCCGTCTTTCCCTCTTTTACAAGTCACTTGATTCCCAGTCGGGTTGACTGATACGTGTAGTCTAGTCACCTCCTGTATGGTCAGGTCAACCTTATTGCTCTGGGCAGCATTATTTACAGCAACTTTTTCTCCCTTTCCTGGCTTTAGTCTATAGCAAGGTGATCTTCCCCTTCTCTTGTCTTTTCATTGAATCCCCAGTACCCTAGCTTCTTCCAGGGTAAATCTCCTGTTGTTTTTCCTCTCATTTTCCTTTCTCTTCAAGCACTTGTTTTTCCTCCTTGGCTACTCTCTAATCAAATGGCCTTTTCACAACAGTGTTGTTTTTTTTGTTTAACCATCCCACCAAGGACTTTAGTCTATTGTATTTGCTGATCATCTTTCCTATAACTTGCTACCATTCCCCCATAGCCTTCCCAACTCTCAACTAAACCAGCACTTCTTACGTTTTGGTTTCCTCCTTAAGCAGGTACCTCTTCCACAGCCGCCCAGCTTCATAACCTGCTCTTTGATACACAGCCAACCCAACTTCTTTCCTAGATACTGAAAACATATCCTTCCTTGTCATAGCCATGAACTTCCTCCCACAAGTTACTTTCTATAAAGATTCTCTTTTAAGTGGTCTCAGGTATAACTCAGCATAGGTAGTTTTGAAAGTTCCTCTAGGCAGTTTGAATATGCAGCCAAGGTTGAGAACCTTCTTCCTGTTTTGCATATGGAGCAAATGTGCTCAAGTTCTTCACATCTAAACAACCTTAATGAACTCCACAGAGATCAAACCGCGGTAAGCTACCTCTGCAGTTAGCTTTTAGATTGATCCTTGCATCACATATGAGCAATCTTTGTACCCCACCGGTTCTTTAAAAGTTATTGACCTTTCTCATCAGGTGGCCCGGATGTATTTCTTTCTTAAGCTAATTGACTCTACAGTTGAAGAAAAGTTTCCAAATTCTCCGAGGCTGATGATTATCAACTCCCTTCTCCCTGTCCGTTATTGTGATTGTGGAAGTCTTTGCCTTAAAGTGAGTGAAAATATACCCCTTTGAATCTAAGCCTCTGTCTTTCAAGTTGGCCTCCTGTAGACATGAAAAAGCCAATCAGCTTTCCTTTCACATATCCGCTAACACTATTAAAAATACGAATCAAGTCGTACCTTAGACTTTTTTCTCTGGTTAAACATCTCTTATTAATTAATAGAACTAAAGAATACCAAAGTGTTAGAAACTCCAGGGATCTTCTAATCTAATATTTTCAAACTTTAGTTTTGGGCAAAGGGATCATGTTATTAAATGCTGTCTTAATCCAACTTATGAAAATTCATACAAGGCGAGCTGCCTTCATCCACTGTTCTCTGGAACTCGCCCTGTGCTGTGGTAACTGAAGGCCCTTAAAAAGATCTTTGGTACTTTGCAAAATAGAGTTCAAAAATTTCTTTTGTGCTCCAGTCTTAAAGAAAGGAAGCTGGAATTTGGGAGCTCTGTACAGCTGTTTGATTTTCTGGTAAGAGTAGACATATTACTTTGTACTTACACCATCAAAAAACGTAACAAGTAGCCACAGGGAAGTTTGTTTTTAGCTTTTTTAAAAAAAATAAAAAGAGAATTTCTTGTTATATTGGGTAACTGATGCTAGGCCTAGACATAGACTCTACTAACCAAGAAATACTTTTAAAGGAGACGGTCTAATAATAGGCAATATAAATAAAGTTTAAATGCACTTAAGTAACTTTGGGTGACTAATGTACCTCTTTGTATAATATATTTGTTCCTTTGAAAGTCTAGATGCCTATTATCAATATATGCTAGGGAATTGTTTAATTGTAATACTTCCTGAATTAAAACCTCAATTATCACAAATAACTAGTAGATGACCACTCATTGCTTGCTTGGAGCTCAGTTGAAAACTTTCAGCCTCTCAGCTGAGTTGGAAGAACATTCCTGTGTGTGATAAACACTCTCAAAAATAAAGTCCTGAAAAATGTGTCCTTTCTTAATAGCAATAGATTGTAAGAAATTGTCCTTTATACTAGAAAGAATGTTCTAGTATACTACTGGCCTCCAGATGCCATGCATTCCATGTCTTCTGAGAAGCAGCTGTCCAAAAGGCGATTAAATATACACAAGACTTATGAAAGGAAATACCAATTAAGGATCAAGGACAATAAGCAGGAGTAGTCAAAGGCAGCCTTCATGTTATGATGTGAGTACGACACCTTGGTAAGAAAAGAGAAAAGAAGAGTAGACAGAAGAACTCTACTCGGGCGGTACAGTTCTAAGAAAACTGTGGCTACAGTAACTTGCCTAAGAGCATTTTAGCTTCTATGCCATAGAATGGGTTGGCGTTTATAACTCCACGGTGCTCAGTTGCTGGCCAGGAACAACATGGAGGAAACAGGGCCTTGACACAGATGCGCTTGTGGCTAAACTTCGGCAGCTGGTGCTATTAGTCAACTATCTTAAAGGAGATGCCAGCGGACATTCATACGACTTTCACAAGATCCTTAGAAGTATTCACCAGGTTTCTGTAATCTCTTGGGAATTACTTTCCATCCTTTTTATACACATGGGTCATACCAGGCCATATTACATACCATATAGAGTTATGCTACTAGGTCTGATTTTACATATCATCAATATAAAGGGCCCAAATAATGGTCTCTATAAAGTGTTGCAATGATGGAGCTGACCTTGTTTTATATTGTGATAGATAGGTGGAGGGATAAGAGGGACAAGACCGTGAAAATATACTGTCATTTGCCACAGGTGCATGCAAAATGTTTTTGAGTCTCTTTCCTGCTGGGTTGGAAATCAATACATCGAGACAATCAAAACCAGAGGATGCTTATCTACTGCAGGAAAGATGCTGTCTTTTGCATAGCATCTAGATTAGGGCCCTCATTAAGTTTACTGTAGCCCATCACCATCTGCCATATCCATCTGTTTTTTCTTTTGGTCAGGGCCATACTAGAAAATTAAACAAGGATATATTTCAGACCATGATCCTGTTCTCTGCATTTCCAGCTGGGCTGTGATATTGAGTACAATCCAATATACTGGCGATGGGGAATGCAGTTTCAATTTCTTCAATTTGGCACTTTTTCTTTTCTTTGCTGGTTGGGAAATAAAGCTGAGGGCTTCCTCAGTTCTTAAATTATATATATCCTATTCAGGGACTAGAGAAGTGAACACAAAATGATCTTCTCACCCATTGGACCGGTTGTGAGATAGTCCTAGAGGAAGATATAGATTAGGTTGAAGACCTACCTTGGATTTCCATTTATTATTCTTTACCTTCTTTAATGGGAGAATATTTGAATATCTTAGGATTCCTGATATTGCTATACTTTAGACAGCGTATTCAATAACTCGCAGAAGAGGTGGGTATTTCGATTTCACAGCATTACCTGAGTAAACAGATGTAGGTCCTACTGATGGAGGATTGAGAAAGTATTTTGTACATGCATATTCACTTTCAGTCGATTAACTTTGCATGTGAGAACTGCCCCAAGTCTGAAAACCAAGGGTTTATGATTTTACCTTGATCAATTGATAGCAAACTTCTGCTTTCCATTTTCAGAACACATGGTTTTTGTTTTTGTACTGATTTGGGGGCTTGAGCTCATGACTTGGGTGGCACTCTCCCTGAGTTGTTTTTTTAAAATTTTTTATTGTCAATGTGATGTACAGAGGGTTGCAGTTTCATACATAAGGCAGTAAGTACATTTCTTATCACACTTGTTACCTCCTCCCTCGTTTTCCTCCTTCCTTTCCCCCATCCCTGTGTCCCTCCCCCCATGAGGTGTAAAGTTGGATTATGGCATATAATTTTGTAAGTATTGCCTGAGCTTTTTTTTTTTTTTGGCTTAAGGGTAGCACTCTGCCAGTTGAACCACATCTCTACTGCTGGCTGTTTTGGTGGGCAATTGGAGATAAAAGTTGCACAGGTTTTCCTTCTTGGGGTGGCTTTGCACTACCATCCTCAGATCTGAACCTCCTGAGTAGCTAGGATTACAGGCACAAGCCACTAGTGCTTAGTTTTCAGAACACTTTTAATGACACGTCAAGGGATATTACGTTGGATTTTCACCTGTAAATATTATGGTCTTTTAGCCATACAGCTAATCAAGTGAGTCAAGACCCTGGTTGCCATGATATTCTTACTGTTCATTACTGCTTGTGAGTTATCACCTTTTCATAGTTTCTAAGCCACGGAAGACTACTCTTAAGAAACACAAGTTATTTTGCTGGTCCAGGGGGTCACAGTGATCTAGAAGCTTACGATGTCCAAAGACCTCATGGCCTCATCTCTTCTTTATTAGAACACTGTTTTTAGATTAAGAGACTTGCCATGGCTACTAATTCAGCTTTTATGTAACTCCTGAGATCCTCACAATCAAATGTTAATGTAGGTTGTCAGTATTTTCTTCCCTTTGGCTGTAAAGATATGGCAATCTATTCATAGATGCAGTAGAGACCTTTTGACTTTTATAGCATGCCCTAATATTTATGTGATATTAATCTGTATCTTCTTTAATGCTTCTAAAAACAGCCAAATTCAGTATTCAGTATTTTTTTTTTTGTCAATCATGGAGCTTGAATTCAGGGCCTGGGCACTGTCCCTGAGCTGTTTTTGCTCAAGGCTAGCACTCTACCACTTTGAGCCACAGCACCACTTCCAGTTTTGAAGATAAGAGTCTCATGGACTTTCTTGCCCTGGCTGGCATTGAACTGTGATCCTTAGATCTCAGCCTCTTCAAATTCAGTGTTCTGATTATCATGACCATATAGATGCTGGAATTCTATAGAAGCCATGTTTCCACTTTCATGTGTGCTTCTTCCCAGTCCACCATTGGTAGTTAGTGAACGTGATTCTGTGACATACTGTGGTCACCCCACCTTTTCAGTAATGGAAAATTCTGCTATCTGACCAACAAGTGTTAATAACTATAGAGTCTCGCCCTGATGGACAGAAACTATGTGTGAAGCAACCTCATGAAACAGGTGGGTAAATGGTGGGTGTGGCGGGGAGGAGAGAATGAACTAGGAAAGGAAAAATGAGCTAATAGAGAGTTTGTTCACAAGGCATTGGCAACACAGTATTGGCAACTACGGCTCAAGTCTACTATAACCATGTGTTAGCATCATGTCAGCTAGGGATGAAGAAGTTGAGACATGTTTCCTTCATTGGATGAAGATTGGTCCTTTTTGAGTCAGCCCTATGTATGGGCCAAGCCTACTCGGGCAGCTTCATGCAGATGCTTGAACTAGTAAGCCAAGTCTAGCATTATTCTTCTCATGATAACAGAGTGAGCTACAGGCCAGGCTGAAAACATAGGCTGTGCTCTGAAAATAGCCACTGTAGATTCCGGCTTCACAGTTCCACAAAAATCAAGTTCGGGATGATGAAAGGTTTCAATGTGAAAGGAAACATTGAAAAGATTAGAGAATAACTTTGTAGGGAGACCATGGAGTAGAGAAATATTTTTTATAAAAGATTCAAAAACATAAAGCATGAGGAACCGGTGTTCTCTCTTTACTTAAAGATACCAAAGAGTACATGCAATACTACACACTGGGAGAATATATTGGACAGATACAAAAATATACATCCTTCCTCTTCCCTCACACCGTCCCTCCCACATCTTTTCATAGGGGTCTTTCAACTTATAATACACTAATTTTTGTTTTATCTTGGATATATGTGTGTTATGTTGAAAGACTCTTGTGAAGAAAAAGAAAGAAAATCCAACAGAAAAGATGGGGGAGAAATCATGTAACAAAAAACTTAAAGATGACAAAACAAAAAAATCATCACAGATATTTATAATGATGTTCAATCTCATTACTAACCAAGAGGAAGCAAATTAAAACTACAACATTTAGAGGAAATTAATCTGTCAGGATGTATCAGATATCGGCAAGAATGTAGAGACCCAAGAACTCTTATTCTTTTTTAAAGCTGTAAAAGGAGTTTTAATTCCAAGTCAGATTACTCATTTATTTTTGAAGGTAGTATACACTATATGATTTTATGAAGTGCAGACTGTCACCTGATATTAGAATTCAAAACATATATTTCTTATGATCCATCAATACCAATTGTAGATATATACCTAAGAAAATTTTGCACAACAGTATAATCTGTTATATATGTATATATATATATATATATACATATATATATATAATGTAAAACTAGGAATAAACCAACTGCTACAAGGAAGCCTTTGAGTGTTGGTTATGTTTCTTACTGGTTGGGTGACTTTGGCTATTTCTTAATCTCATGAACCCTCAGTTACATCAACAATAAAAGGAAACTATTAGTAACCCTAACTCATCGTCTTATAATAAAAAATAAACAATACACATAATACTTTTTAACGAATGTGCCTTCTCAATATATTCCATAAGTGAATTATTCTTACTTTCATTACAAAGTTTTAAAGGGGAGGAGTTAAAGAAAATGTCGAGTCTTCATTCTTGGGGGTTTTAAGCACTGATCAAATAGTATTTTGGTTTTATCCCTTTCTAGTCATCCAGCCACAATAATAGAACCTTCCCTGTGGGGTTCTGAAGACAGTTAAATAAGATAAGAATACACTTGGACAGTCTTCCAAGGCGGGTGGCAGGAGCACAATGTATATAGCTGCTATTATATATTGCTTTTGTAGGATTAATCTCTTTGCTTCAAAACTTTATGACAGTTCAAGGTCAAATCAATTTTTCTTATTATTTTTCTTGGCCTCTATTCTCATATATTTAATTTCCAGTATTTTTTATCTTAAAATACCAATCTCCCACAAAACACTTAGGTTTTTATTTGCTTTCTCATTTTCCTTTTCTAACAGCTTTGCTGGTTTGATTGATCTAGATCTATGTTAGATTTCTTCAAGTTAATATTTTTATTTGTTGCATTTTATTTTCCTTCAGGGACATCCACATTGTTATATTTTGGCCATTTCTTCTAAGTTTCTATATTTTATAGGAATTTGCTCAGAACATTGCCCAGACTGGAGTTAGATGATTTATGAACATGGCTTGTTACTCTAGGGAGTCACGGGCTTCCTCTAACACTCAGAGGTCAGATATCTGAGTTTGGTGTGAAAAAGAGAATAGAACAATGTAAAATAAGGAAACATGAAGCAAAATTAAAATTCCCGGAAGTACAAAAAAATCTACAATAAGCAGAACCTAGTCAAGAAACATAGTTGATCATAAGACAATGATCAACAGAATCAAACTAAATCCACAAGTGGCAGAAGATACCACTGTACTTATGTGCACTGCAGTATATACTTGGGCCTTCTAATCTCTGCAAACCACCTTACTCTACATGGAATTGAGGTGTTCCCATCCTTGCCACATGCTGAGAATTAGCTATGTAGTTGTTAGTGACATTTTATCCCACAAACACTTCGTGTGTGTGTGAATGTATGATTTATTTACACTTGCCTTGCTTGAGTAGTTGGTAAGATATTTTGATAAAACAATATTTGGTAAGATATACTTTGATATGACATTTTTGAGATAAGGAAAGAGTTTTTACTTACTTTATTCATCAGATGAGAACTTGATGAGTACCTGGTCTACACTAGTATTTAGAGGCACAAAGATCCCAGATCCTATTCTCAAGGAACATATAATGAGGAACGAGTAATAACAGTGAAGATGTATCCTGATGGATTACTTATAGTTTCACATTGGAAACATCAGTGAGGGGCAGTTGATCCACAGAGGAGGAAGGAGGAAAGGAGAAATAAATGATGCCTGAATTTTCCTAAAGGTTGAATACAGAAATTGCTTGAGGATGAGGAAAGGAAAGGACATTATTTAGAGATGAGATAATAGAAATTCAGAGAGAAACAAGGATTTACTCAAAAGGTTTCATGTAGTCTAGTGCTCCTATGCATAATGTACAAGATTGGAGAACCAGGGTGGGGAGCAGACTTGGGACCATGTTAGGGATATTGTGGTTTATCTGGTAGGGCGGCAGCAAAAGGTTGTTAAACAGGGGAAAACTCAGCTCTCAGTATTGGTAAAGTAGAGGAAGGAGGAAGGAGATGAGCTAAGGGCCTATGTCGACTTCCCAGTCAGGCAGAAGGGTAGAGAGAGATTCTTCAAGTCTGAAGGCCCCATGCACACTTTCTCCATGACACATCCCACTTGGGAGAACAATATTGCCATGATTGCCTTAGATGAACACCACTTTCAAGAGAATCCTCCTGCATCCACCCTTCACATGAGAAAAAGTGAAATCTTGTTTAAATGAGTGTGACAATGACATCCTTTTTAAACAAGTCTTATGCATCATACAAGCATCTTAAGCCAAGATCATATATCACTTACCACATGTACTGTCTGTATTTGTACCACAGGTTCCTGGTTCTTGGAGGAACCCTGTGGTCTCATTCTAGATAAAAGCAAGTCACTCTCCATTTTTTCCTTTGTTTTATGCCACATTAAGAGTAGCCTCAGTACAGAGTCACAATTTCAATCTTCATATTTACTCTGAAGCTGAATATGTCTTTAGAAAACTGCCAGCAGGTAAGACGAAAATTATACACGAAAGACAGTTGTAAGCCTCAGTGAACTGGTTTTTTCCTCCTTCCCTACATCCCAATTTCTGTCTTAAGTGTCATTCCCTTCATGTGGCTGTTCACTTTTCTCCCTGATCTTAGCCCAGTAGGAAGGAAGATTTTGGAGGAAGAAATGTATTTTCCCCCTAGCTTTATAGTGTGTCAGGAAAAGGCCTAAGTGTGAGGCAAACGAGGGGAATGCAAGTCCTCCGTATGCAGAGCTAATCTCCAGGTCCTTAGCATGCTGAGAAACACACTAGGTTTGTAGGTTTTCTTTATTTGGATAATAATCATTCTTTATTCTCACCAAGAGCTGTCAGGGAGTCAGAACTCAGCAGGAGAGATTCCCATTGGACAGCTTATTCGGCTGCCAGGTAATCAAGTGGTTTTCTTTGAACAGTAGTGAGCTGTCTACCATAGAGAGCATTTGAACCTTGTGCAGGGAACTTTAACATTTTGACTGTTAACATTTGTTGAGTTCCTACTGAGTTCCTACTATGAGGATGGATATAAATACTTTCAGTATTTTTTTTTAACCTTGTATTCTTGTCTCAAGAAACACTGACATTAATCAGTCCATAAAAATCCCTGAAAGCTCAACACAGGAAGGGACATCTACAGGCCTTCTGACACAACTACCTTCACATTCTGAGGCTTGGAATCCCCTTTTATGGCAGAAAGGATGATCACCAGTCTAGGTAGTCTATCATTGAATGTTCTTGTTGGGTAAGAGGGCTGTCTACTTAACAAGGGATTTTTTAACCCCAGATAACACAAAAAATTGTTATTCTAGTCATATTTTATATTATAGCTTCTGGTACAGTATAAGAGAAAAAGTCTATCCCCTTTCCCTTCTCTAGATTCTTTCAGATCCTGATTTTTCTTACTATGATCTCTCTGTTCTGGTATAAAAATTCTCTAACCTGTTTTTCCATTTTTGTCATATGTAAAATGGTTGCAAAGTCTCTCATTCTCTGGTCAGCTTAAATGGACTTTAACTTCTCCCTCTTCCTTGTCAGGAATAAGTCCTCAGCCATGGTCAGACCATACATCAAAACTACTTGTTTCCCCCGGCTAGATATTCTAATTAATCTAGCCTGTATTCCTCTCAATTGTTAGATATAGTTGTGGTTTAGTATCAGATCTTTTTAAATTTTAAGCTAAGTGCCTTTATTCGGAAACTTGTGCAGCTTCGTCTCAGGTGACCTTAATTTACACAACTAACAATTGCTGTAATATTGCATATAAGGATGTAGCTGAATGAATTGAGATATGTGAACGTATTTATAGTATTTCCTTCCATTCTCCTTCCTTTCTCATCCTTTTATCCTTTCCTCTTCCCTTTATGTCTTTTATTCCTCTAGGTTACAAGTAAAACCATAAGTCTGGGAAAGAAATCACAGGAAAGAGTGAACACATAGGATACTCCTGATTGGACAGGTACTAGAGGAGAGAGGCTACTACATGACAAACTTTCCATAAACTCTGATCTGTGTTATTTATTGTATTCCAATAGCAAAACATGACATATCCTGACATTTAAACTGAATTTGCCCACGTGCCTGTCAGTTACTATATTGAAACACAATATCATATTTATTGAGGAAAAATACCACTAAATATCCATTCTGTACTCTTATCAGGTGTCACTGATCCAGAGTAGCGCTCTTTTCACTGTCTGGGTCAGGCTTCTAGCCCTCAACTACATTTTCCAGGGAGCCATCAACAACTCCTCCAAGCTGGTGTTCATCAGTGAGTTGTTATAATTGGTACTTCCTACAATAAGAGCTCTGGGAGCACTCAGTTACAATGTCTGTGGTTATTTCCTCCTGGGTGGTGTGTGTGTGCGTTTTCCTCTCATAGAGGCCTCTCTAGATACTGAGCTTTTTTTCCCTCTGCTTTCTTAGAGCAGACAAAGATATCAGGTAGTAGGGTAGCTGTAGGCCAGTCCTGTGCCCCTAATCTAGAGTTATGGTTCCTAAGGCAATTTGTTATGTCCTCACTTCACCTGTTTTCCTTGTCACCCTTTAAACTTCTATTTTTGATTGTCCCTTCTCCTCTCCACTTTCTGATTTATCTTAGGGAAGACAATAACAAATTGATTTTCCTTTTTTCTGAGTTGTTTGCATGGCTTTTCTTGACTATAATATTTTTACTCTGTTACTATATATATTTTTTGTCGGATCTGCAGAAATGTTTTTATAAGATCTCCAAACAGTACTAGAACAGAACTAGAACTAGGCCGAACATATGAAACTGTAACCTCTCTGTACATCACTTTGACAATAAGAAAAAAAAGATCTCCAAAGCTCATCTAAAATTAATTTTTATTTGATTAGCAGTGAAAAAATACCTCTGGAATGTGCATGTATGACGTGCAGTTTAGTTTTTAAAGTCTTGGGTAATGTGCTTAATGTTGAGCAGTGCTTCTTTACAATCATCATTAACATCTTCTAATAAAACTTCAAAAGGAAGACTCTCCTGTTCCCATCAACTCATCCTGGCGGTATCTAGAGGATGTGAGGCTGATATTTGTTTCTTGATTGACTGGTATTTTCCTTTTGTCTGTCTTCTTGCGGTGTTCAGGCAGATAATATTGTTAGCTTCGAAGCCAGGCCTGGGTAGGCAAGTCTGTGAGATTCGAATCTCCAATTAAGCACCCAAAAAGCTGGGAGTGGAGCAGTGGCTCAAGGGGTACAGGCCTAGCCTGGAGCACAAAAGCTCAGGGACAGTACCTATGCCCAGAGTTCAAGACCCAGGACCAGGAAAAAAAAGTCACAAGCTGTTGAATCAGTAATATTGAGTGGTATGGCGTGCAATATTAAAGACTATCGGTATGGGATTGTCTTCTTCCCTCAGGCATCCTAGGGTCTTTCCTTTCATATACAGTATTTTTACTTCAGTTGTCCATGTATGGCTAGAAAAGTATTTCTTCTATTCCCTGCGAAGGCTTTCCTAGGCAAACCTGCAGAGAATCTGGAGAGGAGGAACTGGTTGATGCAGTACAGGCCAGCATCCTTCCAGGGCAGAGTAAATTTTGGAGATAATTAGAGAGTGAATTTCGAGGACCAAGCAGGAGATAAGTGAGACAATGTTCATCTGTTTCTTTACCTTTACTTAGAGCACACATAAACAAGTATATACCTACTTCGTTGTTAAAACATAAAGGCACATGTACATCAGAAAGCAGTAGCAAAAAATGATCATTTAAAATACTACATAATAAAAGCATTTGGATGCCAATTAATTCAGATATGTTCAAGGCAACCAGGTTGGCAAATGTCACTAATCCAGCAAGGCAACCTTCTTACCACCTGGGCACGTTTCCATTTCTCAGCTACATTTTCTAGGGAGTCATTAATAACTTTTCCAGGTTGGCATTTATTAGTGCAATTAGAGACTAAACAAGATTGCTATAATTCATCCTGAATTCGTAGGGACAGTAAGTAACACAGATGTACAAAAGGAAAACTAGCTGTTTCCAAAGAGTTTATAGTTAGGTTATGAACCTGTTTGTATTTTTGTTTTTAGAAAGGAAAGTATCAAGAGGAGGTGATCCTTAGACAATATGATCCAAGAGTAAATGCAAATGGAATCTCTTAAAATCCGGAAGCCATCTTTATTAGATGTGCCTGTTAGTAAATAGATGAAACAAATGAGAAGAAAAGCATTCTTTTTTGAGGGAGGGAAGTGTGTAGACTATAAGAAATTCAGATATGACATGGCTACCTGCATGCAGAACTGTCCCTAAGCCCTACACGATGTCCACTTGGAATATGTGTGGCTACCCTTATTGTGGTGATAATTTCATGGGTTCCTATATGTGTGTCAAAGCTTAAACCATACATATTAACTGTGCATTTCTTCTCATCAGTTATTCTTGAGAAAGCTTTAAGGAAAAATGTAGACGTAAGGTATTTTTTAATCTTTTTAAAAGTATATGTTATCATTTTGAATTGCTATTACTCACATTCTTTTTTTAAGCTTTTAGACTATAAATTCTTTTTTGTTTGCCCCCCGCCCTTTTTTGTTCAGACATGGTCTCCTGCTTTATCTCAGCCTGGCCTTGAACTTTCTGTATATAAAAACCAGGCTGGCTTCTCTTTTGTATTTTTTGATCTCTGTTCATGAACCCCAAACCAATTTCTTACCTAGAAATTGTCAACACTATGTTTCAGATTTCTTCTGACAGTATCATCTACTACATGTTGGGAATCAAATCTTTAGCATCTTCCCTACTTTGTCTGGGTTTGGGCCCCATTTCTGGATCACTGATTATCACATGTTCTTTAAAGGACAGAAAACTTATTCCTGTTATGGGCTTTTGAATTTACCCACCTTCAGTGTGGGTTATCATAATGAACATCAATCATGACTTCCCATACATTCCTGGGAAAAGTCTTCCATTGGTAAGGAAAATCGCAGCTGAATACTATGATAACCTTCCCCACTACAATTCCTGGGTGAAAGTCTTGTATGGTTTTGTGATGGTTGATACCTCAAGTTCCTCCTCAAGGATGAAGAGGCCTCCAAAAGGGCATGAAGCTCTGGAATAAATATCCTCCCAGCAAAGAGATTCTCCCCAAAGCTTAAAAAAATATAGCTGACAAAGTGAAGTTTTTGCATTTTTAAGCTTAAGATCACTGATGCTTAGAAGGGGCCCTGTCACAATTTCAGACTTGGATCCCTGTGTAATGAAGAGGCAGGTTTGGCTTGAAATAGCCTGGATTTCATGTTCACTTTCCTTGCTCTTGTGTCATTGTCTCTGAGGGCATCTTTGCCATCTCTGTTATCTTGTAAGTTTATCACTTAAAAAAAGCTTATTTCTAAATGGTTATTTTTATTCTGTAGTTTTACTTAATTAAGACAGCTAATACACTGAGTTGTTAATCATAAAAGAAAAACACAAACCCAAGTAGGCTGGCTTCTAACTTCAACCCTCAGCTTCCTGTGTAGCTAGGATTACAGGTCAGGGAGACAGGTGCCACCTTCATTGTTTTCTAGTCTTATTTGAAGTTATTATGTTCTGGGAAGTGAGAAAAGGAAAAAATGCAGTACTTTCTAAATTAATATATGTGCGCTAGAGTGAGATGAAAACACATTAGTGTGTTGTATTAATCTGAGAATCTTGACTATAATTTAGCAAATTTGATTCTCAACATAGCTGATCAAGTAGACTTGATCTTCAAATGTCTTAGATTTAATAAGTGAATGTGAATCTGATTGAATCTGGAGAATGGTTGGAAAAGATAAGGTGATCTAGAAAAGATAAGTCCATCCGAACAGCAGGAATGTCCTTCTTTGGGGATATCCAGTAGACTTATAGGCTTCTTCATTTTTTTAAAATCTCATTTTATTGTCAAGATGATGGACAGAGGGGTTACAGTTACATACATAAGGTAGTGAAAATAGTTCTTATCAAACTTGTTACCTCCTCCCTCATTTTTCTCCCATCTTCCCTCCTCCCCAACTTACCGCCCCCCCCAAGTTGTACAGTTAATTTCTAAGATATTAAAACTCTAAAGTTAAGCACCTGGTATGATAGGTTGGTATAGTGATATAGTAGCATTAAGAAGACTTAGGATAAGTCCCCTGTGACTCCTAAGTTCTACTTTCTCACACCCATTATTTTCTCTTGGTATTGCTCAGAATCCATAAGCAATGTGCTTTATGCATGTAAAATAGGACTGACCTAAAGGAATTTAATTAGAGAAAAATAACAGAAGCATGACTGAAGTAGCCAAACTACCAGCAAGTACTAACTAACTACACCAATCCCCCCAAATAAGCAAGATAGAGTGTAGGGAAATACTTGAGAGAAAAAATGGTATCATTGAATCTGATCAAATAGGCTGCAGGGTGGACAAAGGTGAGACACAAGAGTTTATGGGGAAACAGGATTGGGCAGGACAAAAATTAAACAGAATTGGGAAAGCCAATGAAACAAAGTTAACATTTCATTTAGCCAAGCATTTAAACATCCTCTGCGATTTTCAGGATGGAAGACAATTTAACAAAATGGCTGAGTTATTTCTTATTCTTAAAATTAGTTTATACATATATGCATAGAGAGTATTTTAAATTTCATCTGATACATCTTGAGTACAGGTGTCATGGGTCTCTAAATTTAATTTATGGTACATAATTCAGAAGGTCAAGCTGATGTATCTTTAAAACTGTTCATGAGTTGAATTGTGTAGGTAGGAGAGGACTTTCAGTGAATAAATTTGGGGACTAGCTTGGATCAGCTGTTTGAACGTGAGTATGCTGCTAATGTTGTAGGCCTATGTATGTATCCACTAGGATTGAGGTTAGTCACTATGTAGACAGAGGGCCACTGATCAGCCGCACTAAGTGATAAGTGATCCATAGTATGATCCAATCATACACCATAAGCTAACTCAGGAAAGTCCCTAGCAAGAGTATAAACTCCATTAGAAAGTATTAACTATTTCAGATGTATGAATCAGCTCGTCTCAAAATATCCTCTCTATCAAGGTGAAGTTTTCTGTCCCATAGGCACAACCCCCGGGGAAAATATTCAGAGCTGAGGGAGGAGACAGGAGCTTGGGATAACTTGACTCCCTCGGAAGGATACACAGCATCGGTGAAAGCTTAATATCCAATTCCTATCCTTCAGTTTCAGAGGCGTGGCCATTCTGCCTTGAAATAAAATGGTGCCATTTTCATCACAAGAGTAAGACTTTAGAGCACTCTCTGTCACTGGTGTAGGCTTAAAAATGAAACCAAAATTGAAAAGTGGTGAAGAAAAGAGTGTTTGCATTTCATAAGGAATTCTCCGTGTCCCTTGGGTCCTCTAGGCTCAGGAAACATCTTCAGAGGAAAATGCTTCTCTTTTCTAGCACATAGGATGTAAATGATAACTTAAATCAAATGGAGTGAGGGTAACATGGTCACTTAAAAGTACTTCTGTGATTAAACAGTTTAAATTGAAACTGTATTGTGACAGGTTTTAATAATTGACACCTTGAATAAATTTTTTTTTCCGTCAAACTTTTGTACAAAGAAAGCATACTAAAAAAAGAATATGGTTTGGAGTTCTCATCCATTCTCTAAAGAATACTAGAATAATCCAGAAGTGATCTCAGAGGTAGTCTCCTTCGACCATTTCGTTTTACATACAGGGAAACAAGGCTAGAGGGCAAGATGTGATTGATGTTTAAGAAGGATTAGTTTGACAGTATGGACACGACACTGAGTTCATTGTTTTAGGAGCTGGTCTAGGAAGACTTAGGTCAGACTTGTTGGTTTTCTTTAGGTGTTGGAAGTTAAACTCTGAATTGGCTATTAGTTAAGATAAAAGGGACAGAATCTAGAGTCAGTCCCCAAGATGCTATAGCTCAGACCAAGAGCATTCTGAAACGCTGCCTGTATGGCTGGAAGATATTACAGATAAAGGACCAATGCCTACAAAATAAGAATGCTAGGCCACGCACTGGTGGCTCACACCTGTAATCCTAGGTACTCAGGAGGCTGACACCTGAGGATTACTCTTTGAAGCCAGCTCAGGCAGGAATGTCTGTGAGGCTTTTATCTCTGATTAATCACAGAAAAAGCCAGATATGGAGATGTGGCTCAAGTGGTAGAGTGCTGGCCTTGAGCCAAAACCTCAGGGAAAATGCCTAGGCCAAGAATCAAGCCCCCAGGACCAGAAAAAAAAAAAAAAAAGAGTGCCAAGCAAACACTACTGTTTCTTGAGTTTTGCCTATGATGTGGAATAGGGCTGGGCATACAGTTTGTAGGTTTATCTTGCAATGCAAAGGGTAAATGCAAAGAAGATTGAATAAGACAATGATTTCTAGGTCTTAAAGTTCCTGCTTGACAAACTCTCGTTTAGCCCATTTATGCTTCTTTTTCTAAATCTGTGGAAATTACCTTCTGTTGTTTCCACTTGAGGGAATTTTTGGTTTTAGCTTTATGAGTGGCCCTGTGACCACCAGAAAAGAGTGCATTAACTTAGAGGTACACCGAGGAAGATTTGATTACTGGCTTTGATTCTGACCACATGAATGACCTTGGACAAATTACAAATTGTCTCGGAGCTTCAGTGATTTTGTTTGCAAAATGGAGATGGCAGTCTTTCTCTAATTTAAAGAGTCATTTATGAATAAAATCTAAAATTCCAAACACAGAAAATCTTTTAAATAGTATATACTCCAGTGTTAGATTTCTTTCCCCAAAACTATTATTTGGAGAATGTATTCTAGTTTTGTTCTTTCTGAGAATAGCTTGATTCATCTACTAAGTATTAAATGAATAATCTTACTCTCTAAGCTATAGGAACATTTTAATATATCTTTTTCAGTACATGGCTACAGATTGTAGAGAGTACAGTATAATCCCAGGGTTTGGAATATCTATTATTCTTTCACCAACAGGACTCTTTTTTTTTAAAAATTTATTTTAAGTAGTTGTACAAAGGGGTTGCCATAAAGCAGTATATGACTACAATATATCTTGATCAACCTCAGCAGTTCCTGGTGTTTTATTTTGCTGAACTTTGATTTTGCCTTTCGAAGGAACTACATTATTTGAGATCTCCGTCGAGCATGTTATATTTCAGTTAATACATTTGAATACCTTGCATACCACCCAACGTATTTACTTCTATGTTTATAAGCTAAGTTTGTCTTCCACATGGAAGGGAAAACATGGATCCTTTGTCTCACTGACAAATGATGAGACTTTGTGTCTCTGACTTATTTAGCATCTTCCCCGCCCCCAGGTCTTTGTTCTGTCACTCCAGTGTTGATATGCCCATAATGACCACATGTAAAAATCTAGAAAAAGAAGAGCCAGTGAGTTTCTCCCAATGAAAGACAACTAGCATTGCTTAAATCCCAGCATGACTAAAAAATAAATGTCAGTCATAGAACCAGAGGCTGAGAGATCATGGTTCTATCTTCGCAGCAGTCCCACAACATTTTGAAAACAAGACTATTCTAAATGTTAAATATATATATTTTAATAGGCTCACAAATTTCAGCTTTTCTGTCTCTTTTTATTTTGTCTTAAGTTCCTGGACCTACAACCTTAACAGATATAGTTAATTCAAATGGCAATCCGTGCCTGTGAACACTTGGGCTACAGGAATCCAGACAGATCATTAAGTCTCAGATTTCAAACGATAAAATTAAACCTGCAAACTGCCTTTTTGTGATGACACACATTGCTTTCTATACAGATTTCGTAACCTAGTGTGTTAAAAATTGTTAGGTAGATATAGAGTTGTTTTATTATTAGTGTTGTTTCTTTGGTGCACCATAGAATACCACGATAACTTCATTTTAGGTGGCTACTAACTGTGGGTCAGTCGACAAATACACTAAATTCACTGTTGTTGTCAGCAGATTCAATTTTGAATTAGCCTTTAGTAAGAAAGTGAAGTATTCTTCATGTAACTGACTACAGTGGAGCATCCAACTTTACTTTAGTGTAAGCCGAAACAGAAATGGGCTACTTATAGTAGGTTACCCTGACAGAAACAATACCAATCTGAGGGAAGAGATATATCCTAGATTAGAATTGAGAAATATTTTATCTGTCAGACTATGGATAGACATGACTAGAGAATTAAAACCAGCTTGATAACCTAAGATAAATCAAGCCACCTTTAGAACCCAATTTACATCCATGTATAGTGTAAAAGCTCCCTATGAACTCTGGGAAGTGAACAAAAGCAGGCAGACTCTAAGGATATGTTGACATTTTGGATGAGAGAAATGGAATCACATTCGTTTCCTCCACGCCCCCACCCCCTTTTAGCCCAAGGGTAGAATGCTGTTAGCAGCTAAAATTCCTACAGATATATTTGGTCTTTATAGCATGAAGAACCAAAAGATAGAATTAGAACAATTACTATCATCAGAGCAGATGGGGGACGTTCTGGGAAAGTGCCAGAGAAGGCAAGCAAAATATTCTGTGTCATGGTCCTTTGAACTCTACATCCACAGGGAAGTTTGAAAGCGACCTAACTTGAAATAAAGGAATTGGCCTTTGAATCACTTATGGGAGATAATTTTAGTAGGCAGCAAGCCATAGTATCTACTGCTGCTGCCGCCACCACCGCAAGCCCTAATATTCTTTACAATAGCATCACATAATCCAGGCTCCATAACAGCACTCATGATATCGATAATAGAATCCAAAACTTAGAAATCTGAAAAATGTGATCTATTCTAAGAAGAGAACACGATGGATAATTACACCATAATAACCATTAGCTCCGAGTTGGAATTTGTAGACAAGGACTTTAATGTAGTTATTGCAGTTGTGCTCAATGATAGAAATGAATTTTACCTCATAGACAGTAAGAAAATACAAGAAAAAAGGATTAATTTGCTCAGACAACCTGGAGCTATTTTCCAATGCTTTTTATGTAGAAATGACTCTTCCTCTGGTTTATAGTCTAGTAGAATAATTAATGGAGGTATAATGTCACTATAGCTCTACTGTTTGTTTTGTAAATATATTCAATATATATATATTCAACATTGACTATATATTCAAAAATTAGATATCTATGCAGACATCTTTGTTTTATATATCAAGGATGTAGTTAAATGAAACCCAGAAATATTTATCTAACTTCAAAACTTCTACAATGATAGACTACAAAGGCAGCTAATTGGTATGGTCAGATCTCGACACCTTCTGGTGTCCTCATAATGATGGCGACCATCATCCGTGCTATCACAAGGACAACTGATAATTTAATACCTCATATTTGTGTGTCACTTAGTTTATCAAATGGCTGACACATTTCATTATGAAGTTGGAGCCCTTCAATCACTGTGTAAAATAATGGGGCAACTATTCACATTCAAAAGTGAAAAGTCAGAGGAACACATTCACATAGAATTTTTCTTTTGAGAGACAGGCATATATTAAATGGCAGGCACTCACTAAACTGTGTCTCTAATGTTCTTTCAGTTAACAATCTAAATTTTATGGGGAAAAACCATGCTTTACCTGCCACGAAAGCAGCAATGAACATTTGGGATTATCAAAGCATACTAGCAACTGTCTTTTCCAGAAACCTCTCTTAAAATGAGTTGCTCAGTGATAATTAGAGAGCGAGGCACACTCAGCTTCACATTTCAATGCTCCTTCCCAATTAGAATGGCATTAGAGTGAAAGTGTAGCTGTATAATTGTATGAAGAATAGATCTAATTTTCTCAATGTCGCTGCAATATCACCTTTTGGGACTAACAGCACTGAATGATTACACATATCATTTGGTAATTGTATTTTTATTCATTCTGCACTGGGAGCTGATTTTTAAACGTGGACATGCAATTAGATTACAAATGCGCACATATCAACTGGCCCTCAGAAGATAGCAATATGTCAGCATTAGCGCAGCTGCATTTTTAACTACTGTCAGTGACAGTGTTCCTGGCTTGTCAACACTCAGCAGTGATGAACAGAAACTAGGATTCTGAGGTTGGCCTTTGGTAATAAGAAAAAGACAAAGTGAAGCCCTTAACACGGGATAAGTGGCCTTCTCAAACCAAGAGTTGGGTATTGTCTTGCTACTGGGTATATCTTAAAGAGCAAGCTGTATTAAAGGATTGAGATTAATTGCCTACCATTGCTATGAGATGCTACTCTTTGAGAGCTGTAGGTATGGAATCTATTCTTTAAGAGCCTATCATTCTTTCTCATGGTCTTCAAAACAGATAATCCCCGGGAAAAGTGAGCTCTGAGTGCAAATTAATCATGTCATATATTGCTGGAAATATTTTAGGTAAGGAGTAGAAATTGATACAAGCATCTGCATTTAAATAGTTTCTACAATTAAATCAGTGCCATAGTGAAGTCGAAGCTGTGAGTCATGACATTAAGAACTTTCTAGTGTACAATCATAAATTTTAATGAATTTTAATAAATAGAATTATTTGGTGTCCAGTTGAAATCTCATTATCATGCTAATCATAGGCAAACCTGGATAACAAATCTCTTCATTGGGCCCAGTTGAAAGTAATCTCAGGACATGTAATCGAGGATACTTTTCATGTGGTAAAAATGATTTTTCTGTTCGAATAATGTATCAGTTAACAATCAAATTGCCCATTATTCTGATACAGTGTTCACTATATGGAATGGACAGGGTTGTCAGCAACTCCCTTCTCATATCTAGTGTTGTCAGAGCAAACTGATGAAATGTATTATTCTTGGATTCGACCTTGGTTAGTAATAAAAATCAGTAACATGTTATAGAGGATTTTATGAAGGTCTGCTGAAACTTCAAAGCATTAAGATAGGCTTTGACTTTCTCTACACATGAGAATGAGATACTTTGAGTTATCAACCTTAGAATGTCTTTCTCTTTCCAGAGGAACATGGCCTGTGGTTCTGGTTACAGAGGAAGGGAGTCTCCTAGTGCCTTCCTGTGGTTTGTGGGGTGGAGGAACGGCAACTGAAAGACCGTCTTTGGGGGAAATCACAACTTTACTCCAGAGATATCCACACAGACCACCAGTGGCTGTAGGCCCTGGACAGAGCAGATAAATGGAAATATGAAACAATGTTGTACAGACGTGGCAAAAACACATGAATTGCAGAAGTAAGGAGTGGGGAGACAGTTGTGGTGGCTTAAGCCTGTAATCCTGGCTCCTTGGGAGGCAAAGATTGGAGGAGGATTGCCCTCTGAGGCTGACTCATGCATATAACTTTGTGAAATGCCATGTCCTTCAACAATTGGGCCTGCCCGTTATCCTACTGAGAAGGGAAGCGCAGTGGCTGGACATGGTGGCACCCACCTCAGTGACCAATGAGAGGATCACAGGACAGCCTGGTCTGGACATAGAGTGGCTGGAGGCATGGCTCAAGAGGTAGAGCCTTGCAAGCATGAGGCCCTGAGTTCAGTCCCCAGGACAGCGGGGGCGGGGGGGGGACCCCACAGTTGGGAGGAAAGCAATGGGGATAATTCTTCAAGCCCTCGGTTTCATCCTCAGTTTTCACCCTGTGTTTGTCCTGTCGTGCAGTCAGTTGCATTATGTATGGTCTCCGTTGACAGACAGTGCGTGTCTTTACAAAAAAAAAATTATCATAAATGATTCTGGATTTTAAGTATCAAATAGGGACTCAGCAAATACTTGGAAAGTCTTCTTTTTACATTAGATAACTATTATTTAGGGTACTTGGAATATGATCCCATATTCTTTCTTAGCATAGCATTTTATTTCAACTTCTTATCTACCTCAGTCACTGTTTGCTAGCTAAAGTAGCTTTTTCCCCCCCTTAATGTCTCAAACTAGATGAAGTATATCTTTTACTAGGTGGTTGGTTGCTTGACGGATAGAACTTACTTGATGGGAAAGGAGAATGCTTTCCCTGTGGGTTGGATGGGGCTCAAGAAGGTCGTAAGATGTCGTGATATCCAGGAATGCATTTGGAAAAGTGTGCCCATTTCTCACGCAGAGATGACATAACATTGTCTTTTGTTGCATTGTCTCATGGTTTCTTCCTCTTTTTTTTTTTTCCCACTGAAAACCAGATCTTGGAAAGATGCAGTTTGGATTTCTGCAGTGATTTGACCAAAACATTAATGTTAAGAGTTTTTTTGGGCTGGGGATATAGCCTAGCGGCAAGAGTGCCTGCCTCGGATACATGAGGCCCTAGGTTCGATTCCCCAGCACCACATATACAGAAAACGGCCAGAAGCGGCGCTGTGGCTCAAGTGGCAGAGTGCTAGCCTTGAGCAAAAAGAAGCCAGGGACAGTGCTCAGGCCCTGAGTCCAAGGCCCAGGACTGGCAAAAAAAAAAAAAAAAAAAAAAAAGAGTTTTTTTTTTTATAGAATACGTCAAAACTTACAGCAAAATTTTGAGTGCTTTCTCATTTTGCAACTTAAAATAACTAACAAAAGTGATTTTGAATAAGTCGATCTGTCAGTCCAAAGTAAAACAAAGTTGTACAAAACAATTCATTAGATTGAATTTTGATGGGATTGGCCATGTGTTTCATGTTGGGCCACCAATTCAAATTGCGTCTCAAGAACAAGTCCAAAATAATTTCTGAGAGTAAACCCAAAACTTTTCTTAAACTGAGAAAAATTAAATTTTCGGATCAGACAGTTAAGTATACTTCGTCAATCTTTGCTTTCAAAGCTGTCCCTTGGCTGAAATTGACAAATTGGTTACTTTCATCAGTCCCAGCCTCTGTCAATTCCAGCTGACTGGAATAGTCACAGAGGCACATCAATTTCAGCCCCAGAAGCTTGTCTCTTTTGAAACTGACATAAACTGAAATGAAGGAAAGGCAAAATGTCAGTGTATTTGGAGGCTTTGGGAAGTGGCTGATATTGAGTGACCTCTTTAGCAGATCCAGTGTCCCAAAACTCTGCTCCTGCTGGCTTGATGCGTTGGCATCATACCAACTTGCTGTCCCTTGGATCCACAATGGAGGGAGCGCCAAAGGGGGCCCCACATCCTCAACCTTGGGTCTTAAAGTCAACTGCTGTTCAGAATTAAATTGGCCAAAGTGTATTAGTCTCAGAATTAGAAGTGAGAGCACTGAGGTCAATACTTAACAGACCGTGCATCATTTAAATATTTGAGGCTCTTTTTATGAATTATAAAATGTAGTTAGCAATACCTGTACTACTTAATAATAATAATAACATTGTCATGAATATTTATTGAATGCTGTATTTGTTGTACATACTCTTACTTAATCTTTGATAAGCTTTACATGATATTTTTAGAAAACTAAGGATTATCAGGTTTAATTGACCATGTGACATAGTTACTAAGTGCTTATTCATAGATGGTAAAGGGTTAAATAAAACGATGAGTCATTCTGGAAACCAATGAGATTCTTGAACTTCAGATGTTACTAACTTTAGCCATCAGACTTCTCATGGTATTCACTGCACCTCACATTAAAATGTGCAGGTATTGTTTTCTATACCTAGATAGTACTCTTAGATTTGATTTAAGTTGGGATGTGTCAATAGAAGAGCAGTCTCATCCAGGTTGAATGTCATCCTGTAAAACATAGACCTTTCTTGTACGTAGTCAGGAACAACAATAGAGCCAAGGATAATTTTTTTTTTTCTGGATTTGAGTTTTAGAAGATCTAAAACCTACTCCATTCAGGTTGAAATGTTCTCCCAAGCCATTGTCTCCTCAGAAAACTGATTTTTAAGACCAAAGGTGAATTTCAGCAAACTCAAATGTCCTGGGGTACTAGCTACTGAGATCTATCCTATTATCAATCTAGATGTCTCCTCCTCTTTTTGTTCCTCATTTAATTTTTAAATTTAGTGTAGAATTTGTTTAGGCCTCTCAGGAAATAGAAAGGTTTCTTTGTTCCAAAAAGAGTTACAGGAATGGAAATGTGCTGCAGATGATTTCGTGTGTGTGTGTGTGTGTGTGTGTGTGTGTGTGTGTGTGTGTATACCTGTGTGCATATTGTACCTGAGTGCATGTGCGTGCTGAGTAGCTGGGTACAGGCTTGGTTGCTGTCCCTGAGCTTTTCTTTGCTCAAGGCTAGAGTTTTCCCATTTGAGCCACAGCTCTACTTGCAGCTTATCTCACAGACGTTCCTGCCTAGGCTGGCATTGAACCGTGATTGTCACTCAGATCTCAGCATACCGAGTAGTGAGGATTACAGGTGCGAGCCACCAGTATCTGGGTATTTCTCATCGTTTGGACCTTCTCTTATTCTCCCTTCATTTCTTTTCATGTTATTTATTGCCTGTTTTGTTTATTTCTACACATATTTACTGAGCATATACCGTGTGGCTTAGTATTTTGCTGAATACTAAAGATGTAATTGTAAGACATGCTAGTGCCTTTTCTTGTGTCACTTTATAAGTCAGCTTCATAGATGCTAAGTGATTGTTATTAATAAAAGTTCATTGAGAAGTGTTATGCAAAAAAATTTTAGAGTAACAGGTTCCTCTTCTAGATTAAGGTATGAAGAAAACTGGGGTGGAATCCAAATGTCAGTTTAAAGCTTTTGTTTCAGGCTTGTCTGGAGGTTTCACGGGTGCTTATTTTAGAAAGATAGAAGGAAGAGAGGAAAGGAGAAAAGAAGAGAGAGGAAAAGAGAGAAGAAGCCAATGTGACACATGACAAAAGCCTAGAGTGTCAAGTGTCTGCCATTCAAATGCACTGTGATTGTCTAAGCTGACCCACAGATTCTGATTGCTGCTTGGTAATTTGGCATTCTTTTCCCCTCTGAAAGCAGAGAGAGAAGAGTATCCTCTCATAGCCTTTTGGAGACTCTCATTTATTCGAGAGCTAATTTGTTACCTCGAGAATAATCTCCATCAGTATATCCCCTTCCATCCCACACATGAAGAGCCTGTGGGCCTTGGTTATCTTAATGTATTCCTAGCATCTGTAATCACATAATTTATTCATGGACTGAAATCACGACTCCCAGTTTGGGGTGGAGAAATGTTTACTTGTTGGTCACTCACAGTCTGTTAAGCCGACACATGGAAGGCAGGACCATGCACAGCTGTCCTTGCCCATGCAGATTTTTGGAGTTGGGTATTGTAAGCCATTTTATTCCAAAGCTGTGGGTAGCAGTCTGTGAGGATGTATTGGGAATCAGCTAATGGACAGAAAGTACCTGCTCCGACACACTAATTCCCTTCCCTGTCAGCCTGCATCATTGTAGAGCATGCATGATGGGAACAAGGTCCCGTCACACTGCGGCACCTGCTGCTTCTCCATCTGCCGAGCGCAGCGGCTCCTTTGATTGCCCATTTTTCAGCCTAATGGCTGATTCCTTCCCTCTTTGTAAAGTTTTTATATTTTTTTATTGTGATTTTAATAGCCATTTAAAAAAATGTTCTCATCTCTGTTGGGCACACCAAAGATGTTGATAAAAGAATTGGATAAATAATATTCTACGCGATGTCCAAATTGAGATCACGCCAAGAACTGCATTTCACTGTTTCGTCTGATAAAGTTGTCATGGCGATGATGTCTCCTGAGAATAAAAGTGCCATGTGCATGGCTGATGAAAGGAAATAGCTCAGATGGTATACAAACTGATAAATATTGAACTTAGAGACTATTATGCTGGCCATATTTTTGTTTCTCTTTGCCTTTGTTTTCTGCTTTGTCCTTTTTTTTAAATTTTTCGGTATGCTATGCTCAGTGGAAATAGTCTGACGATTCTTATTTCTCTCTTCCCCCCGCCCCTCTTTAATTTTATTTGAAGATTTAAATTGTTAAAATCTCTTGGACTAGATACTGGCAATGTTCCCAAACTAGCCTTGGATTCTGTGAAAAGCTGTGTTGATTTGGCTGGATTAGTCAAAGCGGCAGATCATTATTACGTATCGAACATCTGTCATAAATGGCACTAACAATGATCAGATACATTGTCTTTCATGAAGACTTTAGAATTTGAGAACTTTTTACAAATCTAAATCAATAGTACTGTATTTTTAACTCAAGACAAGAAACAAAAGGAGAACTCTCTTTAATTAATGTGTGAATCAAATGAGAGACATGTTGTATTTCCATAACTTAAAATGCATAGTTCTGACATGGAGTCACTCAGAACTGATCTATCTCCCCAAGTCTTGGGCGAGTGGGGGAGACAATAGAACACTTCTTCATGAGGTAAGCATGAGCCAGGTGTGAACTGGAATTTGGAATTAGCCTTTGTTAACAGTGTGACAAATTATATGTAGAAGAAAATGGCTTTGTGATCCATATATTTACATGCAACACTAAATTCATTGATGAGGTAAAGCACTGGAATTATGAACTACATAACGGGAAGGCAGCGCAAGCTATATAGATGTGAAGAAAAATAGCATAGGAACTTCTGGGAAATACATGTGGAAAACACTAAAGACAATTCTTATTTGTATAGATACATCTCAAAGACAATTCAGCTCTGACCTATGACATCTCACAGAGACAGTGCTGCAACTCTGCAAGCCATGTGCTTATAAAGGCCAACATGGTACATGCTCAGTACTGTCAGTAAGGGCTGAGAAATAGGAGAGGTTCACAGTTACAGCTTTATGTTGGCCCATAAGCCGCTCAGAAGTAAATTGACAAAGTTCATATGTACATACCATCCATATGTGATCTAGGGAACTAAATAAAAGAACAAGTAGAAATGCTGTGTGTGTTGAATGTTGGCTGCACTAATGCCAAGTAGAGAGGTCAGTGTTAATCAGCTACAACACAGGTTTTTGTCAGTCTAAGTAATATCTGCCCTGAGCAGAAGGGTATAATTAAGTAAAAACCTTAACAGTGTAGAAGATCAAAGGCTGAGGAAAGAATGCAGTGAAAATTTGTAAAAAATATATTAGTGGAATGGATGACAAACTTCTCAAATGAGAAATGGAGTAGGGCTAGGTAGAGGAAATCTTTGTTGAAGGGAACTGAGAAGGAAGGAAAGAAGGAAGGGGAAAAGTTCTGTTTCCCACTTGAAAATATTCCTGTGAATTTGATTAACCTTAGTTGGTACATGTGAATTACATTGCAAGTCCCAATAATATAAGAGAATTTGCATGAATTCATGTACAAATATATTACTGAGAGAATCCAAAGTATAAAGAGTCAGGATAAAATAGTATAAAAAGCACTGTTTAGTAGAGCCAGAAGATTTTTGAATTGAGTATACCTTTAGAAAGAACCGTTTTTATATGTATCTGGGCAAGTTATTTAAATCATTTTTTCTCATCTGTAAAAATTGCAAAATATAACATCAACTTCACAGGATGGTTAGTATAAAAAATAAGTAGATGATGTATGTGAAAGACTTAATTTATTAAAAGACACCCACATCCCTTGAGACTGATATTAGAAAAGATGAGTTTAGTTTCTCACTGGCCAACTCCCTTTTCTCTGCCTGTTAATTCTGCTCTTAAATGTACAGACAATGCTTTTAGTGAGAAACATAAAGCATGCAAAGTGAGCACCAGTTTGCTTATCATACTTGATCATTGAATCAAAAGTTTTATCTGATTAAGTTTTATATGGTTATGCCATTTATTTTTATTTTGTTTCAAATGGTAGACACTTGGGCTTTTGTTAGCTGACCAATACCTGAATGAGATTATCTTTTCCTAGGGTTATCTAGACTTTGACTTCTCCAATCTATGTTTATTAAATTCTGGAAACTTTTACTTATCTCTGTAATAATTACTACTCTCACAAGTGGGACAGTTCCAAGAGTCATTCACACAAGTGAACAGCAGGTAATGGACAGACTACCATGACCCCCTAGCAGCACAGTTTGAAATAATTGTTATTTCTGGCTTAAATTAAAATTTCAAAATATCTAAAAGATTGCACTATTCAGATGCTGACAGATTTGACTTAAAAATAATAAGATCAAAGTATATTATATACATGCAAGAAAATGTCACAATGAAACTTATTATTTTATGTGATTAATATACAGTAAAAAAAGAGAAAATAAATAACCTAGTAATGATCCAGAAAAAATAGTTGGTGGAAATTAGACAACCATTCTCTTTAAAGGTCAGGTTTGACTGATTTTTACTCAGAAGGACATCCGTATCCTCAAAGAGAAATTGCTTGTAGTTTTAGTTGTTAGTAAATGTCCAAATTATTTCTTGGAAGCCTGTTAATTCTTACCCACTGCCATTGGCTATCTCTTTGTAACTTCTTTTCGATCAGGATGAAGGAAATTACTTCGCTTCATTCCATATGAGCTAAACTAAATACCTTTAACAATATCTAGCATGATGGAGGGTTAAAAACAACTGTTTCCTTGAGTCTCGCTTCATCTTGCGAGGGTGTCATTTGGTGTGTGCGTCTTATACCTAATGTTGTGATTAGATGGTTGAAGAGACAGGACCGGTATAACTCTCTAGCATTCATCTGACCTTTCTATTTCCAACTCCTCTCCTCATTGTGATGGCCAATCAGAGTCTTACTCTTTTTCTTTTGAAGAGAGGAAAAGAATTTCCTAAGGAAGTATATCGAATATGGAAGAAGGAGGGAAGCCAGAGGCCAGCATAGGTTAAAAGGTGTTTCCCACTGGTAGATAAATCACACAACACCAGAGCCAGAGCCATTAGTGGAGAGCTTTCAGCACGGTAGAGCCGAGTTCTACCACTGGCACTTCTTAGTTGTGTGACCTGGGGCTGTTCCTCTGATAGGAAGATGAGAGAGAGAGGCTTCCAAGTTTCCTGCCAGGACCATCTACAGAAATAGCGTCCTTGCCAGGTTGTTGAATTAGACCTTTAGGAACTTGTATGTCAGTAAGGGTACTCCCTGTTATTATAAAGGCCATGAAGATATTAATTAAATTCTCTAGTTATTCTTTTTTTTAAAAAAATTAAACTTTATTTGTTTTTGGGTTTTTTGTTGTTGTTTTTTTTGGCCAGTCCTGGGGTTTGGACTCAGGGCCTGAGCACTGTCCCTGGCTTCTTTTTTGCTCAAGGCTAGCACTCTGCCACTTGAGCCACAGCGCCACTTCTGGCCGTTTTCTATATATGTGGTGCTGGGGAATCGAACCCAGGGCTTCATGTATGTGAGGCAAGCACTCTTGCCACTAGGCCATATTCCCAGCCCTTTAGTTATTCTTATGTAGGCATTTAGAGTAAACTTTAAATCTGTAATTGTTTTGCAGAAGGAAAAGGGCTTTGGGGTTGGACATTCCTTCAATTTGTTGAAACCAATCAAAAATACAGCTAGAGTATTTTGATTTGAAAAAAAAAAAAAGATCCAGGGTCACACACTGAAAAACTAAAGAGGGAAAAGTGATTCGGTTAAAAAAAAAAATTCATCTGGGAAGTCAATGGCAAGAAGAATATGTAGAGAAAATTCTTACAACCTAAACTCTTTCATAGTTCTTTAAAAAACTTTATTTTATCTTAATTATTGGAGAAATATAGGGTTCTACTTTGGTCCTTTTTCTCCCAGGCTCTAGTAACATTATTAGAATCTTAAAAAATATTAAGTATGATCGTGTTGTGTCTCTCCAAAGATTAAAGCCCTTGAGGGATTTCCACCCTACTTCAAGTAAGGTTTGAACAATGACTTACAGAATTCATTGCGACCTGGGCCTCTGGTAATTCCCTAACTCATATCTCCACTCCATGAGTTGGGCTGTAGACATGAACTCGACTGTAGACATGAACTCGGCTGAGGGTTTTGCGTTGGCTGTGGCCTCTGCTCAGATGTCTTCCTTCCAGGCTAGCCAAATGGCTTGCTCCCCACCTCTGCTTAGTCTTCTATTTACAGTGAAGCCATTCCTGAAGTACAGTGAAGCTCTTCCCTTGCCCTTCATCTCTGCTTTCAGGATTAATTTCTCTCTTCCAGCATTGTATGCTTTGATAATTCATCTGTTTTATGATGTATCCTTTCCCAGAATCTTTCAAAGACAGAAATTTAGTTTATTTTGTTAATGACTATTTATGCGCAGAACCATGCCAAGAACGTTGTAGGTGCTGGATGAATATTTTATGAATACATAAGAAAACTTAAAAGCATAAGATAGGTTATAAAATGAATTGATTTTTTTAACCATGTTTTGCAAAATGATTCCTTTTATAAAACAAGGTAAAACTTCAAAGGAGATTTGAATAGAAACCAAAGGGGAAAATAGTAATAGAAAAATATAAACAGCATACAAATGATTGAGTTTGTAAATAATGGGCTTCTGAAATGGCTGAGGCCTCTGTCCAGGGTCTCTTCTCAATATGATTTCATTGTATCTAGAGAGCCTTGTCTGTCAAGTTGTCCTTCTTAGTAATGGACAACATTGCATATTGGGTTTTGTCCTTTCATCAGTAGAGGGATGGAGCAGAAATTGCCAGTGGAAATGCCGCGTCTCTGAAATGAGCAGCAGAACCTTGCATATCTTGCAGGGTAAACACCATGGAGATGGTGGCCAATATCCTGTAGTCCGTAGGACTGAACAGTTCCAGGTGTTGCCAATACAGCCTTTTTGGTTTGAAGGTTATTGTGTCTACATATTGTCTTTGTGGCTGCCACTATTAGACTCATAGTCCCTGATCACAGTATCCAGGTTTGTTTGTTTGTTGCCAGTTGTAGAGCTTGAAAGCAGGGCCTGAGCACTGTCCCTGGCTTCCTTTTGCTCAAGGGTAGCACTCTGCCACTTGAGTCACAACACCACTTCTGGCTTTTTCTATATATATGTGGTGTTGAGGAATCGAACCCAAGGCTTCATGTATACAAGGCAAGCCCTCTACCACTAGGCCATATTCCCAGCCCCACAGTATCCAGTTTTCTGTAAGAAAATGGTTCAGTTTGCCAAGGCAGCTTCCAAATCCATTTTCCTGTTTCCAGGACATGTTATCCAAGTGGCTACTACTCAAGATGTTAGGAAAGCTTTTTTTCCCCTCTTTGGAAAAGTGATCTCAGCCCACAACATAATTAGCTTCTTAGTGCTAATCTGTGTGCATTTACAAAAGCACTTTGAGGTTATGACAAATATAAACTTGACTAGATTTTTGTCACTGAGCTAGGACACAAGGGAGTATTGTATCTTTCCTACTACTTGAGTTGGCAATGAGGAGACCTAAGACTCCTTAGACTTACTCACTAACCTGCTCCCCTTCTCACTGTTAGACGCAAGGAAATCGTGCAGTTTACACAATGCCCTAGAGTTACAGGTTGCTTTCCTGTGGAAGGTTATTTGCATTATTTCTGTTGGACTTTTTCCATTTCTCATTTCATTCTCAGAAGTTTTTTTTGGGGGGGGGGTGGTGGTGTACAGTATAACAGCCCTACCATCCTTCCTTTCACTTTGTTTCCAAGTGACTTTATTTTATGAGGTAGTCCAGCTCTTTCCAGTTTTGCAAATGAAAGAAAGCGCCTTCAGTTTGGTTATCAGGCTCCGAAATATCAAAAGGGAAGAACCAAGAAAGCAGAAATGAAGACGAGAGAGGACAAATTTATGTCAATGAAATCCCGTGACAACTCACTTGCATTTAGAGATCATGCACATTTTTTTTTCTGTTGATGAAAGGATTTTTAAAAAACGGTTCTGAAAATGCTAATGAGACAAGTTTCAAGAAGTTGACAGTAATAGAAAACTTGAATGTTGCAGTTATAACTAAAAAGAAAGAAATTATTTCACTCATCTTAATGTTGCTGGGGAGGAGAAAAAAAAATATATGAGCAGAGAAATGAGACAGCTGGCAGTTGAAGCCTAGGGATTCCTAAACCTTCTCTTTTTTTGTGCTCCCAGATGAAAAAGGTTTAAGCTGTCTTCAAGAGAAAGTCAGTCTGAAGTCCACGATGACTTTTCAAAGTGAAATCCTAGGGGGCTTTAAAAACGACCAGCTTCAGCCTAGCAAGGTCACTTTCCAAAGTGAAAATTCATTTTAGGGTAATTGATTGTGGAGTAAGACAAGGAAGGTAGAAGGAGTGCCGTGGTTAGGCTGAAGTTAACTGCTAGATTGTAGTGTCATCACCTTAGCCACGGATGTGGTGCCCTTCTTTCTCCACAGATTACTGGGATCTGTGAGGTGCTTTGCTTGACCAGGTGGTAAAGCCCTGTCTGAGCATCTTTTGCAAACCATTCACTAAAAGGATATACATTCTTCACTGGTACGGAGTTGACCTTTTTCTGCTGAAAGTCAAACCCCTGGCGACTAGGAAAGTTGTCTTGCCCTAGGAATTTGCCAGCCAGAGCCTTGTCAGATCAGTTTTCATCATGACTCTAGAAAACAGCCGGGATTCACGAGACTTCCCCTGCCTCTATTCAGGCTCAACACGTTGTCTGAACAGGCCTTGTGGTGGTATTGTTATATGTAGTTTAACAAAGGTGGTTTGTATTCCTGGTTATTATAGCAAACTTTCAAGGGAAGAAATCATTCAGGCTCCAGATCTTCCACCCTTGCCAGTAAAGGGGAGAAGGGCCAGTCACTGGTCCACTGCTGGACTCAAGCAGTGAATATAAAGAATAAGAATCCATATTTGGAACCTCGGAAATGAGTGAAGGAGAAACCAGGCTAATCTTCTTGATGACTGGGTTGGCAGAGAAGATGGAGAAACTTTAGGAAGCTCAGGAAAATCAGAATTCAAAGGCCAGGTTAACATTGCAGTCAGAAGAAGGGAATGCAATGGAGGACATTCCAAATCCTGCCAAATGTCCACCACTTCGACTTAGGTCACAGCCCTCCCAGTGAGGGACCACTGCCCGGTGTCTTTAGCAAAAATGAGTGTTCTTGTAGAAGAGGTCATTCTTGTCTTCTGGATGGTAACAGTCTCCCAGGTAGTCCGTGAATTCTGGGCCCTCTGCTTACTAGCCTAGTGATCATGAGGTCATTCCTTAACCTTTGGTTTTAATTCCACAGAAAAAACAAAGGGGATGGGACAGAACTATCTGTCATTACCTCTTGGGTCCCATGGTAGCTATGTAGCAAGGGTTTGTTTCTTCCTTCTGTTTCATGTGCCGGGAATAAGTAATTAACACATTTGTTGAAAAGCAGTAAATTGATGTATGCTGGGTTCAAGGACTCTTTAAAGCTAGCTATGTCACTCAGATGAGCTAGACTCTGTAGCTGGGTCACCTCAGAATTAGAAAAAGTTAAGGTGTGCCTTATGAGTTGACTGAGATGAAAGGGTGGAGATGGTGATGGTTCACTTTCGCAGCCCCATCTTCACTAGATGTATCTACCCGTTCCTCAGCCGTCCGTATGCTTGAATCATCCGTATTCTTGAATCATTGAAGTCCAGACGGGACTTACTCCTTCTTTCAGAGAAGAAGATATGGTTTAAAATACGAGTTTTCGAGTCAAATTTCCTGGGTTGGATCTCAGCTCTTCTATGAACCAAATTGCCCACATGATGGTTTGCCAAATGGTGGGTAATGGTAGCACCTACCTCATGGAGTTTTGGGTATTAGTGACACAGTCTGTGGGCAACTTTGTAAGAATACTTGCTGTACAGTAAGCACCAATCAAATGATAGAACCAGTTGAGGTTCTTTTAATTATTATTTCAGTCACATGTATAACCAGATACATTTCAGATTCACTTCTCTATAGTTGGATGACACAAAATGTGAATGACAAATTTCTGTAACATTATCAATGAAAAGTTTTTACAAGTTAGTTTGGTAGTGATAAGTTAAAAACACCCATGCCCTAGTCTTGTGAATACGGTGACTCAGTGTTCACAAAATTATTTTCTGTCTATTCTCCCCAAATTATCAGTGACTGTTGGGTGGGTACCTATTCTCCCCATTTTGTTGGTGAGATCACGTGGCTCAGAGGGAGTCAGTGACTTGCCTAACATTGGACAGGGAGCCCAAGACACCACTGACATCTGTTCCAACTCCTATGTTGATGTACCTGCCTTCCACACACAAGAGATGAACACTCTCATAATGAGACTATTGACTGCATATTATAAATAGTGTAACTAATTTATCAGGGCAAGGCTGAGGGATTTAACAACAACACTGCGGGTCCCTGAAGCAGTACCAAGCGAATCTGTACGTGACAACCTTTCAATCACTCTTCATGGTGGCTCTCCAATCACTCATTAGCTGTAGATCCCTCGGAGTACTCTGCGCTGAGTCAAGCCAAGCTAGATTGCTGCCTGGAGAGTGTTAGCAGATACATGCTTAGAGGAAGCAGTGTTTAAACAAAGTAAAAAATAGAGGACAGGATGACACATTACAAATGTAAAGCATTTATGTTGTTATGACCTAAACATAATAACAGGGATAACAGCTTTGTACAGATTTCATTGGCCAAGCCCAGAGCTTGACCTAGAGGGTAGGGTCAGAATCCTGCTTCTGCCTGAGGATTTACTCCTAGCTCCATACACCCACTGACTTCATACTCTTCTGTCCTATTTTGCAATTCAGGAGTGCTTCTCCCTAAGACTTGACCGAACACTACCCATCTCTCAGGCCTACCTCAAATTTTACCTCCTTAGCTACAGGTCACATCGAGCTCCTAGATAACTGATTTTCTGTGTGACCTGATTTGCATTTAGCTTTAATCACTGCACATTTCTTTTTCTTTTTTTTTTTTTTGAGCTAGGAACACAGCCTTCTTTGTATTCCTCACAGACCCTGAATTTTGCTCTGGAATTACTAGAAGCACAGCACACTCTATTAATTGATTACATTAAGAGATTGATTATACATACATATCAGCCATGTACTTGGTTTAAAATGAAAAAAAAAACAAAACAAAACGGGAGTTGCCTGTCAACAAATAAATTTCAAAAATTAAAAAGCTTTCCTACTAGAATAATATTTTTCCTTTTAATGTTTTACGACTTGCATTTAGCATCTAAGACCTGAATACTACCTCTTTCTTGAGAACTTAGAGATAGCCAGGATACTAAAGGCTATGCGAGAAATTGGTTGGTAGGTACTATCTGATAGAATTAGGGAAGCGATAGATTAGCCAGGTGTGGTGGGCACACCTGGCATCCCAGTATTCTGAAGACTAAGGCAGGAGAATTGTGAGTTTGTGGTTTGTCTGGGGGCACAGAGTGAGTTTTAGGCTAATGTAGGCTTCACAGCAAAATGTTATCTCAAAAATATTTATTTGTAATGTCTACTACTCAGGGCTTTCATTTGAAGTCAGAAAACTAAAGGAGAGGATAAAAAATGTGATTGTAACTCTTTCAGATACCTCTTGTGGAAAGTAATTTCCAATCTGGAGGCCCTGATAAAAAAGAAGAGTTGCTGACTGGGCAGAGGGCAGAGTTCCTCTAGAGGTTCACCTCATAGGCTGGACTCAAACCCAGACACCCCTGGCCCTCATAAACAGGATTTGACAGAAGACTTTCAATGTTCTGGGAGTGGGGTTGGGAGGGAGCTGGATTCTCAATAAAGAAAAGAAATAGCCTAGGCAGGGGCTGTCCTCTGTGCTAGGTGGGGTAAACATTATATTCCTTGGGCCCTTGAACTTAAAGCCTTTGACATCATAACACATTACACTCCTACAACTGAGTTGGGGCATTTTCGATGCACAGGGCTTGGTTTATCCTTTTTCTTTCATTAGAGTATGCTACTTCATAGGAAGGGGCTCTGTTTCCTATGTCTCAGATTCTGCCGGTTGTGGCTCATGTCTATATGTGAGTGTGTGCTCACATGTTCGTATACATGCAAGCATATAATGTCGTTGTACTCATTGTTCTAGGCATAATCTCTCAAAAGCTCATTTTTGGCCATCAGAATGTACGTGTGGTGATTGCTTAGTGGTAGTTGTGATAGTACGATTGGTGTTTAAATTACCAAAGTTTGAAAGAAAGGAAGATGATGGGTTAGAGGCACCCAGTGCCTTCCAGCATTTCTAGAAGCTTGAAACAAAAACCAAACCCCAGTGGCACAGAGACGGTGATATAGAAAGGCACAGGAGCGCAGGAATACATAGAGCCCAAGTGAGATGCAGAAACGGTGAACTTTATGTAGAAAATAAACAGTCAACCGGAACCTTGGGAGCTAGGCAAAATGGTAGGAAAGGAGAAGTTTCCCAGCAGACTTCAAGCAAAAAAAAAAGAAAAGGAAAGCTTTGATGAGTTTCCCAGGTATGTGGTCTGGCACTCAAGAAACACAGTTTAAGGTAGAAGATGTGCAGTCTGCTCAGCCAACAGATGATAGACAAGGGGCTTCCCGCACCTCCCACAGCGCTCGCTATCGTGTTGGAGAGCTGCCCTGAGAGAGGTCTTAGAGCCAAACCTTTTGTCTGGGAGAGCGTAATTTTTATATCTTCATTGAAATAATTCATGTAGGCTCAGGGAGCTGGTTGTGTCTTGGACACAGACCTGGGGCACAAGTGTATGTGATTGGAAGTATGGGTTGTGCTGAAGAGGAAAGTGGATGGTGATTGCGTGTAAGAACTAACTGCCATCAAACCTCTGGGAAGAGGAGTGAGACCAGCTTGGTGTGAATACAGGGAGCTTGGATAGAGACCAGCATGGCCAGAACACACAGGAGTACTTGGTATACATGCTTCCCATGTGTCCCCCAAACACATGGTTTTCTATACTGTCTGAGCCTCAGAGGCAACTGGTAGAAATGCAGCGACAACTGACTTATTTCTTAGGGCCTACACATGAATGGGCAGAGGTGCATCCAGCTGAAAAGTCTACAGGCTCAGCTGGTAGCAACAGCTTGAGGAAGGCTCCTGTACTCACTCATCACGTGTGTGAGACTTGATTACAGAGAATACTGGCCCGTAGTCATAGCAGCACTTGTGTCCCAGTAGGAAAGCCAGGGTGGCACTCAGCTTGCAAGACAGCTTTCTGGTAGACCTATTCTCTATAGCCAAGTGATGCAGTCAGCCTAGATGTCCTAGATGAATGGATAAAGGAAGTGTGTGTGGGTATACGTGTGTGTATGTGTGTGTGTTTGTATGAAAACTGTATGGAACTGGAGACCATCATGTTAAGTATGATAAGCCAGTCTCAGAAAGACAAATACTACACATTTTCACTCATATGAGGAATCTAGACCTAAATAATAATACTATAATTATAAAATGGGGGCTGTTTGGAGATGGAATCAGTGGTGGGAAAATGATGATAGGAATATGAATTTTATAGTGTATTATAGTGTAGTGTAGAGTCTCTGAGTAGTATAGAGTCCATCACATATCTTTGAAAATTGCACAGTGACAAAAACAAATGTTGCATGTTTTCTCTAAAAAATGGAATTTAGGAGGCAAGGAAAGGACACAGAGTTAAAAGAGGGACCGTTAAGGATATGGAAGGAAAAACTGGAAGTGCATATAAGAAAAGAGAATACAGGAGACAAATTTGACTGATGTATATTATAGCTACTATATATGTATGAAATATATATGAAATGTTATAATAAAACATATTCTATATATAAGTAATGTAAATTAATAAACATTAAAAAAATACCAGTGCTTTGGGAGTAGGGAAGATTATTGAGTTTTGTGTGTTTGTAATGAAGCTGGAGGCCCAAAACACGGCATCAGAACTTCCAGGCCCTTATATTTATTCATTGTGACACAGTCTATAGTGACCTTTGAGATAATTTTATAAAGCTCAATGCTGATTAAAATTAAATGGAGCTTAAAACATCAGAATACGCTGCATATTTTATTTTGTGAACTTTTACTGATGTCATAACATACATTGGTTTTCATAAACTATGCATTTTATAAGCTAGATCCTGATCAAACCTGTTTAAAAATCCTTTACCTTAAAGTGCGGTGAGGCTTTCTTGATTGAACTAGGTAACAGAGGATGAGGGACAGCCTTTAATTCCTCGTGACTGCCCAGTTTTGCCTTGTAGGAAAAGGTCTTTTGAAAGACATAAGAACAGCTAAGGAAAAGGGAAAAAAGTGGAGATGTGAGCAATCACACGTCCTACCTTGCAAAAGCCACAGGCCAACAGAGGAAGACAGACAAACAAATAAGCTATTATTCTACTGGGTCTAGCCATTACAAAGCTGCTTAAAATAGCAAACACTTGGAAACACCTTAAATGACCCACGAATAGAGTTGGGTAAATAAATTAGGAGGTGCATTTACACTGCACATAAAGCTGCCTTGGAAAGATGGGTATGACATTTTGTTGGAGTGAAAAAATATAGTTCTTAAGAATAGTATTGTAGAGGATGCTTCAACGTATACAATTGTATTCAGTGATTGTATGTCTTTGTGGAGAAATGGATATTTATCTGGTTGATGGTTTCAAAATACATTAACTGAGGTAGAAGTTCAGAACATGCATTTATTCTCCATTTTTGTTTATATGTGTTTGAAAATTCACAGGAAAAAATGTTACAATGGAGTATTTGTAAGGTATGGTAGGAGCAAATAGTGAAGACAAACTGTTGGATACGGGTGAAGACAGAAATAGCTCCTGATCTGAGTCCAGAAGAAAAGGTAGTTGTTCGTCCTGTAAGAATAGAGACAACGTAGGTGGGTACAACATCATGTAAGCGGAGGCATAGGAAAACGAAGCACACAGCCACACTGCTGTCTGGGATTCAGAAGAAGGTAATTTTTCAACGAAAGACAGTAGAGAGACTTTGTAAATTATGAGAAGAAGCTTTCTCACTGGTAGGGAAAGTATCCTGGGTTTAACTCCTAATACCAAGACCAAGAAAATAGAGCAGCTCAAATGAATCCTAGGTACTGGAGAAGCACAGAAAGACTTTAAGCAGAAGAATGATGAGCAGGTGCTATAAGTGCCCTATACTTTCCTGCTGACATTTTCCTTTTGTACACAATCCAGTGAGGTAGTTTACTCTGATGAGCTTCCAAATCTATGCGCAATTCTTACAGGTAATGTTAATTCTGCAGGAGAGGCAGAATCTGAATAGTTGCATTCCCCAAATTCATACAGTGAAATTATAATCCATAAAGTGACAGTATTCAGAGGCAGGGCCTTTTGGGGAGGTGATAACTTATGAATTCAGAGTCTTGTGCATGGAAGTAGTACTCCTAAGAAAGGGCTTCTAGAGCGCTAGCTAGTCCTTCTTCATGTGAAGACACATGTGAAGACTTCAAGCAGGTTCCATCTATGCAGACGTGAAATCTGACAGCATCTGGGTCTAAGAAAGCATGTCACACTTAAGAATTACGGCAAAATTCAGTTGTTCCCAACCCATTTAGCATGTGGAATTATGTTATGGCAACTTGAAAACTCTTAAGATACTTGGTTTGGCTCACAGATGAGACTCAGTTTCAGTAAATCTTTGGAATAAATAGGCAGCCTCTGGGTACCTGAAAAGAAAAATGAAAGGAGGGAAGAAGCAAAGGAGGAAGGAAAATTTTGGCTCAGGAAATGGTTTTTAATGTTCAAGATGTTTCAATTCTAAAGGTGCATGTTGGTTCAATGTAATATAAAAATGATAAATATAAGGAAATACTTTTGAATGTAAGAAGCTATAAGCAAGGGGAAAATAACTGGTCTTATTTGAAAGATTTAGAAAAATAAATCAGTGTAAAAATAAAGGAATGGAGGTTTCGAAATTCAAAGTTGGCTCCTATGAATTCATTTGGTGATGTCTTTTTTGGTCAGTTACAGGCTGTCTAGCAAAGGCAATCAAAAAGCTGCACATGGAAAGAGCAGTCTGATGTTCACAGAGCAGAAATGGCTTTTCTAAAATGAATATCTATCTGGAGTTAAAGAGCCAGCTAAGTGTTTAGCTTTTAAGGGGTTTGGGGAGGTATCAGAGAAGTCTTGTCGAGATGCAAATCTCATACTGTTGGCTCACCTTCAGCTTCACGGAGATCTAGAAGGAAGAACTAATTCCTCAAGACTTCACTTCCTGTCCATCTGGAAGTTAAAATATACATATACAGGAAACAAATCCAAATTTGATGAGTAATTTGAGCTTTGGCCAGAAGACATTTAACCTGACTTTATCTTTCTAGCTCAAGTCCAGAGACATTTTCTCTTGAGCAGTTTACAGGAACCTTTTAAGTTCTTCTCAACCATCAAGGTGAGTCCTCACACCCCAGACTGTGTAGGCAAGTGTTTTCTAGGGGATTCCTTTCAGGTGAAGTAGATAATAATGCACCACTTTCCCCCATCTCTTCCTTTTTATCTGGGAAATACGTGAACTATTTTCTTTTCTTTGTAAGGCCATTTTTGCAAAACACTACCAATAAAACAGCCAGAGGATAACAAAAGTAATAACATAGGCAAAGTTATTCATTTAAGAAGCTCTCAAATTCTTCTTATCTTTGTCCTTGTTGTGAAGTAAAAAAGCTAGGCCAAACTGGACCCATGAGATATGTGCTGATTTTTCCTAAAGAATTAGTTTCTTCATGTCTTCTCAGATAGGCAGATGGCTCTCATCTAGGGTCATGCATGGTTGCTTCTATTGATTATTGACTCTTATGTCCACTTGTTGAGTGGCTCCACCAGCTGTTGATTAATTTTGATCTGGCACCTTTTGTATGGCTAAGACTGCCAGGCAAGGATTTAAACAAGTTCTGGGCTAGCACTGAAGGTCAGATCATGGTCAAAATATGAAGAAGGCTTGAGGGATGAGGCTAGCAGGCAGTCTAGTCTGACCAGCCTGTTCAAGGAGATCCATCGACAACACAGATGCATGTGTGTTTGTGTATAGTAAAGGGACAGAAAAGAAAGGGAATTTTTGAAGTCATTCCACTTCCCTTCTTCTGCACTTTTTCCTAGGCAGTTGGGTCACCTGCAACTTTCGTTCACTGTCAGCCTCCACTGTCTGTAAGAACTCCAAATACTACATCAGCCCCATTGATACTTTTCCTGGGTCCTCAAAAAAAAAACCTCACAACCTACTTGTACTTACATGTGAAATGGTTTGCTGGACCTTTGATTTTTTTTTTGAATCTTCCCTGCTGAGGAAAAAAATTATGTAGAGTCTCACATGAGTAAGCCAATCATAAGAGAGAGCACTTATTGAGTACTTATTATCTGCTGGGCATTCTACTGAGCATAATTTCCAGGAAGGTAGGTTTTGTTCTTATCTCCTTGTTTTTGAACAAAGGTCAAAAATGTTCAGTGTATATGTACCACATTTTCCTGATCCATTCGTCTACTGAGGGGCATCTGGGTTGGTTCCATATTTTAGCTATGACAAATTGTGCTGCAATGAACATTGTTGTGCTGGTGGCGTTAGTGTGTTCTTGTTTATGGTCTTTTGGATAGATGCCCAAAGGTGGGGCTGCTGGGTCATAGGGGAGCTCTATGTTTAGCCATCTGAGGAATCTCCATACCGCTTTCCAGAGTGGCTGAACCAGTTTGGAATTTTACGCCTTTATCAGAAAGAATGATATTGCCCCATTTGTAAGAAAATGGGAGAACTTGGAAAAAATTATACTAAGTTAAGTGAGCCAGACCCAAAGAAATATGGACTCTATGGTCTCCCTCATAGGGATAATTAGCACAGGTTTGGGCTAGTCACAGCAGAGGATCATGAGAACCTAATAGCTATGCCCCTATGAACGCATAAGATGATGCTAAGTGAAATGAACTCCATGTTATGGAAATCAGTGTTATATCACTGTTGTAATCACTTTCAACATGCCATGTGAAACCATAGCTTCTTTTGTTGATGATCCTCCTCTATCCTTTCCTGTGGTTGTCCCTGCGCTATCACTGTATCTCATCTGAATACACAGGATACTGTATATACTGGTATTAGAACTAGGGAAGTGAAAGGGCATATCAAATTGAGAGAGATAAAATGACAAATGACTCCAAAAGCAATACTTGCAAAAACCATTTGGTATAAACCAACTGAACAACTCATGGGTGGAGAGGAAAAGAGGGTGGAGGGAATGAGGGAGGAGGTAACAAACAGTACAATAAATGTACCCAAGGCCTAACATATGAAACTGTAACCTCTCTGTACATCAATTTGACAATAAAAAAATAAAAATAAAAATAAAAGGTCCAGTGCCCAAGGACAGCTCATTGGCTGAAATAAGATGTGAGGTTTTAGAGAGGCTGAACCCATAGCCGAGTTCTTCAACAGCACACTATGACCTTCCCCATGTGACTCTCACGGCTTGATCCCTTGAGATGCAGTTTGCACGGTGTTGCCCAGTCTACATTCTTGCTTCCTTCCCCACCGCCCAGCCATCGGAGTACGTACTCACTGTAGTGTTTTTCTGGGCATCATCTTCTATTGTTCTAAATCTCAATCAAGTACGTACTCACTGTAGTGTTTTTCTGGGCATCATCTTCTATTGTCCTAAATCTCAATCAAGTACAGCACATTCGTATTTTTTAAAGTTTCTGTTTCTAGTTTTTCCATCTATACCATAGGATTAGAACATTGTCTTTCTCCTGTGGATATTATCCATATTAATAGGTTAAATATATGTAAAACTTAACAAAGTGCCTAGTAGAACAAAAAGTACTCAGTGGTAGTTTTCTTACTTGCTTACTACAATAACCACAGAGAACAGTGGACTTATTTTGTGGATGTGGGAACTGGATCATGGTGGCTAAATAACTTGACATAAGGAAATCTTACTAGTAGCTGGCAGATCCAATAGAAGTGCTGCTTTAGTATCCTTTTCCTCCTTGAGCTCCTGGCAACAGGCCTTTGATTGGATGCCCACAGTGGTGACTAGCCCCTTGCCTTTCTGGCTATGTTTTGTGGGTCCCTTTGTGTTCTCAGCTCATTCAAAGAGTGGAGATCATTTGTGTTAGGTCCACCAGGGACAAATGGTCCCTTCCCTTTCTGCACGTGGCCCTCCTTAGAAGTCTTGGCTTAGCACCTGTAACCCAGATAACTGGCACACCGAGGGGTAGTGGAAATTCCTCTAGTCTCTGAGGTCACTTCCCCATCCTCTTAGGTCACCCCGTCCCTATATACCTCTTTCTCTGCTGCCATACATCCTCTCTGCATGCCTCCAGGTTGTGCAGGCTGGTGGTTTGGCTCTCTCTAATAGCTCTGTTCTGCCTGAACCTTGTGGGTCTCCTTTCGGCAGCCCTTACAATTTGTATTCTAGTTCAAATGATCAGATTCTCAGAATCATCCTAAGACTACTCAGGAATATTAGACTTGGAAGTGGAGTGGCAGGAAGAAGGGAGAGAAGAAAGTGTACTTTTTAGTCCTAGATTGTGTCAGGATGCCTAGAGAGAACAGCAAAGGGAACGCTCAGTTGGTTGTGTGGTTTACTTGTATGACGGAGGAAACCTGATACCTAAAAGTTGGGGATGCGCTTGCTTAAGAGGTAAAACTGTAATAGAGAAACCCAAAATGTAATCACAGCTCTTATAACATTCCCAGAGCTGGAGCTTGCCTGGAGTCGAACAATTTAGCCAGAATGAAATTTATACCAGCGCAGAATAAACAACCCATTTTAGGATCAGGGACAGGACAAAACTAACAAGAATGATAGGGGTAGAGGCACTATGGAGCAGAGCAGAGCCCAGTGAAGTGCATGGTCCATGCCCCCTGGAAAATGTATCTTGGGCAAAAGCTCTAACTGACTATTAAAAAGTGTTTGTAGCTAGAGGGACTTAGAATAAGGTATGGGTTGCCCTAGGAGAGCTTGTTTTTTCACCTTTAAATTACCAGGCAACCTTTTCCTGCAAGGAATAAGAAGTGATATTACTTCATATAAAACTTTTAAGGCTTGAGGGACTTATTTAAAGGCAAAGAAAAGCAAATTACTTTTTTATTTATATTTATGCGATCACCCATACACTCCACAGTAGCTTACATGTAGAAGAAAGTTAGAAAAATAGAGTAAAAATTGGATGCAATGCCTGATTAGCAAATGCACATTTGAAGTTGGTAAGGTAAACACCAGAGAGGAGAAAAGGAGAAGATGAGACAACTGAGAGGATCTTCTGTGCTGAAGGAGGCAAGTGTGGAGTCTGGCCTCTGAGTAAGGAGAGACACACGTGGCCTGCTCCCTGTGAAGGAGAAGAGTGCTTATCAGGACTTGGGTTTCATTTCTAACCATTTTGCTCACAATACTCGGAGGAAATTCAGCCAGAAAAAGATTAACGGGGCACCCACTGTGTGCAAGTGTGTAAGGCAATCCGTGAAGCCTTTGGAGAGACATAAACACAATGAGAACATTGATTAGTGTAACACCCAAATATACAACAGGCTGTGTAAGGCAGAGGACTTATACGTCTTGGAGAAAATGACAACATGGTTCGCAAGAGAAGCATTAGGAAATGTTGAGTAAGGAGAGGTAAGATGGCCAGGAAGGTCTTTGGGGAAAGCGCAGTGATCCTAATGAACATATAGATCTCAGTGAAGGGGAGCGGCCAGAGCTTTCATGGAGTCTGAATGGTGTAGGGGCAGCGTCCATTGGTGACCGTTGTGTCAGTGAGCCTTGTTGTATCTCTGGGTGGTTCAGCTTCATCCGGGATGGAGGGCAGCACTGCTGATGTAGGGCGGTTCGTCCTCCAAGCATCAGCGTTGAGGGTGGCATGGGAAACCTTTAGGAGGGCGAAGGACTGCATCATACGCAGATAAGAGGCTAAGCGCCAGCACAGTGTGGCTGGGAGTTGAAGAGCTGATTGGTAAAGGTACAAATGAAGCGCTTTTACATTAGGGTCTTCTGGGGACAACCTTTTAAAAATCATGTTTTGAAAATACACGTTCAGGGGCTCTGGGGATATGTCCTAGTGGGAGAGTGCTCGCCTCACATACATGAAGCCCTGGGTTCGATTCCCCAGCACCACATATATAGAAAATGGCCAGAAGTGGCGCTGTGGCTCCAGTGGTAGAGTGCTAGCCTTGAGCAAAAAGAAGCCAGGGCCCTGAGTTCAAGGCCCAGGACTGGCAAGCAAACAAACAAAACAAAACAGGTTTGGAATTCAATATTATTTAAATCTATGTCAGACACAATGGCTCACACTTGTAATCCCAGCTATTCATGAGGTGGAAAGCGAGTGGTTTGAGGCTATCTCTGGCAAAAGAAATGAATAAAGTCAATGAAAACCAATAAACCAGGCATGAAGCATGCTAAATTCCAGCTAGGCAGGAGGTATAGGCTGAAGTATCTTGGTTTTAGACTTGCTGCAGCAAAGATTGAGACTGTATCTGACAAATAACCTGAATAGTCAAAAGGATTGAAGTTGTGGTTCAAGTGATAGAGTGTCTGCCCTGAGTTCAAACTCGGGTACCATAAAAAAAAAAAGAACAAATATATCAGTTAAATTTTTTTCTCTGAAGACTTTTTAGTTCGCAGCTCCCTTGCATGTTAAAAATCTGACAAAAGAACTCTTTATATTCCTTAGAAGCACCAGGAAGTTATTAAAAATATAAGGAATGAAGAGCAACCTCTGAGATTCATATTCAGTTGAATTGGAGTGGGACCGAGGGAACAATATGTTTCGAAATCTTTCCAGCTAGGTAGTACTCATTAGCTTAGCTAATTCAGCTTGCTTTCTTCTTTACATGTCCTCCAAAGTTTCCTTCCTTCATGCTTGACACTGTGATTTTCCTTCTATTAGGCATGAAATTCATTCCATCAGGGATGTTTCTTTCAGTTTTTTTTTTTTTTTTTTGCCAGTCCTGGGCCTTGGACTCAGGGCCTGAGCACTGTCCCTGGCTTCTTTTTGCTCAAGGCTAGCACTCTGCCACTTGAGCCACAGTGCCACCTCTGGCAGTTTTCTGTATATGTGGTGCTGGGGAATCAAACCCAGGGCTTCGTGAATTAGAGGCAAGCACTCTTGCCACTAGGCCATATCCCCAGCCCCCTTTTGTTAACTTCTTATAAATAAGAAAATACTGATGAAGGTGGTGGATGTGTACTTCCACATGCTGCTTTGGTCTGCTTCCTAGGGCCTTGTAGATCACTCAGGATTTGTGAAGAAGGAATTGGGTTTTGGTGCTTGGGCGCTGACTTGGGCGTAGTGCAGAAAGAAGCCAGCAGAGGACAGCAGAGAGCTGGAAAGCCCTTTGATCAAGGGTAGAAAGAGCAGACTAAGCCACAGAGCCCTTAGCAGGTGGTGGAGGAGGACATATTCCGGCCTTTATGGATGCAAAGTGTATCAGTTGTCTATAAGCCATAAATTAACCAATGACCAGCGTGATTACTCAGACTAGAAACTGAAATCAATAGGGGACTCAATAGGGAGTGGCAGTTTTATAACACTGAAAGATGGAAATAGGCTCTGAGATGTTACTGGGAGGAGCCTACCAAAGCAAGTTGGCTTTGGGGGTGATGATGAAGCACAGCTTTTCATGAGTCCCACATTCCACAGAATGTATGCCTAGGAATCCAAAGCAAGAGAACGAAGTCTCGTTAGAGGAATGAATGTAGTCTTCACCATCTCGGGATGCATGTGAGCAGGATAGGCAAATGGACATTAGGGTCAGATTCCTAGACAGGTACTGGAGAGTTCCAGAAAGAGTTCTGTACCCTTAGTGCTGGGTAGCGCTGGAGCAGGCCCCCCGGGTGTACTTAACCTATGGGTTAGGCCCAAAGCAAGGTGAGTGAGACACAGCACACGTTCCAGCATTTCCCATGACTTGGTTGCGGGTCGTGCCAGTTTGAATCTACCCTAAGGTGAGATTCCTGGAATGGGCTCTGCCTCCTCACTCCTCAAAGCGTGGTCCATGGACTAGCAACACCAGCCTCACGTGGGAGCGTAGTACAATTTAGAATCTTGGGTCCTACTTCAAACTTACAGCATCAGAATTTGCATTTTAACAAGATCCCTAGGCGATTCATATCCATATTCTGCGCATTAAGCTTTGAGAAGTACAAGGCTAGCAGTCCGGCTAGGACCGAGAGGGATTGATGCCACGGAAGATGAACAAGGGCATCTTGTAACAAGGAACGGAGGGAGAAGAGATGTGTTTGGAAGAATAGATGAATCTATTACAGATATGTAGACTTGGTGTTTTTTGGGGGGGGCTCATTCTTTTGTTAAATTCTGTTAGACTCCTTGTAATTAGATGCATATCAACAGACCAATGCCGTTTTCAGAATCTCATAGGGGAAACTGCATCCTATCCAGTCTGAAAGAGAGTGCGGATCAAAATGGAAGGCATTACCTGAGATAAACAGGTGGATTTCTTAAAAGGTTTGTAGTATTATTGTCCAGAACCTGCAAGTCTAAAGATGGATTTTTACTTGTTTCTGTTTTTTTTTGTTTTTTTTAAAGCTAGCAAAAGCAATTGAACAAGAGGCCACTAATACTTAACATCTCAAGGGAGTTTATACTTGTATTTGTTTCTTAGAGCTGCTGTAACAAATTCCTGGAAGAGAGTATAATTTTATTCGCTTAAAGTTCTGGAGGTCAGATGTCTGAAATCAATTTCCCTGGAGTGAAGTGTGGGTGTCAACAGGTTCCCCATCCCCCCAGAGGATACCGGGAGGCTGAGTTCCTTGTCTCTTCCAGTTGGAGAGAGTGCTCTTGGCATTGTTTTTCTGGCTCCTGGAACTTTGCTGTATCTTTGAGCCAGCATAGTGTCTTCTTTTAGACACCATACTTTCCCCATTTTTGTGTCACATATGGCTCTGCCTAATTCTTTTTTTGCCAGTCCTGGGGCTTGGACTCAGGGCCTGAGCATTGTCCCTGGCTTCTTTTTGCTCAAGGCTAGCACTCTGCCACTTGAGCCACAGCGCCACTTCTGGCCATTTTCTATATATGTGGTGCTGGGGAATTGAACCCAGGGCTTCATGTATGCGAGGCAAGCACTCGTGCCACTAGGCCATATTCCCAGCCCTGTCTAATTCTTATAAAAGACATGGATGATCACATTTAGGGCTTGTCCAGGTAATGAAGCTATCCTTACCTCAGTCACATCTGCAAAGCCACTTCACTTTTCCCACATGGGGCATATTCACAGGTTCTATAGATGAAGACCTGGGTATCTTTTTTTTTGTTTTGGTGGCGGGGGGGCGGGGGCATCAGTGTTTAAACTATAATGTTCACTAACAGGTAACACAGAGTATGCTTTTCCATTGATAGAAGAAATTCTTTCTTGTCATTGGATCATTCATTGTATCAGAAAAGGCCCTGGGAAATGGAGAATGAGTATGCAGGAAAGTTGTTACATTGTGTCAATCAGACTGAGCTGTTTTGGTCAGTCTGACACTGGCCTGCAGCAGTCTCTGATTGGAGGACTGTCCACTGGCCTGGCCAGTGCTCTCATTTCTTGCTTTGCTCTGCTCCTCTCCACCATGTGGCAAATTCTTGCTTTGGAGTATCATTTTCTCAACTCCTGTTTTGGGGGAGCCATTTGGCAATATCTACCTGCACTGGTGTGGGGAAGAGGACAGCTCAGGAAGACAAGCAGGCGGTGTGGGTAAAATGCTAGAGGAATAATTTCGGAAACATTTGGATCTTAAAGGAAACTTATAAATGATCTAGTTCATTCTGTATCGACGGATTGGGAGTGAATCCCAGAAAGACACATACAGGATTTACTTTAATTTTTTAGTCAATGAAAATTCATAAAGCAGTGATCATGAACAACATGAAGCAAGATGGGAAAGAAGAAGGGTGGCCATGGATTTAACGGGCAAGAGGACCAATATTCCTTGTGCACACCCGGCTTTGAGCATTTCCAGTTTCAGATTCTTATGCTTGGTAGGTTGCATGGGAGTCTTGCACCCGTTGCAATTACTCCCATCAGTGATAATGCAGAAATACTAGCATGTGTTTACCAGTAGAGATTAGAAAAAGAAACCCTGGCTCTCTCTCTTTTTTTTTCAAGCTAGAAATTAAGGTTGCTTCTTTCCCCAGAGGCAATTTCTCCCATGGTCAGGTAGCAACCTATTGCCAGCCCAGCTCTTCCAGAAGCAATAAGCCAGTCCCCTTCACCCCCTTGGGCATCCTACAGGGAGATGTATTGGAGCGGATGAGTGCGGTAGCTGCAGCATCGTGGGTCAGGAAGGAAGCTCTTCGCTCACAGGGGCACCAATTTGCCTGAGCTGGGAGAACCACACCAGCTGTTCCCTCAGGGGCTGGAGCCTGAATAACTGATGCCACTAGCTCTCTCCATATGCGCCCATACATATCATACATATCTCCCCACCATGTAGCTGTCAACACAATGTTTGTTACTATATGTCAAACACATTCAAAATCTCTCTCCCTCTCTCTTGCTCTCTGTCTCTGTCTCTCTCTCTCTCTCTCTCTCTCTCTCTCTCTCTCTCTCTCTCTCTCGGCAGGTCTTTGAGTAGTATGCTTGGGTACCAGATGATCCTGGTGACAAAAAGCTATAACGTTTGGAGTCCTCTTTCTCACGTTAATTAAAGTCATGATCCAGTCATGTTAGGTTTAAATGAGGAGTATACGTATATTTCAAAATACTTCAGATATAAAGGGACTCCTTAGGGCTTGTTTCTCCAGGCTCAAAAGAAATTAAAATCTTTTCACAGTACCAAAAAGACATCAGTTAGCCCCACACCACAAAGTAACAAGCTATAAAACTGTAAATTATTCACGTTTGTCTGGGGGTGGGAAATGGAGGCTTCTTGTGTTTGGGGAAGCACTGTCAGCTAAACAGCCTGTTTTATAGATTGCACGGCCTTCCCCCAAGAGGGCAAGAACTCACTGAAATGTCTCCTTAGCATAGATGAAAAAAATCATGGCTTGTTGGAACAGGAGCCCTACACACTTTAGCTAACTTGTCACAGGTTCTGGGGCAAGAGGAGGTGGACTAGATGAGAAGGAGATTGAGAAGGAGGGAGGAGGAGGAGGATGAAGAAAAGTGGTTTTACTAGTCACTTCAGCCTACCATGACAGCCCTGCCCAGTCTGATCGTCTGCTTACCACCCCATCCTGTCTACAACTTGTCCTACTTCCTACATGACTCTCACCGAGTCCCCTGATATAGGACATCTCCATTCTCCTACTTCTCCTACTTTCTCCTCAGTCTATTATCTTGTCTTACTGTTTTGATCTCCTCTTGGAGTCATCTTTCACCTTAATTGACTGCTTTATAGGTTAAGCAGACTCAAGTTTGCTAGTTGACTGTGTATTTGCCTTCCTGGTATAAGTACTCTAATTCTCCTCGAGGCCTTGCAGAATTCTTTATGTGGGGCAAAGCTTGAAAATAAAATAATAAAAATAACAAGCAAAAGGAAAAAAAGACTTAAGATACCATCAGAGTAGGAAAAGGCAAAGAAAAAAAATGAATTGAAAAGCCACATTTGAAGTAGTAATAATAGTGATTGCCAGGTGTTTTTAACAACTTCCATTTTCGGTAGTCTTGAAATTTATTTTTATCAGAAACATAGAGCCAGGAAGAAAATGATTCATGTCCTCTGTAACTCTGAGATAGGTTTGGATGGACAAGTTGGAGGGACTCCTTTGGTCACTGTAATGGTTAAAATTGTGTTAGGTAGGTAAATGAATTACCAAGCTGCCATCTTCAGTATTTTGAAGAAAACTAAACCTGATTTGGTAAACAAAGTGCCTCCAGGCCAACCCCAGTTAGGGTTACTTTACATTATCTCATATGAGTAGGGCTAAATGGCCCCTCCATCACTCTCTAGACTAATTACAGTTGATGAAGGACTTCCTTAAAAGCTCTTTTTTTTCCCCACAGTGAATTGAAAATGATACTGACCTCCATTGGCCGACGCTGAGGGGTCACCCTGTGAGCTGATTAGGTAGTGCTGGATTCCAGTTATATGAGGCTCCTAGAACCCTGCTCCATAAATCTGTGGGCACAGATGATATTTCCAGTTGCTATTTCTGTGGAGTAGCCCCTTTGTGTGATGAAATCACTATGTTATCCCATACTGGATCACCATATCCTGGTCTTTATTTATTTTTTTTTTGGTATACTTCTCAAAGATCTCTTCCTCAAAGCAAATTGATTAGCTTTGGGCCGTGTTTTAGTTCTGGATTATGGTTTTAATTTCATGCTTATAGAATGGGATGGTTCATGAGCAAATGAGTTGGCGTACTAGAAATTAAATGCCAAGCATAGTGGCTCATACCTCTAATCCTAGTTATTCAGAAGGTTGATACCAGCAGGCTCACAATTCCAGGCCAGTTTGGGCACAACCTCGCAAGACCTTATGTTACTAGGAAAATCTTGGTGTGGTGGTGCACACTTGCCACCCTAGATACGGTGGAAAGCATAGAAAGATCATGTTCAGGCTGGCCTAGACAAAATATTTCACTGTATTTGAAAAATAAGCAAAAAAAGGCTTGAGTGCTGGCTCAAGTAGTAGAGTACCTGAATAGGAAGCATCCAGTATTCTGTCTCCTCCTTTTCCTGGAAAAAGGTGGAAGTGCAAGTAAAATGAGAGAGAGAGAGAGAGAGAGAGAGAGAGAGAGAGAGAGAGAGAGAGAATGAGAGAGAGAGAGGTTAGAAGTTTGTGGTGACTATTTAGAATTTTATTTTAGACCAATTTTGAAAACACATTGATTTCAAAAAGATCATTTAATAAATGGCACTTTATATATGTATGCATGTATATGTATATGTATGCATGTGTATGCATGTATGTGTCTGTATTCCAAATATATTTCAAAGGTAAACGAAAGCTTGGTTAAATCTATCGACCTCTTTAGTGGTAGATATCTATTTTTTTCTTCTGGTACATGGGTCTGAACTCAAGGGCCCTGCAGGTGCTCAGCTTGCTTCCTCAGCTCGTGGTGTACTACTTGAGCCACCTGCCTAGCTCAGTTGTTTGTTGGTTATTTCGGAGATGGAATATTGGGTCTTCCTGCATGGGCTGGCTTTGAGGGGAGAGAGATCTTTGGAAACAGCCTCCTGGGTAGCTAGTATTATAGGCATGAGCCACTGCCACCCAGCTTGTATATAGATCTTAATCCAGGTTCAACCTTATTCCTTTTATTTTAGAGCTATGTCTGTAGCTGTGGGTTGAATATATAGCGCAGGAGAAGAGAATGGGAGATGAGGAGATAAATCAAGTATCACCTCATCAAAGCTCATAGAAGCAGCAATTTCAACTAAAGACCTGCAAAGGGAAAGATTACAGGAAAGACTCTTCATACAACACACGTGGTCTTATGGAAAAGGAGAAACTTTAGACTGGCTTCATTAGAAGATTAGAATTATTTTAGAAAATTGAATTACATAAGGAGTCTCATATCAGCCTTTGGAATCTAGCTCCTCCAGAAAGATGCTCTCTGCACTTTTCATTGGTACACTGAATTACAGCAGTACCTACCACACAGCATTATTATTAGGACCGACAAGCTAATCCATGTAAATTGTTTAGAGCCATATCTAGCACACTTCATGTATACAATAAATGCTATAAATTATTTTTGCATTCTTTTATCTTTCACTGGCATTTTGTTAAAACTTTCTTTAAAAAGGCCAGTGGTTGCTATTAGACTTGAAGTCTATTGAGTATTTTTTTTTTCTATTTATCCTGGGTTTACAACTACTAGCTAGATGCTGCTATGCATTTTGAGATTTTGTTTATGGATTCAGATATTCCAGCTATCAAATTTTGCAAACATCAGGTGAACTCTTGATATTAGAATAGTCATAGCAAACAGGTACTGAGCACATTTTATACCAGCTTTCTGTGGATGAATACTTTGCATGGATGGGTGCATCTAGGGCATTATCCTCACTGGAGCAGATGAAGAGTTTGAGTGTGCATTCAGGTTGACAGATATTGCCAGTCTGTCCAATGGATTAATGGCTAGCTAAATTCAGCCTATAGGATCTAGAGGCACATTTTTTTTGGTCAGTCCTGGGCCTTGGACTCAGGGCCTGAGCACTGTCCCTGGCTTCTTTTTGCTCAAGGCTAGCACTCTGCCACGTGAGCCACAGCGCCACTTCTGGCCGTTTTTTTCTGTATATGTGGTGCTGGGGAATTGAACCCAGGGCCTCAAGTATATGAGGCAAGCACTCTTGCCACTAGGCCATATCCCCAGCCCCTAGAGGCACATTTTAACAATGTCTGCTCTAACCACAACTAACCACCATCAAATTGATTGCCTTTGGTTTTCATTTGGTCAACTAAAAGTTCCTCATATTGTAGGATTGCCAAGGATGTTTGAGACAATGGCTCTTCGTTGACCCTAGGAGATTTATTGTCAGAAGTGTGATTCTTTCTAACAGTCAAATGAACTGATTTCTAGTAGTGGTTCTAGTTGATTCATCTCCATATGATTAATCTTGGAGCTGCTTATTTTTTTTTAACTATTAAAAATGGCTTTACACACAAGAAGGGAACGGGTCTCATTTAAAAAATCTGCTTGGCAAAATGAACTCCAAGATATGGGGGAAAAAAAGAGGTTTTTTTCATTGTTGTTGTTAATGTACTATGTAAAATTATTTCTTTTTTCTTTCATTTTTCTTTTTCCCTAAGGTTTATCCCCTATTGTCACTGTATTTGCTTTTGGTACCCTGGGTACTGTATATACATTCATCTGAATTAGGGAAGGGAAAGGGAACATCAAAATGGTGAGGCAAAGGACAAAGGGTGAACCAATGCAACAGCGATACTCACAAGACAATATGTTGGAAATTAACTGTACAACTTGGGAGGAGGAAAAGTGGGAGAAAAATGAGGGAGAGGGTAACAAGCTTGACAAGAAATGTACTCACTCTCTTATGTATGTAACTGTAACCTCTCTGTACATCACCTTGACAATAAAATTAAATTTAAAAAAATGCAGACTGTGTAAAAAAAAATACAGACCATTTGCATGATAAAAAAAAATCTGCTTGGTACTTATGATAGACTTGTGACTTTGGTATTGCCTTTGATTCTGGCCGTCCTTTGTTTCCCAACCTGCAATAAACTGCTGAATATTCTCTACTCATCTCCTTGCCTGTGTGGAGACATTGAGGAAGGAGAAAAAACGGGTTGGAGTTGTGCTATTTAAGGTGTTCACCATATATAAAAAGAAGACTAGGGGTTGGAGATAAGTGCCTCCCTTCTAGAGGGAAAGAGTTTTAGGATTTTCTTACTTGGTGTATTTTGAAGAGTCTGCCTATTCTTGGTAGTTAGTCACTTGGGAATAAAACCCAAAGAGGAAGGAGAAGACGTGAGAGAGTGAATGCTGGACAGTTTTAGTTCTTTAGTACTCTTCTGCCCCTTTGGAGGATAGATTAATTTATCTATGAAAATAGTCTCTGTCTTCTTACTGTACTCCAGTATTGGCTTATATACTTTAAATTTTAATCTTTTCATCATTATTGGCTTCTATACTTTTTATTGTTAACATTTTATTATGTTTCTTGTTGCAACACTAAGGGCAGCCCAGGAAGCTGTCTCCTGGATGGAATGAATATATATATATATATATATATAAAATTTCAAATTTTAATCTTTTTATTGTATCTTATCTCTTCGGAGTTTCTAAAGTTTTAGTTTGTTCTTTCATCTTGTTCTTTTTTAAATTGGATGTCATTATCTTTTATCTGAATTGTATGTATTTGCTTATTTGTGTGGCCTTAATTTTATTTGCAATTTTATTTGTTTTTACTGACAGGAGAATGTGCAGATGGGTATTGAATCATGGAACAGCAGTTGTTAAAGTAACCAGGAGCCAACATACTGGACTCCTGTGTCCTTCCAAATATACTCCTGAAATTGTATATTCACTTTTCTTTCCAAAAATGAAATTTAAACTTAAAATATGTCAAACTAATTGTATAATTTCATCTGTATACCTCATTTTCTCTTATCTTTTTTCCATGTCTTATCTCTTCCTTTTTCTCTTACCTTACTCTTATCTTTAGGATATATATATATATATATATATACTCTTATCTTTAGGATATATATCTATGTACATACACACATTTTATATGGATATATAGCCATATAAAACCTGTGTGTGTGTGTATGTGTATTCTTTAGTACAGTTGGTTTTGAGTTAGAATCGTACTACCTACCTTCTCATAGTATTGGTTCAAACTTTTTAGTTTCATTCTTCTTATTGATTGAAATCTACAGTTTACACTGTTTTGTTACAACTGCTAGATATTTGACTAGGATTTTCACAGGAAGCATAGACCATTAGGAAAACACAAATACAGTAGCCACTGTTTCCATGTTAGACCTTGCTCTAACAGTGAGGGGTTTCTTCCCTTCTTCCTGAGGTCTCAACCTTGCTGAAAGTCATTCATCTTTCCTTACTACTCATAATTGGATAACTATTCTTACAGCCGAGTGTCCTTGCTTGTGTTTCATCCTCATTGAACTTTACATTAAATTTCATGGTGTCATGAATATCTAAACGTCCATTAGCAAAAAAGGTGCCCTGTCCCTGCCAGGCATTATCCACTTGGAACACAACTTGGAAGAAAGGTAACCATATTTTAAGTTAGGAATTTTTTTTCCAACATAAAAACCTACCTATGTCTGCTTGTTCTGTGTTAATGTTGCTTAAGATTGAATGAAAATTCACTGGGAAGGACATTACCACATTGTGAAAAGCGTTTATTCTTCACAGGAAATAAAGAATTTGGAGAGTTTCTCCTTTTCCATTTCTGTTTCTCTATCAATGAGCTTTCAGTTTCTTTATCAGAAGGTACATAGAGGGTCTTTATAATGGAGAGGAGAAGGGAGAAATAGAAGAATGCAATGTCACAGATTGGTCGCTGTGTGTGGGAAACCCATCATTCTATTAAAAGATTTCTTGACTCTCACCAATCATAATATTTATATGCTACTTATACACATAACTAAGTAATTAAACAAGTGGTATACATTTAAATATCCATATACCTGTGATATACAATACTAATTTAACTTTCATAATAGTAGATGTATTACTGAGTACTTGTGTGCTAGTACATTATCTTAAGTACTTAAAACACCTCTACACAAACAGATTTCACATCAAATTCTGACATAATAACTGTAGTTCAGGTTGCTTCCATGACTTAATCAAAGCTGCCCTTAATGGCCAGTTCCAGGTTGAGTAATTATTTTGGGATATCTGTTACTAAAAATAATAAAATAAAATAGAGATTTGGCTATTGAAACACCTGCAGCCAGGAACACCCCAGAGATCAGTGTTTTCAGTGTGGCATCTAAAACCTCAGCAACCCATAAACATGGGCAAAGGGATAATAAATGATACAGCAGTTGGCCCTGTGGTCAGCCTGTGCTGAATCTTAATGACGGGGATTGAAGGCATGTGCATTGTGCTAGTTCAGCAATCTCTGGCTGGCCAGAGAAGAAAACACCCATAAATCTGAAGCCAGACAGGTGGTGAAAGGACCCAACAGGGGAGGGCCAGAGTCAGGAAAGAAAGCCAGTAGACCTGGGGCAGAGCAAAGAGCCTGGATAGAAAAAACAGTTGGTGTGGTAGGGCATGGCCAGATAGATAGCATTGCTGTAAATGCACACTGTCATGGGCATACCATATCTCCTTCCGGTCTGCGGATTGGCAGGGTAGACAGCCTGCTCTGCAAGGACTGTAGCTCTTCTGTCTTGATGTCGCTCATTTTAGTCAGATTGTTTTGTGAGCAGCAGCATACTCGGCATATACCTACCAATGACATGAATATATGATAGGTCTTCCAAAAAACTGAATAATTCATCTCTTTTAGGATTGGTATCATTAATTTTAATGTTTGTCTTTGATAGAACAGACATCCTTCATTTTCATGATACTGAAAAAGCAGCTCTCCCAACCTCTTTCAAAAACACGTATCCATTTATGTTTTCAATTTACTTTGTGCTATTTTTCAAAAAGTCAGGTCAAGACCTAATTTCTAAAGCAATCTTAACAGTGCTTTATTGTTCACCAGTGACTTCTGTGATTAAGGAATCCATCAGGATTTTTCTCTGGTGTTGTTCTTTCTATGCTATCTCCATGCCAATATCTCATTCTGTGTCCTTTGCAGTTCTGCATCTTGAATAAAATTTCTTGACAAGAAATGGGTGTTATACTTTAGAAAATGGCAGCTCCATTTCAACAGGTACATAACTTTTTAGAATTTGTGCTTTCTTACTGTGAACTTCAATCATGTAAATATCAAAAGGCATTCCGACATTTGCATCTACCTGAGGTGTAATAAGGTACTGTGGTTTCCAATTGACTATAACAATGGGATCCAAATATTTATTCCTTAAAAAATTGGCATAATTCATCAGAACATAAATGGGGCTGAAAAGTTATACAGAAGTAGTTAGATTGCTGGTTAAGTCACTTGGATGGGATCATTATGGAAACCACTAAGATGGGAAGAAAGAACACAAAGAATGTGACACCCTTGTAGACACTGTACTTGAGAATGCTAGTAAGGAGCAGTTCAGCTCAAAGGTATTTGAAATACAAATCTTTTTAAAACCATCATTGAACTGGCTGCCCACATGCCTTGAAGCAGGTTTAGAAAGGAAGTCAGTAAATGGGCAGAGGAAATGGACTTCTCATTAAGTTAAGTGGCAGTCACTTTGTAAGAAGACTAATGGAACTAGGACATATGGAACCAGAAATGATATTAGTATTAGTGGTATTAGTATTAGTGGTATTAGTACTTGTGGGAGAGTTCATGTACTAAACTAACATTGACAGGTAAAACATGGGGCTCTTCTCTCAATGGAACAGCTCCTCTTGGGTGGTCTGAGATGCTTGGATAATGGAACCAGTCTGTTCATGCAGATGTCCCTCAGTTTGAGCTGTTGTGTCATCTCAGAAGTCAAATATTGAGTAATATCCAAAAATTAAATATAGACAATTTCCATAAATTAGGCCTGTAAAAAACATAAGTTAGCAGTGACTAGAACTGACCTGTATTGTTTGCAACAACATGGAAAGAACTGGATGGCTTTAAATCTGGAACTGAAAGACAAGTACTGTGAAATATCACTCATATATGTTATCAACAAATGTTGATCTCATAAAAGCAGAGACTAGATATGTAGTTACCAGCAACTGGCGTATGGTATAGTAGGAAGGAAAGATGATGTTCAAAGTCTCAGTTAGACTGGAGCAATAAGCTTTATTCATTTATTGCATTGCATTGTAAATACAGTTCATAATGCATTATACATTCAAAATTACCAAAAGAATATTTTTCAGTTTTGTCATCAGAAAAATAGTTGAGGTTTTCTATACCCTAATTATCTGGATTGAATGATTTTAAAATGGATATGTAGACCCAAAATGACATTGCACCTTTTAAAAAAAAGGACAAAATGACTATTTTTCAATCTGAATACATACAAAATAAAAAATAATGAAGGTGGAACTGATCTATACTGAGCTATTTTAGTAGGCCATTTTAAAGACTGTAACCATACAAGCAAAATAAGCAGGTCTTAGGTAATGAGGTAAATGGGAAATACTAAGTATTAATAAGCAAAGTATGTTGAATAGGAAAATTGCTAGATAAGCTTGAGTAGATTGACTTAATATCATCAGACATTTAATGTGAGAATAAGTCTTTTGTTTGCATTTCATGTAAAATGCACTTATTTGGTTTTCATGAACTGCAAAATTAACCAAAGATCTCTGTGTCACTTTTGAGTAGATATGGTTCAGGTCCTGGCACTTGCAGATTTTGTTTGTTTCCCTCAGTTCCAAGTCTTCCTTCCTTGCTGTTTTATAACTTACTCAAGAGTAGCTTCCATGACATTCTTTATAAATATTTAACACATACAAAATGTTTATTTTATTGAAATTCCATAAAACTCATGTTTTAAAATTATACAGTTCTGTAGGTTTGAGCCCATTTATCTAGTTGTTTCGTTATTACCATTGCCTGATTTTAGAACTTTCTATCAACCTTGAATGACACCTCATTTCTATTAGCGTTAGTTTCTCATTCCTAGTATTTCCAAGATCTGGAAATGACTAATCTATATTCTGTCTCTGGGCTTTTCTATCTTAGACATTTCATATAATTAGAATTTTATATGTTGTCCTGCAAGTGGTTTCTTAGATTTACCATATTTGTTCTAAGACAAATCCACGTTATACTATATATCAGTACTTAATAAGTTTTGTTGTTAAGTAATATTTTATTGAGTACAAATCCTTTTCTCATTATCAGATTACCGAAATTTGGCTATTATGAGGGGTAATGCTGAGAACATTTATTTATTTTCTAGTCACACATCTTTTTACTGTCATATTTAAAAATATTGCCTCATTTGAGTTAACAAAGATTTATTTCTATTCTTTTCTTATGAGAGTGGTGTAAATTTAAGCTATTATATTTAGATTTGTGATTCACGTTCATTTCAGTTTTATATATAATGTGAGAGAGGTCCAACTTAATTGTTTTACAGAGTAGTTTCTAGTTGTTCTGGCATTGTTATTATATTTTCTTGGCCTCTCAGATGTAAATGTGTCATAATGACAAATAGATTTGTCTGAACCAACATATGCCCTTTACTGGATTCTATTACCAAGATTGAAACATTTATTTTCCAAGTGACTATTTAGAAAGTATAGGTGTGTTAATTTCTTCTGTGTAACTTTCATGGCCTTAGAAATTGACATCAGAAATTTGGTCATATCTCAAACCGAGTAAAGAGTTGTCTATTAAAAGAGATGTCTATCAAAATCCACTGAGGTGATTCAATTTAGAATTTAGATTTAGAATTGAAATTAGAATTTTCTCCTAGAATTGACCTGAGACATTTCCAGTGGTAAGACGGAGCCTCTGAGAGCCAGGCTGAACTATGATAGAGAACTATTAGAAGCCCATGGTCTGTGGGCAGATATCAGAAGACAAAGAAAAGATGAAGATACCAGCTATACTTGCCTTGCCTCTCCTTCAACTCTCCTGTGAGGATGGCATTAACGACGGGATAGCAAGACCAGAGTTCCGATGCTCACATAAGGTTTTCTGTATGACAGAAATCAACAAGTGGAGAATAAGCAATATGCCCAACCCAAATGTCAAATACCTCAGGCAAAAGTGCACCTTTCTTGCTGTGGTCTTTCTGCTGAGCTTTTTACTCCAGTTATTCAACCAGAAGCATCTGCCATCTGTGTTGTTACCTGTAGGTTTAGGCTCAGAGTTCACCCCAGTCACACTGTGCTTTTCCTTTACTGAGATACCTTGCAAATACCAGAGTTCATCCTAGGTTATGTTCTTTTTTCCTTCACCCAAAGACCCAGGGACTTGCGATGAGCTTAAAGCAAAGATAGCTTTGTTGCGAAACTTTTTTTTTTCTGTAAACTACTGTATGCAAAGGAAGATTACTGCTGACTTTTTGATCTAAATATACTGTGAATTTTGGAAAGAAGTTGATGGCATTTCTATTTTGGGCAAATAATTCATTTGTGGGCCCTACAAAAAATGACATTTTTGGCTCTCCTTTATATGGAACCAGTGGGAATTGTTCATTAACATTTGCAAGCTGTTTCTTTGTATTCGTGGTCTGATGGAAATGACTTGAGAAGCAGAAAATGTGAAGTGAATTTCCATCTGAATTGCCAATTCCCTATGTTACTTTGGCCACAACTCTTCATTTCTCAGAACTTATTTTTTCCATCTGTATAGTGGGGATAGCAGTAATAGTGGATCTGTCTGCTTAGTTACTTTATGCAATTTTTTAAACAAATCTCTCTCTCTTCTGGACTAGAAGTGGAGTTTGGGACACATGTCCTTGGGGCTGGGAAGTGGCTTAGTGGTAGAATGCTTGGCTGGCATGTACAAGGCCCTGGGTTCTATCCCCATCACTTAAAAACAAACCTATCAAATACATTTAATCAGAGGTGAGGCACAGCTCTGATGCCAGCATCTGGAAGGCAAACACAAGAGGATCATAAATTCAAGACCCATGTGTACTCGCAAGCAAAACCCTGTCACAACTAACCAACCAACCAACCAGCCAACCAAATACTGTCTTCCAAATAACCAAAAAAAAAAAACAAAAAAAAACCCAAACCACCCATTTGGCTGAGATGCTGTGGTCTCAGCACCAATATTTAAAATTAAAATTCCATCATTCCATGGGAGTATTTCCTACTCAGGAGCTTGTGTGCCAATGCTGCATGATAGCTTATTTGTTAACCCTCCCCATTTGTATTCTTACCTGGACTAATTTGAGAGTTAGTCCTGCTCCAAGTACTGACACAAAATATTAGCTGCTTCTTTTGTTTGGTGATACTGGGTTCTGAACTTAGGGCCTTCTGCTTACTAGGTAGGCAGTCTACCTCTGGGTCATGTTCTTAGGTCTGTTGAGTATATAATAGGTGCTTTATTACATTGCTGAGAGGCATCAGAGGAGACCCTGATTTCACCAAATCTCTTCCCGAAATGGAACATCAAAAGGAATTTATAAGGCTGTAGTAGTAGTTCATGCCTATAATCTCAGCTGCAGAAGAGGCTGGAAAGAGAGGGAAGGAATCATGATTTGATACTTGCAAAATCCCACCTGGAGTGATGATTGAGGCCAATAGTCCCAGCTATGCAGGAAGCCATACATAGAAGCATTGTCGTCAGAGACTGGTCCTGAGAGCCCATTAGACAAATCATTAAAGCAAAGAAGGGCTGGAGGCATAATTCAAGGTGTGAAGCACCTGCTCAGCAAGTGGAAGGAAGGACTTTGGTTCAAAACAGAAGAGATGTCAAAGTTGGTTAAGTGGAAAGGACCCCTGCCCCCTGCCACAAATCCTTAGGTACAAAATCCCAAATGGAGGCTATAAAATGATAGTTTATTCATATCATGCCTTTAATCTCTTACACATACTCACACTGCCAAAGTGTAGAAATTTGTAGTTGAATAATTTGTTATTCTTAAAAACCATAGTACTGTCAACTTTATTATTAAGGAGTTTCTTCGGATTACTATTTCAGTCAATTTAATATAAAACAAACATCTGAAACCCCTTTAAAGCCCCAGACTGGATTGAGCAGCTCTGACTTTTCTGTGCTTTGCTGTCTAACTACTGAATTATCCAGAACATTCACTGAAGGATCATCCTACTGTTTTCTAAGTGGGACAGTCATGCAATAATCTTAATTCTGTACTACTGTCTGTGCCATAATAGGCCACAGTTACTGTTAACCTAGTGTTAGAATAGAAGGGCAATGACAGAATCAACTGAAATGAGAGTTGACTGAACACCAAAGTGAAGTTGGATTCTTGTTAGGTTGAACCAAACCAATCCATTGCGGAGACTTCTTGGGAGCTTGTTCAACATGAGCACCTCTGGGTGGTCATTCTCTGATCAGCAGGTGACTCCAGAAAAAGTTCTATTTTCCTTTGTTCTCATTGTCATCCAGTAACCATCTAATGACTAGCACTTCTTTTAGTTTACTGATAATGAGATATGCTTCTAGCAACTGACTGCAGACAAAACCCCACGTATTAGTTAACTAAAAGAAAAAGGGAAAACAAAGCTCCTATACAATCAGCAGCAAAGTTTCAAGGGACTAATTTATAGAGGACAGCGACATCAGGTTTCAGATTTGATGGGTAATTTCCCTAGACCATGCAGCACCAAAAATATCATCTGAAACCGATCTTTCTTTGATTTCCACTTAGGTTTAATGGTTGAATAATCATGGATCATAAGTTTATCTTTAATAACAGTCACAGTACACAGTTATTAGCAGCTTCTGCAAGCTGCAGAGCTGTCATTCGCCGTTATAGTGATTGTCTGTTTTAAATATCACAGCTGTTGGTGTTTTTATTTATTTATTCATGATTTGATTCCTGCTTCTCCCACATCTCGGATGCTCAAAGGCAGGCTATTTTCTTTTTGTCTTTGAATTGTGAAAGGGTGCTGTGACAGCCCCTCGCCCCGGCCGTGGAGTGTCACACAGAGTCCCATGGTACCGAACAAAAAGCCATGTCTTCCGGAATCAGGCGGAGCTCTTTATGAGAGCAGGGCCTTCTTGCGGGGGGCCTTTCTCTGGCTGTGAGTGGCAGGCATGAATGGAACCCTATCAGGGGCTCTCCACCAGTGAAGACCCTTCTTCATGAGTTTCTTGGCCAGGAAAGTGGAACCACTGGGAGAAATGCAAATGCCCAGGCCTCTACTTCTCTGTGCAAAATTAGATGTCCGTGTGAATAGACATAAGAAGTACTGCCATCTGCACTTTCTGAATTCAGCTGAGGAGAGAGCTTGGCCATAATGCATCACATCTTTCATTGAGCCTTGGTGTGTGTGGGGGTGCAGGCTGGCATTTAACAGATAACCTTGTTTCATTGGTCTGCAGAAAGGCACTGCAAGTCAGGGTAGATATAAGGTATAAAAGGGAAAATTGGATACTCAGGCAAGCATCTCTAGTCTACTGATTTCTGATTCTGTTCTGTAGTGGGCCTTGTAGCCTCATATTTTCATCATAACCTAGAATTAAGTAAAAGATGATACTGTGGCTAAAGAGCCGATTGAGGGATCTTGGACATGCTCTGACTACCAAAATCCTCCTGCTCTCCCCATATAACCTGGGGCTTAAGTCCATAATGTACACGCCTAGGCCAAGGGCAAATGATGACATAAATCCACTTTACAATGTAAATAAATAATCCCAGTGAGTTTCCCACAAGCAGACTTGGATCCCCGGAAGGTCCTTGGAGGCAGAAGGTAGAAAGATGAGAGAGCGCTGAGTGTCATTGGTTCGTGTCTAATCCTAGCTACCCAGTAGGATCTGAGGATCGTGCTTTCAAGCTGGCTGGGTCAGGAAATTCTGTGAGACTCTTCTCATCAGTTAATCACCAAAAAGCCAGAAGCCACTGTGGCTCAAGTGATAGAACACTAGCCTTGAGCACAAAAACAGAGGGGCTGATTCCCAGGCCCTAAGATCAAGTCCTAGGATCCCCCGACCCCCCAAAAAAATTTTTTTTAAAAGATGTGAGAGTAGAATAATAAGAAAATACAATGGGATATTCTCACTCATTTCTTGATCTTTCTGTGACAGGGGCTACTTTTCACATACTCTAGAGTATGTACCTAGTTCAGCTCAAAGGAGATACAGAGCTCCGGAATGGTATTTTGCTCTGGGCTGCAGCCTGAATGAAGCACTAATCCTCCCTTTCAGTACTATCAGCACATTCTGCCTCCTCTGCCCTTTACCAAGTGTTTTTGCAAAGTTATCCTAAAAAGCTAATGTGCAATAATACTTCAGAAGTTAATGGTGGGTGCTAAGGATTGTGGAACATTTTAATTTTACTGGTGGTTTGCTAATATCTTTATCAAAATAACAAGTGTGAGAAAATGATACCCACTGTTCAGAAGAGGCTGGTCCAGCAATCAATGCTATGAGCGCATCCCGGATGTAATCCTGGATATTGAAATCAGATGACAAAATTCTATTTAGCAGGTGAGATAGTCCATTATAAGACCTGTAATAAACCAGTTTCAGCATCAGTATTATCATTCTCATATTTGTGCAGCTTAGTAGTTCTCAGATTCTTTCCCCCTTTCACATGTCTCCTCAAAGCTCGAGGAGTCTTCAAACTTGTGTCACAGAGTGCTAAATCCAAAATCCAGGGATTCTTTCATTGTTGATATGGTAGAAATGTAATATATCATATTTATGTAACAGGATGTTGTTTGAGTGTAAGCTTCCTTACAAATGCATTGTTAATAAGGTTTTGGCACTGAGCAATCCTTGCCTATTAATGCATGTTGGCCAATATTTACCATTTAAGTTGTTCGTTGGACAATTCTATTGGCTCTACTTTAGTAAGACCACACCTTTCCCTTGTTCTGAGCCTCCCAAATGACGGTGACAACTCTTAGGAGGTTATTGTGTTAGCCTTTGCCACCATAGATTTTATTGTCTACAAAGCAGGCAGAGGAGGCCTGGAAAAGAGAGAGCAATGAGTGATTTCTTCCCAACAGTGCTGTCTCCCCTTGTCTCTACAAAGGCCCATGGGCTGTGTGTGGTCTGGAAGTCCCTGGTTTGTTTTAGATCGTCTTTATTTTACCCACTCTGCTACAGAGACCTTCACCATCTGGTTGTTCTCTAACATTGTCCTTTAGAACCAATATGTCTTTTTTTTTTTTTGGTCTGGAATGTTTTGCTATTATCTTCTTAGCCAACACCATTAGATCTTTTCAACTTTTACTCAGAACTCATCGTCTCAATGCAACTGCCTTACTTTTAGAAATTGTTTTCTTCTGTCTTCCCTTCTTCCTTAGTAGGCTCATTTCCCCCATCCTGTCTATCATCCACTAACATTTTAATATACTACAATTAGAATATAAGTACTCCGAGAACAAGAGATTTGTTTTTTTTTTTTTTACCAGATGTCAGATATATTTGTTAGATGCATTACTATTGTGTGTTGAGCCTTTTGTATGCTGAAGACGCAAGAATTTTCAAGTCATATTTCCTTAAAATTTAGTGGGGAAGATAAGAGAATTAATGAGTATGTGCAGGAAAACAGAAAAGTGAAAAGAATACAATCAATCACAAAAGATAATTGTAGGAATTTAATACATTTGTGTGTTACATATACTATGCTTGGACTCTCATTCTGCATTGCATCAGTATATTTTTTTTTACCATTAAAATGGTTCTTCTAATGTAATTCAATATATCAGTATTCGTGGTGGTCTCCAAGGAGCCTGATGACTTTCAGGTGCTCTATCCATGAGGAAATTTAAGAACTGCTATTTGATTGTATGGTACTTTTCAAAGGATATTCAGATGTGTTTTTCTCAAATAATTGTGGTTATAATCTTCACAATGCATCTAAATGTGTTAATTGTCTTTCCTATGTTCTTCTGCTTGGACTTTCAAGCATCAAGCAATAAAGCTTAAGGTAATTTCGTAAATCTAGATACAATTTCTATGAGATTCTTTATTTTACTTCTCTCCTGTATGGCTTTTACACTGAGGTTCACTCCCCTTCTATTTTCGATTTAATTACACCATTATGAACAATTTTCCTCAAAGTAAGTTAAGCTGTGCAATAATTGCTAACTATGGAAAGGTACAACTTAATAGAACTTTTGTTTTCTTGCTATGAAATCAGTTGGACATGTAAATAAGGAATATAATTTAATGAAAACACATTGATATTCTTAGACATTTTCCTAAGAATATCCTTCTTTAATCTCACTGTGTGAATACCTAGAGACCTCTTTAATTTATAATTTCCCAGTGTATTTGTTTTTCTTTTATCATCCAGCATGTTTACCTGTAGATTTATACGTACATTGTAGTTACCACAAGTGAGAGAAACCATGCAACCTATGTTTCTCTGGGTCTGGCTTCCTTCACTTAATATAATTTTTCCAAGTCTTTTTATTTCCTTACAAATGGTATAATATCTTTTTTTTCTGATGGATGAGTATAATTCCATTGTGTATATATACCACATATTCTTGATTCATTTGTCCAGGGAGAGGCAGCTGAGTTGATTCCATATCTTGGCTATAGTAAACAATGCTGCAATGAACATGGTTGTGCTGGTAGTTTTAGTGTGGCCTTGTTTGTGGTCTGTTGGATAAATGCCCAGGAGTGGAATTGCTGAGTCTTTCAAGGAAACTCCATATGCTTTCCAGAGTGTTTGAACAAGTTTACATTATCACCAACAGTGTAGTAGAGTTCCCTTTTGGTCACATCACCAACAGCATCAGTTATTGTTAGTTTTCTTGGTAATGGCCATTTTAACTGGGGTGAGGTGGATTCTCAATGTTGTATTGATTTACATTTCTTTTATGGCCAGAGATACTGAACTTTTTTTCATGCGTCTATTGGCCATTCTTAGTTATTCTGAGAAGTCTCTCTTTAAGTCTTTAGCCATTTACTAATTGGGTTGTTGAAGGTTTATTGGGGGGGGCTATTTCTTTTTTTTTTTGCCAGTCCTGGGACTTGAATTCAGGGCCTGAGCACTGTCCTTGGCTTCTTTTTGCTCAAGGCTAGCACTCTGCCACTTGAGCCACAGCACCACTTCTGGCTTTTTCTGTTTATGTGGTGCTGAGGAATCAAACCCAGGGCTTCATGCATGCAAGGCAAGCACTCTACCACTCTACTGCTAAGCCACATTCCCAGCTCCCTGGGGGGGGGTGTTGATTTTTTGAGGCCTAAGTATATTTTACATATGAGACTCTTATCTGAAGCATAGCTGGTAAAAATCTCCCATTCTATGGGCTTCATATTTATCTTGTTTAGTTATGTCCTTTACCATGCAGAAACTCTTCAGTTTGATGCAATCCCATTTATCCAGTCTTTATTTGTTGTGATTTTGTATCGTAGGAAGTTCTGGTCTGTGCTTAGGAGCCCAAGTATTTCCTCTATCTCTTCCTGTAATGTTTTCATGGTGTCTAGACTTACATTGAGGTCTTTGATTCATTTTGAATTGATTCTGGTGCAGGGTGATATACAAGGCTCTATTTTCAGTTTTCTGTATGGGTATAGATAGCCAATTTTGCTAGCACCATTTGTTATGGGCTGTCGTTCTTCTAACCTGTGTTTTTGGCTCCCTTATCAAATATTAGGTGTTTTTAGGTCTGTGGGTTCATTTCTGGGTCTTCTGTTATATACCCTAGTAATAAAAGTAGTTTGGTACTGGCACAAGGATAGTCTGGGGATTAATGGAATAGATTAGAAAGTGTTCTCTTTAAAAGTTCATTTGAGATCCTAAAAAGAAATTTTGATTTGGAATTTAGTCAGGAAGGACTTAAAATGATTTTTATGAGATCACAGAGTATAGCTGAAACTTCTGATTTAGTTAAAAACTATCAAGAATATGTGAAATTATTCATTTAAAATAAGTTAAATGCTTTGGAGAGCCTTTCAAGACAGTTTGTATCTGAGAAAGCTAGGTTTAAAGATAGCCAAATTTGAAAATGGAAGTGCTAGCTACCCCATAGCTGCTTTTATGAAATCTCACTGCATAATTATGCTATCGTTGTGTTTACAAGATGATCCAACTCATCTGTGTGTCTCATCTTTCATTTAGTTCCCACAATGCTCATGGCTATGAAGGCCTTAGACAATCGCCTATCTGTTTATGTTATCCTGCTTTATACCCCACCACAGCATCTGTTGTATTATTAAGGAAAAATTGATATTTCCTCTGTGTTGTGGGTTTGCCAAGCGAACAAATATAATTGCTTTTCTTTCTTCCCACAAGCCATGTTTGCAATCTAGATAAACTATCAACAAGTGAATAGTAAGATTTGTATAATAATCTCCTGATCCACATGAATGGATTTGATTGTGGTCATGGTTAACTGAGGCTGCTGTTAGAATCTCCCCTTCATTTACACTTTTACGAATAGAAAAAAAAAATTGCATGTTCAAATGGCAAATCATCATCATGAACCAATCTGTAATGAGTAGTGATACTATTTCGAGGGCAAGGCTAGAATAAAAGCTAAAAATTCTTAAGCAGAGTAGTCTACCTTTTTGCTAATTTTCAGTGTTTATAACCACTGCTTAATTAATTGTGATCTTACCTCTGAGACTGGGTGATGTAATTGCCTCTCAAAATTTTCTTAGTGCCAAAAAAGATGTTTTGTGAAGACAACTCTAATACTTTAGACTTTTTCATGGTTCTCTTATTCTTTTTTTGCCAGTCCTGGTGCTTGAACTCAGGGCCTGAGCACTGTCCCTGGCTTCTTTTTGCTCAAGGCTAGCACTCTGCCACTTGAGCCACAGCACCACTCTGGCTTTTTGTTTATGTGGTGCTGAGGAATCAAACCCAGGGCTTCATGCATGCAAGGCAAGTGCTCTACCACTAGGCCATATTCCCAGCCCTCTTATTCTTTTAATCATTTCACTTTGCAAATTGCTACTCACTTTTCATTTCTTCTTACTTCTTAGAGGAAGGGGTCTCTGTAGATTTCCCATTTTACAGCTTGTGATTGTGGCAAAGTATAAAGGGCAGGAAACTCTTTTTTTCTAAACAGACCTTCTGTTTAGGTTGTGTTCAGTTTCTCATCCCCATCTCACCTTCACTTTAGCATCCTGATCCTTTAGTGCCATTGTTGTCATGAGTGAGGTAAAATCTTCAAATTCGATCTCGTTTTGTATATTAGATGTAATTCTCCATTTTCAGCAGAGATGGTGGTGCAGTGCATCCTTTTCTCAGGACATTTTTCTAAGAGCAAAATATGTTTCCCAATAATGTCATAATGTTCCTTTCAGTTGTCTCTCCCAAGACATATAGCTGTAGCATACCAAACTTTCTTTTCAGAAATTTTACAATTTTTAAAAATTCATTATGAATTTGTAATATAGACTAGTTCAAATGCATTCCTCTTCCTTTATGAATCATTGACTATGAATATGGATGTTAAGCATTGAAAGGTAATTGCTGTGTGGAAAGAATGACATGGTTTTGTACATTATAAAAATCTCATTATAACCTTATTTCATCTTGCCTGGTGACATAGCTCATTATTACTCCTTTTACCTGACTGTGAAAGGCCAAATAGATAACATAGATACACTAGCTATGAAAGTTAGATCAAGCTTTGTGAACCAATGACTTTGGGAATCTATAAGATATGAAAAGTACAATGTGATGGATGTCATTTCCAACCTGTTAATATGTAGTTGTGTAACAACGTGTTGATACTCTTTTATATTTTGTAGCACATATGAAAATCAAGCATTCCATACACGATGGGCCTGGTCCCAAAGTATGAGAAAGTCTACAGTCTGTTCATGCATTGTCCTTACTTGTGTTCCCCAAGAAGTAGCTTCTACGGTCTCGAGGGATGTTATCAGATTCTCCACAGGAACCTGATTTCTAATGGAAATGAAGGAAATAACAAGCATGAAAGCATATTTCTTGCCGTTATTTTGAATACAATATTGTAAGAACTAGGCATAGACAAACATTTATATGTTTTCCTTGAGAAGTTTTCATATTTTCCAATTAACAATGCCACAAGGGAAAGAAAGTGGAAAAACACTGCAAGGATAATTTTTCCAAAATGACATTGATTTATCACTGAAGCGCATAACACAACTAAGTCAATGAACTAAAATGAGTAGGAATATTTTATTGTCCTTCCTTTTCTCACACGGCCCAGGGTTGTATTTTCAGGTGAGCAACACCATCATAGCACATCTCCAATTATAAAAAAAAAATCTTCAGTCTATATTTTAGTCTCTGTGCCTTTAATCCATCATATAATTCACCTTCAAAACCACTAGGAGAGTTACAAAATTATCTTCTTATGCTCTTTTTCAGATGACATTTTCTATTAAACTTAATCATATAGAGGGATTTTAATTCAACATGTCAGTTTATTAACACAATGTATCTTGATCAATGTCATCACCCCCCCCATATTTCTGTCCCTCATCTTTCCCAACCCATCCATCCTCTCAAGTTTCTTGTTTCCATTTTCACATATGTACATCATTTTATGACTGTACTCACCCACTATTCCTCTCTTTATTTCCTCCTCTTAAGCCTGAACAATGGTCTTGAGATTTAAATTATAAGCTCTGAACGCAATATGGTCTTGATTTAAAACCCAAATCTACTACTTTTAAATTATTAATATCCATGGAAAAATGACTTATGGTCTGTTTGTCTCAGTTTCTTTATCTGAACAGTAGAGATGATTAAAGTACTGTTGGAATTTCAATAGTTTATTTCTTTAGAGAATGTTCTTGGGAAAAAATGCCTAACCAATAGTATGTGAGATAAATATTAGCTTGTATGTTAATCAGGGTTTAGTAGAAAAAAAATAGAATCAGTATTTTACATGGGGAGGGGGACAGTTGTATAGACAATCTGGAGTTCGAAGAAAGAGGTAGCTCCAAATCTGAAATCCCGTAGACCTGAGATAGGAAGACATTTCAGTTCAAATTTACAAGGAACAAGAAATCAATATTCCAGTTGGAAAGGATTCAGGCATGACGAATCCTCTCCTACTTGGGGGAGATTCAGGATTTTGGTTGTATTTTGGCTTTCAACTGTTTGGATGAGGTATCACATGAAGGAAGGCAGTATGCTTTACAGTATTGAGTGTGTCACTTTAAATATTGATGTCATCCCCGAAATTCCCTCACAAAAAGCCTCAGGATCAAGTTTGCCCAAATATCTGTGTACTTCCTGGCCTACTCAAGGGGACATATAAAACGAACTGCACTGTTATTAAATTTATGTTAATTATTTTAAATGATGCCATATGTATGTGTGATGCAGTTTATTATACATTGTATCATACACTATCATGTGGATTATTTAGCTGGCATACAAAGCCAGCTGATGTATTTTATGTTGCAAATCATATTTGTTAGTTATAAAAAATGCTCAATTCATTTATGTAGAAAATGCTCAAGTCTTGTACGTAGAAATCTGTTGGAACACTCACATTGTAGAGCTATTCTTCCTGCATTCAATCCTACACCTGTTACTCTGTGTGCTTTTGGTTGTCAGCTGCCTTATGTACAAAAATGACAAAATAATAACTATCTCATTAGATTACTGAAGATTATATAAACTAATATTTAACTCATGATTGGCATCCAATAAGGACTGAATATTATTTATGAATTATAGTAAAATCATTATTATTTTGTAGCAGTTACTTTGAAATTGGGCCTCTATTTTCCATTCCAGTGGGAACTGTTCTCATAGCTTCTTAAAATGATTTATGCATTTTTTAATATCTTTAACATAACCGAAAACTGAAGCGCGATGAACCTATAATGCATTAACATCATTCAATTTGAAAGGTTTTAAATTTTCTTGACCAGAAATTATGTACCATTAATTATCATCATCAAGAGAATTTAATACATTGCAAGCACTTTTTATTTATTCAGTAAATGAACAAATTCATGAATAGAAAATGAAATAGTATTTGATATAGTCAAAGAGATAAAAATAATATACTGCATAGTGTATTTAGCATCTTTGACTTTGTTTTGGCTTTATTCATAGTAGTAGATTAATTACCTAAAACTAATTAGTGAAAAGAACATTGCTTAATACTTGTACGTGTGTTCATTCAAAATGAAAGTCAACTGTTTTCATGGCATATAATAGAAAGGTCCAATTTTGCATGAGTTCAAATTAAGAAGAATGATGTAGAATTATCACCACACAGCACACCCGATATAGTAGGCATGAGACAGTCAGGAAAATATCTCTATTAGCCAGTGCCATGCCTGGGGTGTGTGTGTGTGTGTGTGTGTGTGTGTGTGTGTGTGTGTGTGTGTGTGTGTGTGTAACCTACACAGTTGAAAATGGGTGAGGAAGGAAGGAGGGGGGAAAACGACATGTTGAAGGGAGTAATTTGATCAAACTGCATGGTATGCGTTTATGGAACTATAACCATGAAATTTCTTCATGTTTCAAATAAATGCCAATTCAAAAATTAAATATGAACATTTCAAAAACAAAAACAACAGGACTCATAAATATATAAAATAAGGGTAATTAGGGAAGGGTTTATTTGGAATTCTTTCTATGCTTCTAGGCTACAGAATTGAATAAATGCTAGTCATTTGTGGGCTAGAAGATAAAAATCTTCAAGTTATTTTGGACTTGGAGTTCATGAAACTTGTTTACCTTTAAAAAGAAACAATGTCTTAATCAAACCTGCAAGAGGACCAGATGACCCAAGTACTTATCCAGTAGAACTTCATCTGAGAGCAGCTTGTTAGTGTATAGACTTGGATACATGTGCCATCAGAAACATCACCAAAGCCCAATATATCAGAGTTAATCTGTAGTGCAGTCACCAGTCCAGCTGGTACACTGTAGTGCTGCAAATGTTCCACTCTATTTTTAGTAGTAATTTATTTGGCATGCAGATTGAGAACTTCCATGGGAATAACAGAATGGCTCACGTCCTGAGCTGTCCAGTTCTCCGAGTGACCATGTGCAGATGCACAAGCAAGAACTTGATCTGGTTGGCAATTGACTGCTGCCCTTCCTCTGTCTACATTTGTGTAAACTCTCCTGAATAAATAATGAATACTTCCTACCCCAACAACTAAGCTTCATAATTAGAATGTGCTTCTTCTTTTAATACATTCAATTATCTGCTGATTCAAGCATCTTTAGGTCAAATGCGTTAGAAAACAGCTAATTATGCCCTTTTCCCATGGGTAACAAAATCTTTAAATTTAATTAAAAGACCTTAACTCAAGTCCTTCACATTAGGGTCTACTTCCCAATGGATTTTTACAGGGTGACTTAAAGGGCTAAGCTCAGTATTAAAATTAACAACAGCAATCACTTGTTGCTTCATTTCTTAAACAGAATTTGGGCTGAAGAATATTTTAATTATTGATTTCATCCTCATATGTCCTTACATTTATTCTTAAAAGCACAGGTAACAGAGAAAGTTTGCTTTCCAGCATTAAAATTGTATACTTTGTATATTTGATGTTGATAAACTACCTTAACCAAAGACTACCATTTCTGTTTCCATATTTTCTTTGACATAGTAATCATTGCATAGCAAAGGTGAGAGGAAAAACATCTTTAAACAGAAAGGAAAAAAATATTAAGCACCACATCTGAGCTGTACAGGGTTCAAATATACAGGACATTCTGACTTTTATGATTGAAAGCCACAGAAATAATTTTCTATTTCCGCTTTCTAAATTAGAATATTGGACTAGAAAGTGCTATCTTGATTTATAACTGTTTGAAAGTCAAGGCAAAGCATGTACTTTTTCTGAGTCTTATTTTTACTTATTTATTTAGAACAAACTTTAATAAAAAAATTGGACCTAAAAATAGAGAAATCTGGATTTTGAAAGAAAAGCAGCAGTCTGAAAAGAAATGATTATGCCATGTACTTATAGAAATTTCTTCCTCCATCCTTTCCATCTATAATTTTTCTCTCTATGCCTTTTCCATATTCCTTCCTTCCTTTTTTCCTTCAATTCCATTTGCTTTCCTTTTCTATCTCTTTTCCCTTTTTATTTCTTTTCTCTTCTGCCTGTCATACTTCTTTTTCTACTGGTTTGGCCAGGTATTTATGGTTATAACATATAAGTCATATATCATACTGATTACAATATATCATTTTATATAAAACATATAAATATTACATATTTATATAAAATTATATGATTGATATGTTTATGCATTTATGTGATTACATACCTTAAATGATTATATATTATGTTGATATCTTAAGGTTCCTTGTGATGTGTCAAACCTATACTAATCTCATTTCTCTTGCTTTTTTGACTTAATGATATCAGTTGTTATTAGTGATTATTCAAACAAATTATTCAAAGTGTAACAAGAAATAATGAGCTATATGAAAAGGTAGAAGTTAACAGAGAATGCGACAATTGGATATTCAAAAAATGCAGAAGTTTGTCAGAAGAGTAAAGAAGGTCATTTCAGAAGGCAGCAGTTGCATGAAGTAGTATACGCTTTTCAAATAATGACTCAGTAAAGGTGTTTATAATTGTAGAAATGGAGGAGAATAGGAGAAAATATAATATGGAGCTAGATAATGAAGGTCCTTACTTGTCATTGCTAAAAAATGAACAGTATGTTTTTTTGTTGTTGTTTGTAGATTTTTTTTTTGCTATTAGCATTTCTTTGTAGTATTCACTCAGGTATATGCATGACCCAAAACTTAGAGAGTTTTCAATTGACTTTTTTCCTCTGAAGTTCTCTTATTCCCTAGAATGATAATTTTTTTTTGCACCTTTATCTCTTAAGATGAGGATTTAGGGTTTTCTCTTTCAGGTTTTCTTTGGAATAAAAAGAGAGTTCTCGTGAGTTTTAATAAGTTAAATGTTGTTTTTATAAAGTACATCTTGGCAGAGGGGTCCAACATGAACGAGGGAGAGGGAACATTTGTCTTTCTTCCTGATACAATATCCAGCTATGATTTTTACTACATTCCAATGTACTGTGTAAATCTGATTGCAGCCTGGTGTTTTGAATCCTGTTACTTGTTCTGAGTTTTTAGGGACAGAACCCCTAACGCTCCTCTCTACCAAATACAATGTTGTTTGTCCTTCAGGCTAAAGAGTAAGTCCTGATTCCCTCATAAGTTACATTGGGTCAGGTTCTCCTAATGCAAGTTTATGACAAGGATTCATGAACAAATCTTTTATTTTGAAGAGACATTCTCAGTAAAAACTTTTAAGACCATGTAGAAGCAGCACAGGAAACAGGAAGCGGCCCAACAAGAATCCAGTCTCCTTTTGATTATGTGAGGAGCTCTAGGGTGTAAAATGCACCTCAAGTTTGTCCTGCCTCCAGGTAAAGGGGTAATCTTTGAGACTCTCACAGAAGTCCATAAGTCGTTAAGGAGGAGGCATTGGCATTGCCAGGTACCAGATACTTCTGTTCCTTTGTGCCTGCAGGCAAAGCTGGGTCACTAGCCCCAAGATGGTCCCCTAAAGAGAGTTGCATGCATGTGGAGACCATTAGAAACAAAGTATAGAGTAGCTGAGGGTTATGTACATAGAAAGGGATGAAAAGGATACACAGGGATCTGGATGGAGGATAGTATCTCAGAGTTTAGCATTTCTTTGCTGTTTCAGCCAGATCAGTGTGTTCACAGAAATCCTCTGGATACCTATTTCTTTTGGGGGTCCCTTGGTGTTCAGTGTTTTATTTGGTACATACAATGTAAAAGTATTTCCTCCCAGTGATCTTGGATCTTCAGGAAAAAATTGAAAGCAGGTCACCTTCTTGCGAATCTTCTAAGTCTTAAAAAAAAAAAATCAACAGAGTACAGGGAGTATCTGACAATATGAGTATCAGTTAAGTGGGTCCTTGTATTCACCATTCTCCAGATAGGAAGCCTGTGAGATTCCCTAGAGTCGGTAATAGCTCCTAGAGTTCAAGACTGTGAGATAATACATGTATCAATCCAAGTAGAAAACCTTAGGAAAGGAGACTAATTTACTCAGCTCGTGGTGGAGCATCAGGGGGCTCTTGGTGACTCCAAAATGCAGTTTGCCAGCATGGAACCCATTCAAATGTAATAGCTCTCCAAGTAATGCACTGGAAACTGGCTCAATGAGACCATTTAAAATGTATAGTAGAAAATTGACTGCCAGCCATGTGAGGAGACCAGAGGCCTTTTTCCTTCTTTCATTTCTTTATTATAGATGGATAGCAATCTAAGACATTTTACTTGTAGAACAGAGCCTAAGAAATTCTTTGCTAAAGTACCTTTCAACCTGGACTGGTAGGAACAAAGTGATATACACTCTTTCTTTCTTTTTTTTTTTTTTTTTAAATTCAAAGCCATAGTGAACACAATGCATCTGTGCATATATTTCCCCTGGTATATGACTTTATCATTCCTGAGTGGAAGACCAAAAGTTTAGAAAAGTAGTGTCTGGCTTATGTTTGTAATCTTCCTTTTTTTCTGCTGCCGAGATGAAAATAAGAGCAGCAACTTTCTTTTTGTGATCTGTGAAACTAAGAGTGAATCAAGGTCGTCCAGATATTTGCTGCTGGCTCTCTTGAAAAATGGCATCTTTGAATTCTGCATCCTCATTCCTTTAATATTCCTTTCTCTCTTGTCTTCTTCTCTTGAACTTCTCTGGTCTGGAGATTTGGGATATTAGCTTTTTGAATTCTTTTCTACACTTTCCTGGTTGTAATACTGAGAAGGAACTGGTTGAATGATCTGATGTCCTGATTAAATATACTTTTTCATGATCAAATTGAAAAGATAAATAACTCTCAATATTTCATAAACTCTGTACTTAACTCTTGCTCTGTTATTGTGAACTCTCTTACGTTTTTAAGTTATTTAAACCTGAGAATCTGTTAGGTTTCAATGAAAATTTTCAGGGAATGCTAAGCAGTTTAGAGAGAATCTTTAGTCTTTTAGTTGATAGCAGTTAGAGTCTACAGAGTAAAATTCTCTGCTGGGTGTTTGTGACTCATGCCTGTAATCCTAGCTACCCAGGAAGCTAAGGTCTGAGAATGGTAGCTCAAAGCCTGCCTGCGCAAAGAAGTCCATGAGATTCTTACCTTTAACTACCAGAAAGCTACAAATAGAGCTGTGGCGCAGGTGGTTGAGTGCTAGCCTTCAGCACAAAAAGCTTAGGGACTGTACTCAGGTCCTGAGTTCAAGCCCCAGGACCAGCACCGCCCCCCAAAAATAAAATCTCAAAGTTGCCAGCCAGTTTGGGAATTTGAGAACTTATTTGAAAATAACTACAACAAATATCTAAGTACTGGGCAGGAAAGCCAATAATCAAATAGCTACTTAAGTTTTATTTCCTTAATACAAGCCTAATACCAACTGATTATTTAAGAACAATTGTTAGTACTTGGCAGTTCCTCAGAATGTCATGAATTTGAGCAGAAATCATCATATCAGAGTATCTTCCATGGTGTTGAGGCTCCAGTATGATTTATTTTTGCCAGTCCTGGGGATTGAACTCAGGGCCTGGGCACTGTCCCTGAGCTTCTTTTGCTCAAGGCTAGTATTCTACCACTTGAGCCACAGCGCCACTTCTAGCCTTTTCTGTTTATGTGGTACTGAGGAATGGAACCCAGGGCTTCATGCATGCTAGGCAAGCACTCTACCACTAAGCCACCTTCCTAGCTCAGGATCCAGTGTAATTGAACTTCAACTAGATGGCTGACTACTCTGATATATTAATCCCCTATTTGAGGAGGGATAAGCAAAAGCACGTTTTATTTTGTCTATATTGCTAATGGACTGATCACTCAGTAGAAATAAATAGGTTAGTCTTAGTGAGGTGAAGTCCATGATGTTGAACTACAGTATATGGTTATCAGCCTTGATATCAAGACCATTCTGTGTTTGAGCCAACTGAGCAGGGATTGTAGTGATTATGGAAAAAGCATTACCAAGGGTCACAAGGAGATTGATCTTGTTGACCTGAGTTGAAAATCGTACCTACCAAGGAGGCTTTTGGATGGTTGTTCACATTGTTGTTCCAGTTCTCGCATTTTCAGCCCATGCTAAAAGGCATATTTGCTCTACCAAATCTCCTTGACACTAACCTTTCAATTTTATCTCAGGGTGCAAAGTTTTTACTGGGGCTCTAGTTCCTTCAAAGAAAAGGAAATGATCTGATATACTATTTAAAGTTCTGCCTCATCTGAAATAATACTTATTTAATCTTTTAAAGAACGACTAATTGCCTCATTCATCAACCAACAGGTCCCGGCTGCCAATTTCTGCAGGGTTTGTTTCAGATGCGATTGCTATCTTGTCTAAGAGCACAATTCCTGTGCAGCTATGTTCAGTGACTAGCTGAGGTAGAAGTATAAGACCCTGGGCATTTTGGTCCCAAGAAGGACAATACTGAAGACTATGTTCTCAACTTTCCCATGGAGATAACCAAGTTTCCTTGTCTCTCTACCACCATTTGACATCTCTGCTACTGATATTGTTTTTTTCTCCCTTCCTCTCTCCTGTGCTGGTTACTCACAAACGTTCTCCATTCCAAACTACATCTCAGCATTTACTTCAGGAGAGCTTAACCTGTGACAACACATGTGAGTAAGCTTGGAATATTTTCTTTCTCTGTCAGTCTAGTTTAGAAACTGATCTACAAGTGGAAGCTGAAAGGACTGTTGGCCACATGGTAAGATTAACAACACTGTGTTTAAAGTCTCCAGCTCATACAAAATAATTATGGTACAACTTGCTTAAGCCAAGTCTTCCATGTACCAGTTTTGTATGGTGGCAGAATAACTCAGCCTTATATGACTTTAGGACTAACTTATTAATCAAGCATAGTTTACAGTGAGTTGCTTAGGGCATATGGTCATCTATTAACCCATGATCCAGGTATCTTGTTAAAAGACTAAGAACTTGCTCTAGAAAAGAATCTAGTAAGTTTCACAAATGGCTACATCAAATCTTAATGACCTGACCTGAAATACTCTTTGGGGGCTTACTGTTCATTCAAGGTTTACTTGAATCTCCCAAAGATGTGAGTATAATTGATGCACTGTGTCATAGAGAAATGAGCTCCAGTCTATGTGAAATAAAAATGTCTATTTCTTAAATATCAAGAAGAACTTTTGTAGAGGGATAAAATTATCCACTGCTAAGCCTGTTTTATGGTGCAATTTGATAAGCTTTGCCACATAGCAAAATACATTGGGATAAAGATGCCCCTGGTAAGGATGGTAGCTTATCTAAATTATCTTGGGTAGAGAATGAATATGATGCAAAGCGGCATGGAGATTCCTCAGAAAGCTAAACATACAGCTCCCCTATGACCCAGCAGCCCCACTTTTGGGCATCTATCCAAAAGATTACAAGCAAGACCACACTAAAGCCACCAGCACAACTATGTTCATGGCAGCACAATTTGTCATTGCTAAAACATAGAAACAACTCAAATGTCCCTCAGAAGATGAGTGGATCAAGAAAATGTGGTACATATACATAATGGAATTCTATGTCTCTATCAGAAAGAATGACACTGCCCTATTCATAAGGAAATGGAAGGACTTGGAAAAAAATCATGCTAAGTGAAGTGAGCCAGACCTAAAGAGACATGGACTCTATGGTCCCCTAAAGGGAATAATTAGTACACGTCTAGGATAGTCCTAGCAGACAGAAGTTCACAATAGCTCAATAGCTATGTACATATGAACACATAACACGATGCTAAGCGAAATGAACTTCAAGTTATGGAAACAAGTGGTATATCATTGTTGTAGTTATTTTCAACATGCCATGTGAAACTGTACCTTTTTTGTTTTCTTTTTTCCTCATTTTCCCTTCTTGTGGTTTTATCCCTGATATCACTGTATCTGATTTTAGTACCTTGGATATTGTATATACATGTATTGGAACGAGGGAAGGGAAAGGGAATACCAAAATTGAGAGACAAAGGATAAAGAGACAAACCAATGCAACAGCTATACCTACAAAGCCATAAGGTGTAAACCAACTGTACAACTCATGGGGAGGGGAGGGAAGTGGGGGAAGGAGGTGGGGGAAAATGAGGGAGGAGGTAACAAGTTGGATAAGAAATGTACTCATTGCCTTACATATGAAACTGTAACCCCTCTGTACTTCACTTTGACAGTAAAGAAGAAGGAAAAAAAATAAAAGAAACACTGAAAAAAGAAAGAGAATGAATGTGAGAAAGTTTCCTCGATGTAAGAGACATTAGGGATTGGTTTTGTAGAATCATTTTTGAGTAAAGGAACTGAAGAAAAAGAGATTGAGAAAGGGCATTTATAGAGGAAGTGCTAGTATTTGTCAATGCAGTAATAAGTACAAGGAACATTTACAGTACTGGGTGTTTTGAAGTCAGTCTTGGATGTAAGGTGAAGAAATTCTAGTATATTATCTGGGGAAAGAGCAATCCACATAGACAAAACTTATTTAATATTAATGAAAAGCTTCCTGAAAGAAGTTGCAAAGGTTACAAATCAATATTTCATTCTGTACTAATTCACTTTATATACACATATAGGTGGAACATCATAGAACATCACAGAGAAGAAGAAATTTGAAAGACCTATTCCCCATCCTGTCCACACATTTCTCCTTTCAGTCCTTGGGATTTGTTATGGAAGGAGGTTTATATATGCATGCAGTACTTTACAGTTTGTGCCAGTGGTTAAGAATGTAGACTTTTACTTCAAAGCTCCATAATTTATTGACTATGAAATTCTGATCTAGTTACTTAACTTTTTTGAACTTCAGTATTTGTGTGTGTGTACCAGACAGAGAGAATTATTGGGGCTAATAAAGTGTTCACTGAAGTTCTGTGATTCAAAAAACATTAGCAGGGCTAGGAATATGGCCTAGTGGTACAGTGCTTATCTTGCATACATGAAGCCCTGGGCTCGATTCCTCAGCACCACATGTATTGAAAAAGCCAGAAGTGGCAATGTGGCTCAAGTGGTAGAGTACTAACCTGGAGCAAAAAGCGCAGGAACAGTGCTCAGGCCCTGAGTTCAAGCCCCAGGACTGGCAAAAACAAAAACCATTAGAAAACTATTTTATTATTACTTGAAATATTAGTATACTGTACTCGAAATATTAGAGAGTTTTAGGCATGATAGGATAGTAGCTTGTTTTGATTCTCTTCTCCATTTTCTTCACTATGGTCTTGATATTCCCATTTCTTCCCATAATTCAGGATGAGTAGGAACTGTGTTTAAGTGCATGTCGTGACTATAGAGCTAATAGAAAATCTGTTCTTGTATGCCATCAAATCAGTCTATTTATTTTTGTATTTAAAGCTTCCAAATCCTGAAAGAAGGTTAATATTCAAGACAAAGAAGAACCATTAACAAATTTGTGGATTTGAATTCTACTTAGCTTTATTGATGAAAACAACCAGTGAAAGTATAAGCAACTAATCTTTATTAATTAATGCCATGGGTCCCAGGTCTATTTGTAATATCTGAACCAAACAATCATTTAGAGTCTAAACCATACTTTCTGTACCTTAATTAAAAATTAGGAAGCATGTTATATAGACAAAGAGAGTAAACATTTTTAGGTATTTTGCTTCATGCACTGTTTTTTAAAGTCAGCTTTGAAAGCTACATACACTGGGTGAACTTTGAATAGCTTTTATGTGGAAATTGCATATATGGTCAATGAGATTTTAGAAGCACAAGTTTTAACAAACTTCGGAAGAATTCCTTACTACAGAATTCTCAGAAATCATACTATACAAATATATATTATTAAATTCCCAAAGGGATTACATTGGGCTAAAAGAAAAATGTTTAAAAAAGTTCCAGAAATCACACTAAAAATAAGAGATATATTTATTTTTAGTAATTCATGTTCTTAGTATATCAAAATTATTATTTTAACACATAATCATTGTAAAATTATTGAGGTATTTTTTATTTTCCCCACAATAAGTGTTTGAAATCTTGTGTCTATTTTAAACTTTTAGCACATCTCAATTTCAACCAGCCCCATTTCTATTGCTCAGTATCCGTGCACAGCAGTAGATACCACATTTGGTAGGCAAGGGGGGGTGGGTTATACAATATTTTTCGAACTTAATTTTCCATGGCTTATGTTTTGTGAGACATGTTAAAGGATTACATTCCATGAGATGCAGTTTGAGAAGCACTGATTTATGAAAGAGAGAAGTATGGAGATAGAATAATGCTCTCAAGATGTGAGAGAACATGAAACGTCTATCCTGCCTGTTGTGAGTATTAATTTGGCATCTTGCAAGTGTCACAAGTCTACTTATATGCAGGAGATGACTGACACTTTCAGTTTGGTTGCCAAGTGAACAGACAGAAAGAAAATGAAGCCATGTCATTAGCGAGAAATACAAGGGAGAGTGTTGGCTCAGAGCAAGAGCCGAGTAAACACAGTAACAGGTTTCAGGTTAGACCTTGAGGCTCCTATAGAAAGGTCCTCAAACACACTGGCTCTGGGGGACCCATAGAAAGAGAAAGCTAGAGAAGAAAAGATTCACGGCTCAGAATCCCTCACACATCCTGTGTAATTCCTAGACAAGTAGTGTGATAGCCTATAGATAAGGGTTATTGAAATGGCATTAAGAAATTTTGTTTTAGCTCATGAAATATTAGCTTGAATCCATAGGGATTTTGTTGTTTGCATCTTGTAGACACATGGCTATATATATTGTATATGATAATATATAAAATAGAAACTATATTTATATGAAAATAGATAAAAGCATAAATATATTTTAAAAATATATAAATATATTTAACATATAAATATATTTAAATATATCAAATATAAAAATGAATATAAATTTATAAAATATATGAATAATATATAAACAAAAGAAATAAATATGAGTATAAACATATAAATTATGTATTTAATATATAAATATGCATATAAATATATTTAATACATATATAAGAATATGACATATCATATATGTGATATGATGTATATATGATATGTATGTATATATATTCATTCATTCACAAACACCCTATAGTAGCTCAGTAACTGCCTTGGCACTAAATTATAGTCTCTTAGCAAAAAAGAATCCGTCATTGATCTCCTCACGTATGTAGACTACTTACAGGGCTTTAAGATCATAGAAGATCTCTGCACAGACTGAAATAGACTTTGATACCCTACAGACTACCATCTCAAACAGGATTTTAAGAGTACAGTACCTTTATAATGGACCAACCCAGAGCTTTTCCCTGCTGAAATCAGGCTGATTCAGCAAGACAAAAGGAAACAAAATCTGTTTCAGGACATTTGCTCCAAGGGTCTTGAGTTAAAACCTAAAGAGAGGAAAGACGCGAGGGGCAGGGTGAGTAAAGATGTAACTTGTATAATTGTCCTGTTCTGGGTGGAAACACCAATACTGCCAGATTTAATGATTTCTTTCATCTTACCTTATTTCACTCTCAAAGATCAATATGCTTGTTCTCTTCTTAAGCAGCAACGATTTCTACAATCTAAACATAAATTTAATCATGCGCTGACATCTCAGTGTTTATAGACTCTGTCAAAGGCATAGCCAATTATAATCATTTCCTCAGTCATTCACTACAAGAAAAACACTTCAGGCAATACTAAAACTCAACTTAATCACAAGAAAACAATATCAGCCCAACAAATGGATCTTATTAGATGGCCATTAAAAAAGCAGAGTAAAGCTCATTTCCCAATACTTTAATTTTCTGCTAAATTTCAAATTGTGTTTACATACAGAAATTGAGCTATTGCCATATTTTATATGAGTTGTAAATGAGCAGTCTGGTGAAGATTGTTATTAAAACTGATTCCCAATGCAGTATATGCAGATTTCTAAGTCATAAATCATTAAGTAGTTTATTTTCTTCTTCTCTAAAAGGAATTGTATATTACTGCTTAGAAACATTGAAAAGTAAAAAAAAATTGAAATACTAGAAAAATAAAACACTTATTAGAAAATTGCAAGTTTAAGTGAACTCCAAAAGTCTTTTCACTTCTAAAGAGTTTTGAGATGAGACTAACTAAAATCCTAATATAAATGTGGAATTGTGAAAGAAACATTGAGTTTTAGCTCTGGGCATCTGATCCAGCCACATCGAAGACATCCATAGTACACTTCTGTCTTAATATACAATGTTTAAGCATGGGTACAAACTCAGATATGTATATGTACACATATACATATATTAAAATTGAAATGTGATAGTTATGCATCATAAAAATCACATATAGTAATAGCATATTACCACGGTGAAATTACAAGTATGTGAGTATATGTGAATGTCTGTCTATGTATATAAGTATGTCCCTGTGTATACATGTGTTTGTGTGGTGTGTGCATATTTTTTTCTCATGTAAGCATGACATTGCATGTTCAGGTGTGATTTTTTTCAAGTGTGTCTTGTTCTTTATTTGCGAGTAAAATGAGTATTTCTCTAGAGGAAAAGAACTTGCTTAGAATCATTTTAGACAACAGTGGGATCTGTTAACATAACGTCAAGCACTTGGGCTTTTAAATGTGAAATTAATAACTCAGATAAATTCATGATAAAGCCAGGTATAATTCTTAATTTCTTTTCAAAAGAGAGAGGAAAAATTTTCTTATTAAAAATAATGTTTCAAAGCGTGCATTTGTGCTTTTGTTAATTTTATCATTATGACATTTAAAATTCACAAAATGTCTATAGAGAAAAATAAAGCAAATATCGTACAGTTGTTTCCAGACTTACTTAAATATGCTATTCTGCCATATTCAATAAGAAAAACTAAATGTCACATATTTAGCAGAAGATCTTTAGATCCATTTATAGAACCATTTCTTTCTCTGTGAACCCCTTTGGTATATAATGTTGTGGAGTCTTAAATCCTTTTAGTCCAGGATTTTGAATTTTTAATACTTGATCATGACACATAAAAAACAGCATCTGCAGGTTTTATGTTTATGGGGATGACATCCTGCTGCAAATATCAAATGATGATTTTCATTTTTATTATGTTTGAAGAATTTGTTTATATTGATGTATATGTATACTGATAGCAGCAGTAAGTTCAATTTGACCACCATTTTTATGCCTCTTGGTACACATTCAGAGCTTTGCTTTGGTTCTCAAGATGTTCCTGTGGAGATAATTCATCTGGTAAAATAATTACAACAGTAGGAATTTTAAGAGAAGCAGGTTGAAGTATGTGATGATTTTCATAAGCAAGAAGATCCTTTTGCAAGTCATACTTTGGATGGTCAGTCTGTCCAAAGTCTACGGCAAGTTTTGCATTTACCTGTGCTCAATCTTTGATATCTGCTAATCATAAACAGATGCTTTTTCCTGTTAGGAAACTTCTGCTACATTCACCTTAGGTTGTCTTATAAATTAAGAAGACTTCTATGTAATGAAGCCATCAGTTACCCTCAGTTACAGGACAGGATCTGGAAACTCTGTGTGACTAAGGAGTTATCCTTAGATACTGTCCTCAATCCAGTATCCTCTAAATGATGCCTCTCCTCTTGTCCCTGGCAAGCAGATTCTTTAACAGAAAATCTTTTTGTGGGTGCAAAACAAAAGTAGATTACAATTATACATACATATATAAATATAAGTATAAATACACTATATTATATAAGTACATTTATAAATACAAATTACATATAAGTATAAATATTTAATAGAAAGCTCTCTATATCTGTCTATCTATCTATGTCTATCTATCTATCTATCTATCTATATCTACACACACACATATATATATATATATATATTTCAAATTAAAAGTACCAGGACCAGTGGCTCATGCCTGTGGCCCTAGCTACTCAGGAGACTGAAATCTGAGGATCATGGTTCAAAGCCAACTTTGAGCAGGAAAGTCCATGAGACTCTTATCTCCAATTAATCACAGAAAAAGATGGAGGTGGCACTGTGGCTCAAGTGGTAGTGTGTTAGCATTAAACAAGAAGGAACTCAGGGACAGTGCCCAAGCGCAGAGTTCAAGCCCTAGGACTGTCAAACAAATAAACCAAAAAGCAATGCGAAAACATAAACAGGAGCATAAAATGAAATTTACCTCCCGTCTCACAGAGAACCCCCCCATCTAGCTCCAGAAGAAGACATTCTTAATTTTTTCCAAGCAAATTCTTATTCTCTTTACAGATATAGCCAATCCCCACGCAGTGTACCTTTGTATGTAAATATATTCAAACATCTTTTTTTTCTTTGGTCGGTTGTGGGGCTTGAACTCAGAGCTTGGGTGCTGCCACTGTGTCTCTGTGTGCTCAAATGTTAGAACTATACCACTTGAGCCATGGTGCCACTTCGGGTTTTTGAGTGATTAATTGGAGATAAGAGTCTCACAGGAACTTTTCTACCAGGGCTGGCTTCAAATTGTGATCCTCAGACCTCAGCCTTCTAAATAGCTAGGATTACAATGTATTCTAGAAATTGTCCCATCAGATGACTATAGAGCAGCCTCTTTCTTTTGCCTAGATGTGTAAGTTTCTACTCTGGGATGTGCTAACATTTATTTCACTAGTCCTCTGTTGAAAATGTAGGTTTTCAATGTTGCATTTCCCTAAACATTATTACAATGAACATCTTCACCCACATATTAGAGTTCATGTGTGTAACCACTTTTTTTCTTCTGAGATTGGCCCTCAAGCTTGCTTGGTTTGCCTGTTGGACTGGTATTTTACTGCTTGGGTCATGCTTCCAGCCTGGCTATTTGGTGGTTATTTTGGAGACAGATTCTTACAAGCATTTTTGCCCTGGATGGCTTTGAACTGCCATCCTCTGGATTCTCAGCTTCCCAAGTAACTAGCATTACATGATGAGCCACTGTGTCGGGTGTAGTCCCACAACTTATAGAAAGGAAGTCAGTGAGTCAATAATTTATTTAGAATTTAATTCACACTATGCAGAATTAATTGTAAAAATGTAATGGGATAATACAGATAATATACTTAATATAGAGTCCGGAATACAATAAACACTTAGGTGACTTTAGATATTATTATTATTACTACTACTAGTAGTAGCACCTGTGGACTCTCAATGCCCATAGCAAAATCAAAGCAAAATCTAGCACCTTTGTAGACAGCTTTGAAATGAAAACTACTGTCTGGTAGCATTCTGGGGCCACTGTACAAGGTACAGTTAATATGCGGTTTTATTTTCCTTCAAGGGTGCACAAGCTAGCATTGGGAATGGACTTATTTCACCTAGTCGCTATGTTTTATGGGCTGGTAGATAGCTAAGCCAAATGGTCATTTTTGTTCTGCATGCTATAACCAGTATATTTGTGTGGTTTTTTTTTTCTGTTTTGGGTAATTTCTTGGGCAAATTTTATAACTTTTTGTTATGTTTATTTAGACTTATTAATTACTGAATTCAGAACATTAAAAGCCTACCTCTTTTGAAAAAAAACAACACCCAATCAAGTGGAAACTGGTTTATAATCTCCAGTATCAGATCTCCATGCCTTTGGCATTCCAGCTGATGAATTGATTCTGTTACGTTGTTTGAATCAATGCAAGAGACTCACAAATCCTACTTTTTAATTGGATTTTTCTCCTTTTTGTACAAACAAACTTCTGTCTCTGTATTTTAGGAGAAATACTTCTTCCTTGCTGGTGCTTAAAGGTGCTACATCCAAGAAAGGAGGCAGATTTATTCTGGCCTTTTATTTCACACATTAGATCTGTTTTTCCTAGTATTTACTAGGGCAGGTCCTGGAGTACTTACAAAAGGAAAAGAAACCAATGGGGTTCGGTATTTATTTATATTTAAGAGAAAGACAACAGTGTGCCTTTTATATTCGGGGGGGGGGGGGAAGCAGGTGTACTTAATCTTCTTCCCACCGTGACCTTCATATTAAAATGTGCATTTGCTCTGTGCTAAGCCTGGTGAGAGGCAGCGAACTGGGGGTGGCTCTGCCTTGGTGTGCATCTAGACTGCCATTGCTGGTCTTCTCTGAGGCACTTGATCGAATACCACATTTTGATCCTGTTTTTGATCCTGCTATCAGTCTGCTTCTCCTGGGAGGCTGTTGTAAGATAGTGCATGAGCAATGATTGCTTCTAGTGGCTTGGATACTCATCAGTGAAAATGAGGAGACAGACTAATACCAGCAGGCAGGAGTTCAAGGAGGAGGGATGGAGCATCTACCTGGGTGGGAATCAAATCTGAATGGCAATGATTTATTTCTTTCCTTTTTATTCTTCCCAGTCTCACTTAAATGGCATTCATTTCCCTTTGGCTCTCATTCCCATAATCATGACTGAAAGGATTCCTGTTACCTAAGTTGGAGTGTTATTTACAAACAGCAACAACAAACCCCACAGAACTAAATGGAACAGAGGCCAAAATATGTATGCTTTCCTAAAGAAGGACTTGCTACTGCCTTTTTCATTGGTATCTTTCCTATGGGTCTTTTAGACCCATCTGTTTGTTACTTGAACAGTATTGCTTATTCTTACCCTTAAACTTAGTTCAGGAGCCAAAATAGGAAGACTATCCTAGGACATTTCAAGGCTTTCTAGGCTATCCTAGGGTCTTTCTTGTGTTTGTTCCCTTTTTCTTGGTGAGGCAGTGGAATGTGGAGGCAGGGATAGCATTGTCGCTTATTGGGGCCTGTGCTCCTCCAACTATCTGCCCAGTGTCTCCTCCTCAAGGTTTCTCCTGTGTGTATTTTCTTTTTTAACCTCTACAGAAGACGTCTTCGCCCATGCGGTGTCCACCTGACCCAGCTAAAGTTTGGTCTTCTTCCTCAGCAGAGGTTTGGAATTTGTTTTCCTCTGTGGCTCCTCTGCCTTCCCCTTGCTCATTGCTCAGCCTTTGTTGTTTGGCCTTTCTCTTCCTACCACCCAGCTGTCCTCTGTGCCCCGGGGCCAATTACTGACATTTCAGTCATCAGCTAGAAAAATCCATGTCCTTTTAGCCTGAGTCCACAGACACTCTTGATGGAGACACTAAGGATTCCTTTGCCATGCAGAAAATAAAGACTTCACAGTGGATGTCTTGAAGTGTTTAATGTCATTGATTCCTCAATCTCATTGACATACTTTCCCCTTGTTATTAAGGAACCCGGACCTGTTCTGATTTTCTTCCTTTTCTCTGGGAACAGCTTGCCCTCGGTCAACATCATCTTCCTCTTCTCTCTGTCTCGTCCCCTCTCTCCCTTCCTCTTCCCTTCTCCCTCTTCCTCTTCCTTCTTCCTATTCTTGAAATATGGACATTCTTCATTTTGAAATACTGACATTGGTGGGCTATTTGGTGTTTTATTTTTCCTGGATCATGTTTAGTAAATCATTGTTTTCTAAGTGTCCAATTACCATATTATGCTACGAACTTAAAAACTTATGTCCCCAGACTTGAATTCTCTCATACATACCACAAACTACTTAACCATTTTACTGTGTATTCCCCTTCAGGTGTAATCTCAAATTCAGTATCACAAGGCTAGCCTCTTCCTATCCCTCATCAAATCAAGTTTTTGACTCTGAGTGTATATGAGCACACACACACACACACACACACACACACACACACACACAAAACTCACAGGGTTCTGGCTATTTTTGTTTTTGTTTCTTAGTGAATGTCAACTATGCAGTAACCAAGAATAAACTAGTTTTTTTTTTCTCTTGCTTTTTTCCTCACATTTCCTCCATCTCCTTAATGCGTCCATTCACAGTTCCCAACCAACATTGCTACTGCTCAAGACAGGTCTCCTGAATCTCACTGGACTGTGTTTTTTTTTTTCCTTTTCTTCTCTTCTCACATTGCGGCCAGAGTAATTTCTATAAAATTAAAATAATAGCTCCTCAGTTTAAAATCCATTGACCACCTACTGAGATTTTCTGGAGAGAGTTGGAACTCTTCAATGTAACCCTTAAGGCTCAGACTAACTGCCCTTATTTTTCCAGTTCCTTTCTTCACATTCTCCATCTGACCTTTTCTGCTCAGTTGTGACTTACTCTTACTGTACGTGCAGTTGTCATGCTGCACAGAAATACTCTTCCCATTTCTGGTCATCGAGATATCACTTTCTGTCAGGACTTTTACCTGACCCCATACTCTGAGAGAGAGGCACTGGAACTTTTCCACATACCATTTGCTGACATCCTTTCCCCAAACCAGTGATCAGCTTGCAGTCAACTATTATATTCACCTGTTTCTTACTGGATGGTAAGCTGTTGGATATCAGAAGTCATCTACCTCATTTATTTCTGTTACTCCAGTGTCTCACACCATAACTGCTTGCTAAAGAATGACTCAATTCTAAGCCTCAGCTCTGTCCTATTTCCTATAATTTAGCTGCATGCTGAGCATTTCTAATTGTTTCCAGCTAGGGCTTTTATTTCAGTACTCTCCAAACTAAACTCAATTTCCTCCTACTCTCTAGACTTTCTTGTCTCTCCATGGTAACACTATTATTCCAATCCCTTGGGCTCCAGTTCCTGACATCATCTCAGCCTCTCCTCCCTTTCTTGCAGCCACACTGATGACTTGTCAAATCTGTAGATTCTGCTTTTGCAAAGTCGCGTCAGTTCTTTTCTTCTTTTACTATTCCCACACCCGCACTCCCATATAGTAGATCTGGTACATTTTGACTAGGTGACTCAAATAAAGAGTCTTACGGGTTCATCACCAGTCTCTCCCACTATTAATTATATCACTTCCTTATTAAAAATATTCAGATTTTTGATACAACATGGAAGGCTTTCCCTAGTATGGCCCCAACCTGGTTGTTCATTCTATTTCTCAGTTTTCTTAAAAATGTAATGATTCAGTCAAACCATACAGTTTCACAAACACATGCTACAATTTGTCACCTTAACACTTTTGTTAACCTTCTCCCCTAGATGTGGCATGTCCTTTATTCATTTTCTGTGGACATCCTTTTAGAGCATCAAAGTTTGACATTAGAGGCCAGCTGTACATAAAGCCTTCCTGATTTTACCTGATAAAAATATAATTAATCTTCTAACTCCCAGAGTTCTTTGTTTCTTTCAGCTGTTTTTTTAAAATCATCAGTTCCACATCAAATCTTGTCTTTTTTTTATTATCCTATGGCTCTGACTACTAATAATGTTTTTATTCCTGTAAATTCATTGAAGTTAATAGTGATGACCTACTTATTTTTGTGATCAGCCCACTCCAACACTAACCATGTATGTGGATAAACACACACACACACACACACACACACACACACACACAATATGTGATCTTATACATTTGCTTTATTCTTGAATAAACATGAAGAAAAACATTCTTATGTTTTATTTATGTATAACCACGATTCACTAATACTGTAAGGATAGTAATAGTCTTATATTCCCATGGAATCTAAGATATTTTTAACTCCTCCAGCTCATGGTTGTTTAAGCTACGTCCTAGTAGAGGTGCCACTGCGTCAATCCCTTTCTCGCTTTCCTACTTGAGATTCTCTTTGTGGAACTACACAGCTGGCACAGGGAGCACTTTCCAGGAATTACCACAAACTCGGTTTCCCAAGAGTTTCAGACCAACCTTGGGTAACCTTGGAGAACTCTGCTCTTCTCAGGTAGAGGATTTACTCACATTCCTCCATCAAGATGCCTGCTCCTCAGAGACTTGAGGAGAGGGAAGTTGCTCTCAGTCCCAACAAAAGGAACTTCATGCCTCCCTTGTTCCCCAGGGAGAACAAACACGGCCATGTTTACCCTCACATGGGCACATTTACAAACTGAAAAGGACCAGGGCATATTCATTCCTTTCTTGTTTAGAGTAATGGAATGCCCAGCTGGGGTAGTTACTGGGTTCACAAAGAAACGGGGCAACAATTTTGGCAAGTCATTGGGAGACCTAGCAACAAAGTTCACTTCTCCCATCCCCTTTCCCATCTATTTGAAATGAAGGTTGCCTCAAAGCAGCATGAAATCCCTGGGAAGTTGTTGTGCCCATTCAACAAATCAGCTCCATGAAGGGAGATGACTCAGTCTCCTTTGCCCAGTAAAGTCACTGCCAGCTTTGGCTACAGCCGCCTTGCATCACAAAAGAACAATTTACCCCATGTCCCTGCTCCGACTCCAGTCAGTCTCCCTGTGGAGTGGCATCAAAGAGAGTCTGCGGACTCTGTTTAATTATCAGTGCTCTTCTGAAATACCTTTCTTCCGATGGCCTGTGTGTGGAAATATGCCCATTCACAAATGAATGCCTGTACTTGCCAAGTACTAAAACTCAGTGTAAAAGAAAGAGCTCTTCTTCCTTTACATGTATTTATTTATTTATTTTTGCAAATGGGGCAGACATACGTTGGTCAATTATGAACTTGTTCTGTGGATACGTAGCATTTTAAATATGTTAATTAGATTAGAAACAGCGTGCTTTCTGTTGGTTTAGTAGATTTAAAAATGAAACATGTGTATGCATACGTATATGTATATAAAATGTATATATTATATATGGTATGTATTATCTCTATTATCTAATTTTTTTAAAAGACAATTGTGTTTGCTGACTCTTTGTGTTGATCTTTAAACCTTTCCTAAGTTGGCTGGCTTGGAGCATGCCCAAGGCAAATTGAGACCCTAAGAGATACTGTCATTGTATGGTAGATGGGAGAAGCCAGTCATGTTGCTTCCTTTTTCTCAGAAGAGGGGCTATGCGTCAAATCACAGGAAGTAAACCACAAGGTCATGGACCAAGAGTTGTGAGTCCACAAAGCTTGATGACCTATAACTGACAATAACTCCTCTTGAAGAGAAAAGCAGGATTCAAGCCCCACGAACAACAGAGAGAGGGGAGTAGGGATAGAAACAGGAGAAGGAAATCTGCTGCTTTTCTTTCTCATGTCCTGTCTCCCTAAATTTAATTTCCTTGTTTTCAGTCTAAAGCGCTGCTCTCTCAGTGTTTCTGATACTTATTCTTTGTTATCTCACTTATTGTTACCAACATTTTGCTCCATCATCTTCTGATATCGTTCTGTTTGTTCCAGCCAGCTCTTCATTTCTTTACCAGACACAGTTAGTAAAGATCCTTATTGACAAATTACTGCTTTCTTCAAGCAATGCTGAATTAAATTACAGAGATAAATCATTTGGGTTCTTGTAGTTTTTCTGTTACTATGGTTAGCTTTAAAATTTCACATTATTTTTGTATTTGGCTATTTTATTTTTGCTCTGAGATAAACACATACAGACTAAGGATGAACGGTGGTTATGCAATATTTCTTTCTTTCTCATTTCTTTCAGTATTATCCAAAAGTTTTAAAACTTAGATGAAAATTAGGCGTTAGAAATAAAATCCTTACAGAATTCTAAGACAATTTTAAGCATAAAATGAAGCTCAATACGTGTACCTGATTTATTTGAAAGAACAAATTTCTGGATATTCATTAGAATGTGTTCATTTTGATTACTGAAGGATTATGTTAGTTTCCCTGTAATCTGCATTAAAACCTCCTTTTTTTTTTTTTTTGGCCAGTCCTGGGCCTTGGACTCAGGGCCTGAGCACTGTCCCTGGATTCTTCCCACTCAAGGCTAGCACTCCGCCACTTGAGCCACAGCGCCGCTTCTGGCCGTTTTCTGTATATGTGGTGCTGGGGAATCGAACCTAGGGCCTTGTGTATCCTAGGCAGGCACTCTTGCCGCTAGGCCATATCCCCAGCCCTAAAACCTCCTTTGGTACAGTAGCCACATAGATATTTTGTAATGCTACAAAGCACAGGTCCCGATAACCTTCTATTTACTCAGTTAATGGGTTAGCAGATAACTTTTTTTAAAAAATTTATACAATGGTAATTTATTATTACGTCCTATACCTTGATTTCTTTGCTCACTAATTTAGAGATCATTCTCTACCAGTACACAAAGAAGCCCATAATCTTTTATAATGAATAGTGATCTGTTGCTTTAATATAGCACCATTTTCTTTTTTTTTTGTCAACTTTGAAATTTTTATTTATTTTTTTTCAAATTTTTATTATCAAACTGATGTACAGAGAGGTTACAGTTTCATACGTTAGGCATTGGGTACATTTCTTGTACTGTTTGTTACCTTGTCCCTCATCCCCTCCTCCCTCCTCCCCCTATCCCTTTCCCCCCTGAGGTGTTCAGCTCACTTACACCCAACAGTTTTGCAAGTATTGCTTTTGTAGTTGTCTTTTTTTATCCTGTGTCTCTCAATTTTGGTATTCCCTTTCAATTTCCTAGTTCTAATACCAGTATACACGGTTTCCAATATACTCAGATAAGATTACAGAGATAGTGTATATACAATCACAGGAAGGTGATACAAGAACATCATCAATAATAGAAGCTACAGATACACATGGGACGTTGAAAGTAGTTACAACTGTAATATAACAATCGTTTCCATCAGGAAAATGTGGTACATATACACAATGGAATTTTATGCCTCTATCAGAAAGAATGACATTGCCCCATTTATAAGGAAATGGAAGGACTTGGAAAAAATTATACTAAGTGAAGTGAGCCAGACCCAAAGAAACATGGACTCTATGGTCTCCCTTATTGGGAATAATTAGTACAGGTCTAGGAAAGTCATAGCAGAGGGTCACAAGAGCCCAATAGCTATACCCTTATGAACACATAAGATGATGCTAAGTGAAATGAACTCCATGTTAAGCAGATAACTTTTGAAAATACATGTTTAGATATCTTCATCTGACAACTTCCGGCTTGTCAGCTGAAAATGTATTTTTTTGCCATAAAACTTGGGGCAACCTGATTTTATAATTCTATGTGGATACTGGAATGTATGTACATATATAGTTAGAAGATGTAGAAATAACTCTTTCACTGCTTCATTGGACATTTCATACTCAAGAAGTTTTTACACTTGCAAGCTTACATTCTCATTCTTTCTCAAAAGCAGGTGATAAACATTGCTTCCCTGCCTTTGAATAACTGTCAGAAATGCTATTTCTGGTTTTCTCCTTTTGCAGTGAAACTACCTTAGTACCCTTAGACATTTAAATGCTATGAACAGATGCTCAGTAATATTACTTGATGGTTGCATGTAGTTTATAGAACTTATTTTTGGAAATAGGTGAAAATAGAAGCATTACATGTTTACTGGCTTTTCTTTCACATGCAGCATACCGAGAGGGTATGGATGAATGGATAGATGAGCACAGCTAATATTCTCCTTTCTGTTGCAACCTAGGAAACACAAGAGCAAAACTTAAATTGTACATGAAACCATTTTACTATTAACTCAGATCTTTCTTATGCCATAAGTCTTGATGAGGGGCATTGCATTTGAATTTGCCTACCTTACTTGTTTCCTCTCTCTTAATTTTTTATGAATTTTTACATTGGCATACTTCAGTTGTCCAAGGCTAGGTTTCATTATGACATTCCCATGCATAGATGCAATGTATCCTGATCAAACTCAGTCCCTCTATCACTTTCTGTCACCTCCGTCTCTAGAACAATATAAAGAAGTTTTGTTAAATGACATTGACCATATCATCCTTAATCATTCTATTTGCCCTTCCCTCTCCTGCTGTTACCTGTGCAATATTTCATTGTGTATGTGTACCATATTTTTAAAAATTTCCAAATGAAGATCAGCATATTCGCTTCTACTTAGACATTTAAAAGAAGTTTCTATACTTGATGAGTATGCATAGGACGGATTGAATTCTGACTAGGAATTGATAACCTGTGTTGTATCTTGGGCAGCACAAATGTTAGTGAGATTGTGGTGACTTGGAAAGTGGGTTTCACCCATTCATTATATGTTCTGAAATGGTCTGGACTGTATTGGCCATATTACCCTTGATTCACCAGTGCTGCACATATGTCAGAACACTTTGCCTTTGGGGCTAAAAATGCAATATTACATTTCAGTTTTTGTTAGGGAGCAATACATTGTGGACAGCTCACATTAAACTTTTGCACTATCCTCTTTAGTTAAAACAGCAGAACATTATCGTAGGAAAACACATTCTACATAAAACTCATTGGACAAAGTGTCCTCTGGGTTAACTTGCACTGAGTCCATCCCGAGTGATCTCAAAGGGGAAACAATGCGCGCTGCATGCATAGTGTGGTCAGAAGCAGATTCTGACACTTTCTAGTGATACCGTGCCTGTCTGGGAGGAAAAATTCACTGAAAAACTTGTTGGTATTACTTCTCTCTCATGAAGAATCCACAGACCTTTTTGCAGCTTCTCAGCACAAGCGATTCGTGGTTTGGGGTGCAGGTACAGTGTGTTAGGCTGCCACAGAATTCCATGGAAAATGTCTGTGGCTTGAGCTCTGTTCCAAATCAAATGAGGCTGAAATCAGATGGAAGGACTCCTGGAGCTTTCCCTGACTGCCATGGACCCCATTCGTGCCGATGTACGCAGGAACTCTGGCAGTCCATATGCATGGCTTATTAGTGAGGAGCCTCATTTATAGTTGAAAAGGAACACAGTGGAGTTGTGGCACTAATTCTGCTCCCACCCCCCCCCCCCCAATACCCTGACAACCACTGGCACAGATAAATTGTCCTTCCACTGTCCCATGCTCCGGCGACTGTGTACAGTGCCAGTGAAGACACAATCTCACTTCCCAGAGTCCGTGTGGTGACTCTAACCCTCCCTTCTCCAGTTCAGTTGCTGATACCTCTATTTCACGGTGGCACTTTGCTTTCCTATAAGTTACCTTCTTAATTGACACCCTCTAAATCAGTCGACTATCCTGCTGGCTGAGTTACTAGCATCATTCCAACAAAACATATTGGCTCAATTAATTTATAACTCTGCTCTAAATCAGAGATACTGTTGATGTTCCAATCTCTGTGTACATATATTTAATTTTGTTAGAACACTGTATTGCTATCATTCAACTCATCATGGTTATGTTAAAATCATAACAGTTATCCAACGTTTCTTCCTTTGTTTAGTTGCTTCCTTTCAATTCTTCAACCTATACAGAGATCCATATAAGAAGTGACTAGGATATTGAGAAAAATCACACCCTCTCAAAATTAGCAATAATCAGAATTGCAGGGAGAATGCACTTCCAAGTCTCAGATACTGTAATCCTCTTTGAAATGAGAAGGGAGCTCATGTTCTTGGAGAGAAAAGTACCTGTAGTCCAATAATCTTTTACTCCATCAGCCCGGAAGGCATCTCTCTCCTCTGTTTCCACCCTTCCTGATTCTAGAAATAAGCAGCAGAGATCTCAAAAAGAGCCCTTTTACGAACCTTTGTTTAGAGCACTTCCCATTCTAAACAAAACCCTTTGGGCTTCAGTTTTCACTTTTGATTTATTTCAACTGATAGTTGAAATTGAGTACTTTCTATGAAGAATAATGTAAGCAACACTGCACAGGAAATGGTGCAGCTGCTAAGGAGAATCACCTGTTTTGATCAATATTCCTCCCGGATGAGCTGTGAACTAGCATCTGCCCTGGGTAAGTGTTCAGCTTCCAAGGCCTCAGTCTGCTCACCTGTAAAATGAGAGGTTTGGATTTAGTTTTTCCTCTAAGGATTCTTATTACTCTAAGAGGTTTTGATTCTCTGTGATAATTACAGATGACTCTTACCTAGGTAATAAAAACCAGTAGCCCAAAGCACTGCTGAAAATGAAGACTGTTTCCACTTTCCTTTTTCATTTTTACATCCCGGATGAAGATGGAAATAGCAATCAGTATTTAGACCTGGGGGTCCACTTGCTTTTACTGAGGCTTTCTGGAGAGTTGAAATACATTAATTGGCTACCTTCTGGGTCTAAATCTGCTTTGAAATTGATTGGAGCTTTTATTCTTTCCCTGTGAGATTGGACGGTGACAAGGAACTCAACAGAAGGTAGAGTTAAGCAAGGAAGTAACAGCTCTGCTTTCTGAAAGACTCAAGCAAGAACTGACCTCAGTCCTGATTATACTTCTTTAACTTTTCGTGGGGTGAAGAGGGCAAAATTTATTCAGTCTAGGTAGACATTTCTGATATGTTTAAACAGGTCATATCAATATTTTGTATAGCTCACACAGTTGGAATGATGCCAGGTAAACTGTATTATTACCAGTGTTATCATTACCCAACACAGCTAAGGTTATCAGTGAAGTTATACAGTCTTTTTTGGGGGGAGGGGTGGGGGAGGGTATCCTTTGTTTCAAAAAATACCTGGAAGAATTCAGTCTGTAATGCCATTTATTTTTTTCATAAGGTAATGATGTCAAATTAAACAAAGACTAGTAGGGGCTGGGAATATGGCCTAGTGGCAAGAGTGCTTGTTTCCTATACATGAAGCCCTGGGTTCGATTTCCGAGCACCACCTATATAGAAAACGGCCAGAAGTGACACTGTGGCTCAAGTGGCAGAGTGCTAGCTTTGAGCAAAAAGAAGCCAGGGACAGTGCTCAGGCCCTGAGTCCAAGGCCCAGGACTGGCAAAATAACAACAACAACAATAATAATAATCATCATCATGATCATCATCATCAAAGGCTAATAGCACCAGCTTGTCTTTTCAGAGCAAGGCAAGAGCCCTTTTACTATAGGAAGTTACACAGGATTAACTGTGTCCTCACGATCCTCTCTTGCTAAATGGCAGGACTTTGGCTTCATTCCCATCAATGGCTATATCATCAGAGTATGTGCTATAATTTCATTTCTTGTGCAAACTATTCAGATAACCCTTCATACAGAATTATAGCTTCTAGTAAAAATATGTATTCTTTCCCAAAGCCTTTTTTCCTCTCTTGTGTTAATATGAAACAATTGAGAGTTATATCAGCCCATTGGGGAAGAATTATTATCCTTGTCAACATCCTTAGGGGACCTGATTAATATAAGAAGTGCTTCTTCCTGACTAATGACAGTACAGGCTACAGGAGCCTTTCTCAAACAATTGTGCAATTCAGGTCTTTTGTATCTAGTGTGTGTATGTTTCTGACAGACTGGTCAATAGCTCCTGTTGTAGAAAAGCATTCCTCTCAATTTCAATCACAAAGCAACCTGTGAAGAACTTCTCAAGTCTGATTAGTAAGCTGGACTTAAAACACCACATTCACCTGTCACTTTTGCCTGAATAAAGATGAATTCCAAAGGATCTTGAGTTCCTAAATGTAGATTGTTCAAGGGAATCTAGAGTCTGTATGGCAGTGAAAGGTCAGGCGGTTGTTATTGTTGTGTTTTGTCAGTTGTGGGGCTTGAACTGGGGGCCTGTGTGCTGTCCCTGAGCTCTTTTGCTGAAGGTTAGCACTCTACCTATTTGAATCATAGTGCCACTTCCAGTTTTCTGATGGTTAACTGGAGATAAGAGTCTCATGGTCTTTCCTGTCTAGGCTAACAGACTAACTCACTAGGGCTTAATTTTTACCCTTCCCCTAATACAAGTTTATGTGTTCAAGTATTAATTCCCAGTTACTTAGAATGTAACAGTATTTGGAGAAAGGGCCTTTGAAGAAGTAATTGAGTTTAGGAGGTAACAGTGGTAGCCCCAACACTTAAGGCCTTATTTGAAGACAGAGCCTTAACAGAGGTGAATAACATTTATTGAAGTTCGTAGTAGGTTTTGATCCATAGTAATGGATGCCTTTTTATTTTTTAGCTTTTTGTGCTGGTCATGTGGCTAAACTCAGGGTCTGGGTACTGTCCCTGAGCTTCTTTTTGCTCAAATCTGGAACTCTACCACTTGAATCACAGCTCCACTTCTGGCTTTTTTTCATGGTTAACTGGAAATAAGTGTTCCCTGGATTTTCCTGTCAGGGCTGGCTTCAAACCACAATCCTCAGATCTCAGCCTCCTGAGTAGCTAGGATTACTGGCATGAGTAACAGACGCCCAACTGATGGGTGCCTTTTAAAGAGTAAACTTGCACATGGATAGATACTAGGGGTGTACGTGTGTGTGTGTGTGTGCACGTGTGTGTGTAAGCCACCTGTGCCATGATGTTTTGTGGCAGACCTAGCACAATAACAGTGTTGTGGAACAAAAATATAGGTGTTAGTTGTTCGCCTGTGGCTAACACTTGTAATCTTAGGCTGAGATAGGAGGATCACTCTTCAAAGACAGCCGAGGCAGAAGAAAGTCTGAGAGATTCTATCTCCAATTAACCAGAAAAATTCCAGGCTGGAGGCATAGCTCAAGTAGTAGAACAACATCCATGAATGAAAAAGCTAACTTAGAGCTCAAGGCTCTGAGTTTAAACCATGATCATCAATCAGTCAGTCAATAAATAAATACAAGGTTTTATCTCTCATCAGCTCACACATTTCTTTTTGAATTAGCTCAGACAAATTTCACGGGGGAAAAACAGATCTTAATAAGCCTTCCGGATACATGTGGAATTTAAATCTGAATGTTAATTTTTTTTTCATGCATTCCCAACACCAAATTAAATCCAAATTATGTGTTATATATCTGTGCTGTGCTTTGGATAGTAAGAGAAGGATCTGAAAGTGTTATTAACAGTTTCTTCAAGGAGTCCAAAAATCGTAAGTGAGATGTTTCATTTTGCTATTTATCCTATTAGCTCCTTATGTACCTAGAATATCAAGCCCGTTTTCAAAAGTGGTGCCTTTAAAATTTGAAATAAGCTTTTATGACAGTGCCTTGATTAAAAACTCAAAAAAGACCAAAGCGTTTGCTATCATTTTAAACACAGATGTCTCCCTCCAGAGAGACACAGTTAATCATGTGTTCATGCACACACACACGTGAGTCACATAAACATTCATTCCTTCAGTCGCTACTGGTGGGTTACCCATTGAGGAGTTTCATCACTTTCAACATTAAGAAATATTTTCTTATATGGCTGATCTTAATCTCCAGTGCAGTAGTTTATCTATTTCTTCCTTTTATGTTCTCAGTAAAAAGAGAGCAGCTGTTCCTGATTTTTTATGTCTGTTTTTCACATACTAGGGGGCTTAACTGGTGAGATAGGTCATGCTTGTCTGTTAAATTGCAAAATTGAATTTATACAACCTCAATTCTTCTATTTCCTCATCCCAGAAACAGAGTATGGATAATAAGTAGTGTTTGGCAGGATTCAAAACATTGAGAGTATCATATTTCCAAATAAAATTTGTCATATTTGTGTTGGTTCTTTAGAAAAATGTCTAGAGGAAAATTCAGAGTTGCCAATACATTTTCTTCTGCTAACAAGAAAACAAATGAAAAAGGGAGAACCAAGACCTTCTGTCACTTTTTGTTACTTCTGTTTTGTGAAATGCTTGTTAATCACATTTGGTTGAATACTTGCTTGTCAGGTAAACTGTGATGGACTTTAGATACAACAGAACATACGTTGACAAGGGTCCAGAGTCTTTATTTATAATGTATCACTCAAAACACCTGCTATCTGCATAAAGACTACTTCATTTGTAAAAGTGAGAACATGTAACCATTGTTTATGAGAAAGCTCCATCAGTGGAACCTAACCTCAGGGTAATATGAAGATTATAATGAGCATAATACTTCAAAATAGCTTTTCCCAACTGTGTTTAAGTCCTTAAAGGAAAGTATTACATAATGGATGAACAGATTTTTTTTAAAGATAAATTTCTGGTCAAGGTGATGTATAGAGGGATTAGAGTTACGTATGTAAGGTCATTGAGTACATTTCTTATCAAACTTGTTACCCCCTCTCTCATTTTTCTTCCACTTTCCCCCCTTCAATCCCCCCATGGGTTTTATAAACTACAAAAAAGAAGAAAATGGGAATTTTTGTTTTCATGATTTCATACTGCACTTGGCTGGGTACATCAACTGTATTTATGCAGGTCGGGAGTCTTCATACACCTTATACTCACCTAGCTTCCCCAGGCCCACATTAGGTAATTCTCTCATTTATGTCTGCTTCCTCTGGAATGGTACTCAGATCCAGTGTTAATATTATACCCTTAGTTGTCTCTTCACCTGCATACTAAAGCAGTGCCACAATAGAAGCAATACTTGCCCTTTCAGTAATAAGGCCTAAATATCGTAGTAAAGTGAAATAGAGTACTGAATTGAATATTTAAACATCACCTATTAAATTAAGAAGAATCATTCCCCAGTCCTCATCTTTTGTATGAAATGTGTTATACAATTCCATCTATATGTTGGAAGTTAGAATAATAGATTACATGTAGATTATGTACAGTTATTTATATGTATAAGACTATAAATAGGTATTGTATGTATTTTATGCATGCATTTACATGTACTAACCATACACAGATATACGTGTGTGTGTGTGTGTGTGTGTGTGTGTGTGTGTGTGTGTGTGTGTGTATGAGAGGGAGAAAAACAGACACACTGAGAGGGAATGAGAGGAGGTAATGTATTATGAACTAGGAATTAGAATTCTCATTGAAATTCTGTTCTTAAAATAGAAGAGCATGACTTAACATAGGATGTTAAATATTCTGGGGTTAGATTTTTTTTATCATTTTATGAAGAAGAGATGGGATGAAGAAAGCTCCTTCTTGTTTAACATCATAGGAGTCTAGGGCAAAAAGCAGAAGAGGAATTTAATGCTTACCTATTGTCAAATGTTATAAATGGATTTTTCCACAACAAAGAATTGGAACGATGTTTATCAATATTGGAGTAGAAATAGGCTTCATGTTTCTCTTAAGAATAAAAATTGTTAGGATTTAAAAACTTTATGCATACGTTTTTCAAGTTTCTCTTTGTCTATTGTAAATATTTAATTGAACCTAGCAATACACATACCACATCAGGATGTTTAAAGCCCACCCTAATGTCGAATAAACAAAGTGTAGCTAGTTAGTACAAGTAAAGCCTTCCTACCACTACTTTAATGGTGTTGAAGGGATATGGGAGCCATAGATACAAGTCAAATATGTGAGTGCTTTTAGTGACAATTTACTGACATCGTAAAACAAGATTTCCAGATAAATGTAAGATGTTAAACCTGTACTAAAGTGTAAATCCTTTTGCCTGTTCAAAATAGAAGGCAGTATAAATGAGACATTGTCATTTGATTGGGCCTCAGTTTTACCTTTCTGAAATGCCCCAGTTAAGATCCCTTCTATTCATTCTATAACTCCGTATTCTGTGATTATACTCTGACATTTCTACCCGTTGGCTTGAGTCCTGCCACTAACATCAAGCAAAATACACTAAATACCTCTTTCATTTGCCTGCCTGCCATGAATTACTATTGCAAATCTAGAAGAAACTCCCAATTTTGTATTTCTGGGTAATAGAAACTATAAGATGACAATCAAAACCTTTTTGAACTAGATGTGAATAGAAGCTTAATTTCATTTTTATTTGCCAAATTACAGAAATTACTGTTTAGCTTGAATTCTGACTCATGTTGTTTTGAAACTGGCGTTGCCCTCTCTTAAAAGTATCACACCACCTCCTTGCCTCTTTAGTCTGACATCAATCACCACAGTGTAATTGCTGCTGCTCTTGCTTCTTGGTACATGAAGCAGGTGGTCAGTTTGATGATTTCTGCCATTAAATGCTTGCTGAGTTCTCTCTCTCATAGCTGAATATGGTATGCTATAAAAGGCTGCCAACTTAGTGCATTTGGATTGCGGGGGGCGGGAGTGTTTGTGAGAACAGTGACAACTAAAGCCACTGCTTTCTCAAATTAATTAAATTTTATTAATGTGCTACTTGCACACATTAATGGGGTTCACTGTGAATTTCCATACATCCATGTAGAGCAAGCACTGATAAAATCCAGCCATTGTTTTCCATCTTCCCTCATGCCCTTCCCAAGCTATCCACTTTCAGGGCCACTGTCCTTTCTTAGCTTTCAGGCAAAAGTGTCTTGTAGTAAGTACAAGGTTAAGAAAACAGAATAATGAAAGAATGAATTCGATGGGAGAAGACCAGAGCTAATTCTGTAATGCAGACTACAAAGTTACTATCTATATAACCTTCATTAAGTGAGTTGATTCCATTCAGCCCTAGGGTCTTCACCTATTACATGGGGGATAATATTGAGTTTGTAAGGTTGTGGTGTTAATGAAATGAAGCCCTTTAGCACACTTCATCTAGGATAATGCCCGTTATTGCTTCTCCCATTCCTAAGCTATACAGCTAAAGACTTTGTGTCTCTAATCTTGATAACTTCTCACAAAGAGCTGGTGCTCCGGACACTCTTCAGACCCACATTCATGCCCCGTACCATATATTATTCTGAGCATATTCCACTCTCTTAACCTTCTCCAGATGGATGATTGTAAACCAGTGGTGACAGCAGTAGCCATAAACCGGTTGCCCTATCCTCATGGCCCAGAATTATAAAGGGCTGGGCTCGCGGGTGGCTGAGGGGCTGAATGTTTCCGGGATCCTGTCACTGTGTAACCTCAAAGGTCCTATTTATGGTCTTCTTAGGATTGCTTTGCTCAGGATAGGGCTGTTGCTTTTCCCAGTCAGACAACAGGAAAGAAATGTACTGAGTATTGTACTCTGTCAAGTTTGCACCTCAGAAAACTTAATTTGTGCATTCATTTGTACACTCATTTGTTTGCTCATTAAAGTGACTTCAAGTCACCTCTAATTTAAATTGTGACTGGCCATCCTAGTGAAGTTCTGTAATATTAAGGACAGTAAAATATGTAAACATACATACACATCTGTATGTAAACATTCATAAAGGTAATACAGGAAAAAAATACGTACTGGCAGGAGTTGGAAGAGAAAACCAGGAAGAAAATGACAAATGAGGTGAGGTTAAGGAAGAGAGCAGGTGTCCAGATTAAGAATAGTCCCCATATGAAGAAAACACATGTGAAAATACAGGGAGTCTGAGATAAGGGAACTTGTTACCAAAATTTCCTCATGTTGCTGCTAGAGAAACTTAATATGCAAAGAGGAATTTGTTAAAGACAGCTTGTTAGGGTATGCCATGGAAAATAAGACTCAGATCTTAATCTTTAACCTAAAGCTATTAATTACCAAGAAAGAAAACAAGAAATCCCATCTCCTCACACTTGGGCTACTACTGCATTTGAATTTCTTTGCATATCCAAAGTATAGATTTCTCCCTTATGTAAGAGTATAACCTAAAACTCAAATCAAATTTTTGTCAGCAGTGGAGTGGAGATTGTGTGGTATACATGTGAAACTTGTGACATGATAGGAAAGACAACTGAAGTAAAATCAGAGGGAGACATGTTCAAGAAAACCTTCTCCAGAGAGCTTGTCATAAAGTAGTCAACTTAGACTTGAAAATAAACATTAGTTGTTTTCATTTTGTGGGGACGATATATCTTCTTTGGAGTTGACTTTTTAATAAGAGGCTAGGTCTTGTGTGTTATATACGTTTTGCAAAGTTAATGAAGAATTTTGAGCATGTAGAGTCATGATGTGATTTACAATTTATAGGAATTACCTTGATGGCAATTAAGAAGATGAATTTGTAGGGTGTCAGATGGGAGGCAGATAAATTAGTTGGGAGGCTGTCACAATGTTCCTAGAGAGAGATGAGAGATTAAACCAAGAGGCACCATAGGGAATAGAAAAGGGACAAGAAGGTTATCAAAACCTTTAGAAAATAACAAACATGATGGAGAAAATGTAGGTGTGCACGGGTTAGTATTGAAATCAACCATGGGTATCTTTTTGATAAAGAACAGATATTCCGGCCAATGTGGTAATTTTAGAAAAATGGTCGTATACATAGATGGAAGGAATAAGGCTGTATATGATTATCTACAATGATATCCTGATATACAGAAACAAAAACACAAATCACAATCTATTAAAGCCAATACTAGGGTCTGTCGGTATGCCAGATTTAAGATTACATTAAGAAACAGACCACATTTGATACATTGTACCCAACCTTTCCACCCAAGAAATCTTTTCACACACTGTCTTTTCATCCCATTACATTGAGGAGTGGCAAGCCTGACAGCCCTCTTCCCTAGATTCTTTGTAACTGGACCTACGGCCCTAGTATACACTTTGAGAATTTCCTGTGCTTTGTTGGCACTTAGGTAAAAATGACCTTTATGAAATTCTTCTGTTAGGACGTTGACAAATATCATTTCTTTTCAACACCATCAGTAGTTTCCACCAGGGAAATTTCATTCTTCTGGTATGTCAACAAACATCTGTTGTCATTTGACTTAATTTAGTCCATTAAATAGAACAGGAAGTCTGCTTCTGGCAAAAGATTTACCTGCTCATAAAAAAAGATTCATAGGACAAGATGAATTTTCTTTTCCTTTGAGCATTTTCATATCTGAATGTGAAGTTGGAGTCCTTAAATAATTTTTCTATGTATATGTGGATGAAGTCACCCCAAAATGTTTGTTCAAAGACTGAAGCAGGAAAAAGGTAAAGGCTTTGAACACCTAATCTATGATGTGAATCAAACGAAGGACCAATATCCATCTGAGAGATGGGAGATGAACCAGAAGAGAGAACAAACACAGAAATTAAGAAGGAGCTTCAAGAGAAAGGGCATCGCCAATATAATTAGGTGGCTGAAGGCGTTAGCTCGGTGAGGACGAGAGGATACTATGGAAACAAGAGCAGTTATGGTGGAACGATGGGGCTGGAACCCAGCTGCTGAGACTTCAGAGTGAAATTTCTTGTGTATTTGAACCACAAGGAGAGATATTTCCAGGGTGTTTGCCTGTGGAGTGGGGAATGAAAGTTGTTATAAATAACCAAGTTGTTACATATGAATCTCATACATATTGAGGTATACATATAAATGGGAACTACATTAATACACAAATATGGTATAGAAGATCATTCAGTGTGAGAGAAACCTGTGTGGAGAGAAAGTAAGAAATTAAACTTGCCGAGGAAGAGAGAGCGATCAGCACGGAACCTCTTATCATTTGGCGATGTAAGCTATTTTTGCACAGTTGATTGCTTTTAATCACCCAAATAGACCTGACGGAACATTCAGGTAGTGTACCTTTTATCTAAAATACTTGGGAGTAGAGTTTTTAAATTGGGGATATTTGGGATTTGGGAGGGTAATTTTATTCATTACTTTGCATCTTCCTCGGTTTTGGATGTGAACTGTGGAGTGTCACGCGTGGAGTTTGTTGCGTTGGGCATCATGTTGGCACTCAGAACATTTCAGATTTGGAAGTTTCCTGATTTCGGTTTTTGTGATTAGGATGCTCAGCCTCTATCCCTGGTCTGACAGGATTCCTATAAATGCCTGTTTGCACGTTCTCTCTCTCTGTCTCTCACTCTTTCTCGGTTTGTGTATGTCTCTCTGTCTCTGTCTTTCCCTCTCAACCCAGTAACCTTCCTATTCTGAACACATGTTCCTTCCTTTCAGAACTCAGTGTCAGGTTGAGTTATAGTATCTCTTAGGAGTACCTGTCTCAGCCTGTGCTGTCTGCTGCCTTAGTAGCTGGGAAGCAACTTGAATAAAATAACTCTGTGGATAATTATGGAATAAAGCTGGAATACCAAGCAGGGCTGGAGACCTAGGGTAGGATTCCCCTGCTTCTCATATTTTTGGCCGTGAGCCCTTTTGCTAACAGATTTCATCTGGGATCTAGATGTTGTAGCAAGGCAGAGGATTGGCTGGAGAGGGGCAGATTGGAACAGGTTTCTTTGGAGTGGATGTTTAGAGGGGGAACTACAAAAGAGAGAGCACTAGACTTCTTTCCTGTCATTTTCCCCCTCCTAGATTCCTTCCCTCTCTCTTCTTCTCCCTTTTGTTCTTCTTCTCCCTTTCTCTCTACCCCTTCCCAATTCCTCCTCCCATACTCAGTTCTCTTGAGTTTGCTGCATTTTAATGTGATTTCTATGCTGTTTCTCTTCCACGTTGTTTATATTCTTCCTCAGCTTCTGCGATGAGTCCCTGGCATGTAGGTTAATTTCCCCTTTATTTTAATTATTTTTGCCTTCACATATTGACCTTTCTTTATTACTAATTGATACTCCTAGACTGATGTAAGAAAATTAAGTCACCACTATCCATTTCAGAGGAGCAAAGTATGCATTACTCAGTCACTAATTCTTCATCTCATCTCCTCCTGTAACAAGGCCCATACTGATTAGACAAAAGGAGCAAGAAATGGAAGTCCTATTTGTAATGGCAGATTGAAATTTTAGCATCTAGCAGCAGCACATTTGCCTCATTTCCTAAGGATACAAGGTGTTCCACAGTAGGGATTTTCAAAAATAAAAGATTCTTACTGGCTCTTGGGCCCCAGTTCTTAAAAGATGTTCCTTTTAAGTGCAAGAACCCATAAAGACTGCTCATTGTAAATGAGGGAGGAGGTAACAAGTCTGATAAGAAATGTACTCACTACCTTTCACATGAAACTATAACTCCTCTGTATATCACTTTGACAATAAAAACAAGACTGCTCATTGTGGAGAACACTTTGTAAATAGCAGCATCTGTGACTATTAGAACTGGCAAAGAGAGGCAGCGTGGTAGCCCTCTGGCTGGCTGAATTCTCTTCTCAGCTCTACCATACTCTCCAGGGACCAGTTGTGCAGCTTTGGAACGTTACTTGACTCATCTTTGACTAAGTGATGTCATCTGAAAAATGAAGGCTAATGTATTTTGTAGATTTCCTCTGACTGCACTCTTCCATCGCTCAGTCTTAACCTTTGCCCATGGTTGTTATGAACATCTATTATTATAGTGATGCATTTAGACAGAAGGTTTATGTGGCTAAAGATATAGCTCTGTGGCACAGTGCTTGCCTACTATGGGTTTAATCCCCAGCATGGTATATGGTGGTGGTGGTGGCAGCGGCAGCGGGGTGTGTGTGTGTGTGTGTGTGTGTGTGTGTGTGTGTGTGTGTGTGTGCATAGATGATATTTAAACATTTTAATAAAAGAATAAGTACGTGGCCCTTCATGATACAGAATCAATAGGATATGCTTTATGAAATACTTGTATTTATCTTGGCATCTTTTTTCTTCTTCTCATTCAGCAATTATTTATAACTGTGATTCTCACCTACCTTTATTAGCGTTTTTAATCCTTTGCAGTCTGAGGTTTTAAAGTTACTCTGAGTTGTTTATCCTACTTGGTGAAAATGTTCATGAAGCCTTGGTGAGTTCTGGTGGATGGGTTCCTGAGCTCTGAGCCATGAGCTTGTGGACTATTTATTATGATTTTTTGATAATCTGGACGAGGCTTCATGGAATAGAACATAGCAGACAGAAAATGGCAAAGTCTAAGTAGAATGAAGTTTCATTTCACGAAACAGGCCAGGTGGAATGACAGAGAATCAAGTCCTCAAAATGGGCCAGACGGAATGCAAATCTGAAAACTGAGTTCTAAATGTTCCAGTGCATGGGAAATTTGAACCTGTCTGAAAAAGAGATGGTTAGCTAAAAAGAGAGCCAACCAACAAAGTCCCCAGTAGCCCCATAAAAGCCTTTCATCAATGCTGTATCTCGATAGGAGCCGGGGCTACAGCAGAACCATTATGTTCTTCTCTTGCTGCCCACGATGTCTCTCTGTACCAGTGTTCTAATAAATATTGTTTCTTTCATTCTCTTTTAACACGTTATGGATTTAAAAAAATAAAATCCACAGTAGATAATTCATTTGACCTAAAAACATTTCAGATAAATGAAGATGCCAAACAAATATGCTATTATATTAAAATAATGTCACATTCCCATACCTAAGAAGATTGATACTACCCGGCTAGTATTTTGTTGCATTTTGAAGAGTAGAACCAAGAGATAAATTTTATAGATAGTCAGAGAAGCAAAAAAAATGTGACCCACGTGATAGAGCTCCAGCCGTGAGTGGAAAAGCCAAGAGAGAGCTTAAGGACCTGAGTTTAAGCTCCAGTACTAGCACCACGAAAGGAAGCAAACTACACATATAATACTTAAAAAGTGAACACAGTAGCCACAGGTTCCATCCAGGTAGGATGGGAAGAACATGAGTTATAAAACCAGTAAGATTATTTTAAGTTTTAGACACATGTTTAAGAGGGGTTTGTCCGGGCACTTTCTTCAAGGCTCTGCGTTTTCCAGCCCTCACCGGAGAGCTGGAGTCAAAGTACCTGTCTTCCTGCCTGGGTGAGCGGCTATCCCTGATGACTGCATTTACTGAGCATAAAAGGTCATTGGGAATATTGTAGTGTCTCCTCATTTTTTACTTGTGGTTTAACAAAGATTTTGCAATTGCTTGGAGAAAGCAATTTAAAACAGTTTTGTGTGTCATGAAAAAAATTTATAAAAATGAACAAGTCTCCCACAGTGGAAAACCCGTTTAATACAGAAGTTGTCTCACCAGTGTGAATGTAATCAAATCATCAGAAAAATAAAACATGCTTTCAAATTACTATCATCTTACCATGGCGAGACAAAGGATAAAGGGTCAACCAATGCAACAGTGGTACTCACGAGACAATATGTTGGACATGAACTGAATATGGAGGGGGTGAGAATTGAGGAGGGGTGATGGGAGAAAAATGAGGGAGGGGTAACAGGTATGACAAGAAATATAATCACTACTTTACTTGTGCAACTGTAACTCCTCTGTACATCACCTTGACAATAAAATTAAATTTAGAAAAAGCAGTGTGGTGTTTGGGGAAAATGCAGATGTCGAATAAGAGACATGATTGTGAATCTCAGTCACACAACCCTCTACTCTTAAGTGTGTGGCGTTGGACAAGGAACGTCATCGTTATGTCTTAGTTCTCTCATTTGTAGAATAGGGATCTTAATAACATGTCTACTTTACTAGATTAGCGTAGAGGATAGTCGCAGTTTTCATAACCTAGAAGTGTTCTGATTATGTATCAGGTTGTTACTACTGCGATTGCATTCTACTTTAATTAGTGAATTTTCTGAATTCTTAGTAATAATGCTCTGAACCACTTACCAAGAATATTCACATAGGTGTGTGTGTGTGTGTGTGTGTGTTTGTGTGTAAGAGAGTGTGTATATGTATGTAAAGGTCCAAGGCTTGGGCACTCTCCCTGAGGGTTTTTTTTTTTTTTTTTTTTTTTTTTTTTTTTGCCAGTCCTGGGCCTTGAACTCAGGGCCTGAGCATTGTCCCTGGTTTATTTTTGCTCAAGGCTAGCACTCTGCCACTTGAGCCATAGCACCACTTCTGGCCATTTTCTATATATGTGGTACTGGGGAATCGAACCCAGGGCTTCATGTATACGAGGCAAGCACTGTTGCCACTAGGCCATATCCCCAGCCCCCGCCCTTTTTTTTTTTTTTTTAACTCAAGTATACTATCACTTGAGCCACAGCTCCACTTCTGTCTTTTTGGTGGTTAAATGGAGATGAGAGTCTCATGGACTTTTCTGCCCGGGCTGGCTTTGAACTGTGATCCTCAGGTGTGAGCCACTGGTGCCTGATCACATACGTCTAGTTCAATTTCATACCAAGTAGATAAATCAAAGTAATGTAGAGTGCAGAATTCTTAGGCACTTTAAAATTTTAACAGGAAAAAATTCATTAAAAAGAATAAAGATAAATTTCATAACCTTAATGTACTACCAAAAAAACAAAGTTCTCCTTTGAATTAAGGAACATGTACAGGTTGGGTTTTCATTAGGTGCTAATTCTTGGTGAAGTAGACAGAATGAGATTTAGATGTTCTTCTTTGTGGTTCATTCTTTCCCCTCATTCTCTGTCAACGACATGGTATGGCCACATCCACATATTACAAAACTCTATTCTTAGGTGTTTCTACTCTTCCAAGAAACCAGAGGTCATCAATGAAAGCAATGACAAAGCATGCCCACTGGTGTAATTTACACACACACACACACACACACACACACACACACACACACACACACAATTTTTCTTAGTACTCCTTTCAGGTATCTTTACAACTTAGTGGTTTAAAAAAGCCCATCGCTAGAACTAAAGTGTTTATGTCATTTTGACCATATGTGAAATCTGCAGTGAATGCTTTTGTAGCTCTAAGTTTGTCTTCCTAAATGAGGCTAATGTATGTCTATCTCATAGGGTATGTGTGAATCATAAATGAGATGGTGCACATTTACATTCAATAATCACAGCTGCTACACTTTAGAGGAAAGGAACACTTTTCCTTTTCTAACCATTACAGAGAGAATCTAGAGAGGGTAAGTAGAACTTTGGATGCCACGAGGAAAAATGAATGACTAGGTTAGTTGAATTGGCCTCTGTTTGAATATTTAAGCTGAAAAGTGCTTAGACATACATATATTGCTCTACAGTTCCAGTTGTGACGGGTAACATTTTATATACATCATTCCTTATTTATTTTTGTTGAATCCTTTTGGATAGACAAAATTTTATTGCTAATAGTGATGCTTTAACTTAGAAAAGCAATTATCCAGTAAATTAAAAACATTGAGTATTCCATCATGGCTAAGAGAAAAATTCTAACACTATCATTACTCTTGAATGATCGATTAGCTGTTTACTCTTATTACTTTTGCACATATTATTTTAGCAATTTGGTATTGTGGAAATACTTACTATCATTGTATTTGTCATTTGTTAATAGGTTACATCTCTCTCTAACCAGAAGCAAGAAGGCCAGCAACCTGGTTGCTGTACCTGAGTTCCTACAGGTAGGAGAAAAATCATCGTATTTGCCTGTGATTGTTCAAATTTTGATGGTGAAATCCTGCATCTAGTCTAGACAAGCTTGGGTGCTTGGTTATCTGACAGTACAGCAGACCATCTTACTTCAGGGAATAGTAGAGAATGGTTTATGGTGGTGTCTAATATCCATAGTCTCAATAATGTTTTCACAGCAATTTTCACCATGCCTAACTTGCTTAATCTTGAGTAGTTATCTTTCAGTTGTATATAATATACCATTTAAGTTTTGTGTGTCCCATGCTATATTTTTCTTTTACAAAATTTCTTTTTCTTGTTGTGGCATTATATGTTCTTAGAATGGGTTCCCCAATAAACTCAAAGATGTAGGTGATCAAACAAGATTTTATTTCACAGTGCTTTGGATCCATGTCTGTGAAAGGGAAAGAATAGTATTTGAACAATGGCAAGGCAAACCTCACTGTAGTTCCAGCTAAGGGGGCTTAAACTGATTCCATGGAGCTCAGGAGATAGGATGACCTTCAGATTGCTCATGCATTGGGCCAGGAAGCTAATCTTTATCCCGTGTGTGATCCATCTTGAATGTGCTGGGTATATGGAAGGTATTGTAAGTTTGCGTGAAGCAATTTTCTTTATCTGAGACTACCTTCAAAGGGGACTTATTGCTGAGGGCCACGTGCTGGAAGCTGTCACTACAGCTGTGGAAATAAGTATTTTATTTCTGAAAGGGTTACTAAATTTATGTCAAAATTCTCTGAATTTGTGTCTTTCCATAGAGTGGTTATACTTTCCTCTGCTTGTTTACTTTTTGTGTTAATTTAACTTGGCTATTCCTATACTATAGGGTCAGGATTTGAACTGTCAACTCATTTGAGGTTCAGGTCCAGGATATGAGATTCTTGAGAAAGACTTAGCATTACTTTTTGGTCACATTTTTACTCTACATTACTTTCTCACAAGGCCCAAATGTCACCTATTATGGGGAGACAATTAAATAGCAAATTTAAGATTTTTTTCGTTAGTTAACATCAGCACCTATAACAAATCTTGAAGGCTTCACAAAATGCAAGTTTATTCTTTTATGTGTAATCCAGTAAAGCTTGCGATCCTCTCATGGATACACTGAGTTGAGGATCTAGGTCATTTTTATGACGTGACTTTCTTCATCTTCCTTTGGTTCCAGACACATGGATGAGGGAGAGAGCCAGTGGAAGAGAGCATAGTATATTTTGAGGGATGATCCCTCCTACTTACTCAACTGAACTGTAAGGGAGGCTGGGAAATATAGAAAAGCACATGAATATTTAAGGGCTACTCACCTGTTTCTCTGGGTGTTTTATTCTTGAAGTTTTCCTCATTTTCCATTTAACCATAGTGTACATTCTAGAAGTTCAAATATCTTCATTTAATTGCAGCTGACTATACAGGACATCAATGGGAAACAATGAAAATTCCTTGCATCTAGCACAGTGCCTGACACTGGGAAAGCGATGAGTAAATGTTGGCTAAATTGGAAAATAATAAAACATAGAGCTCTGTGGCAAGCTCTCTGCAAGGTTTCATAATTTGTGAGTTGCAAAGCCCAGTAAGACAGAGCTTCTGAGCTGTGATGGAAATCCCCTGCCCATTAGGACAGATGTCACCAGTACTAGAGGTTCCTTTGAAATTTATAGCTTCATAAGGTGATTGTTTTGAGCGAATAGACTTTCTCCGCCTAGTATCGTATGTTTAACATAGTGGCAGTACTTGTCACCTTTCTGATTTCCTTCTTACCTTGCCCTATGTCCTCATTTCATTGGAGTTCTTCTCTTCTGCCACTAAAATATTTACACCTATCAAATGCCAAAGAAGTTTCGCTGCTGTCTATCTCAGCACTGTGTTGCTAGAGAACTGTACAAATATGAGGTTGCGGGCTAGACCTGCAGCCTGTTCTGCACGTCTGCACCATGGTTTGCATTCACAGAGTGTGTATTTGTATACCCTGGAGAGTCAGGCTGGATGACAGCACCTGGAGAACCCCTTTTGCTTTCATTTTAGTTCCATTTCCTAGTGTCATGGCAGATGAGTACATGTTCCCTTTGCTGTTGGCAGGTGTCATTGCCCAGGTTCAAGTGTGTTTTCATTGTAATTTACTTTTTCTGTTTTTCTTGAAGTAAATGTCATTCATAGTTTCATGTTGCTCCCTTTGGTCTTCAGTACATAAAAACGCAAGTCTGAGTTTTCACTTGCTGACTGATCTGTGGCTATTCCAAGGACCAGCGGCAAGGACCATTCCATAGAACTCAGGGCAGACCTGGGGAATAACCGTGGACAATTCTATTAACTTGCTTTGGCCTCAGATTCTTCATTGGCACAATGCACATATTAATCTGTACCAGTCTTTCAACTGTAACATCTAGGATCCTCTACGTGTTCAAGTTTCTAATGGTTTGTTTCTGCATTTATTCCTGAATTACTGGGTGATTTCTTTGTATGTATACTTAACTATTCCACTAATGATCATTTGTTTATCAATTTTAAATGTGAATACATAATTATGAGCCCCTTAAATGCAGTTCTAAGTATGCTACAGTAAAGAACATCAAAGATGGTATTACGTAATCTAGAAATAATACTTTAAATTTTTATTCTAAAGTTGATGTCCAGTTAAATGAGCCAGGTAATGAGGACATTTCCTTGAGAACAGTGCCACCCTCTCCCTCATTCTCTACCAGTTTTTCCCCTCCAGACTTCCCTCCCCCCAAAGTTATATAGTTTATTTCCAGCATAGTGTCTAGTGGGTTTCACTGCTGAATTGGTTCACCCTTTGTCCCACTGGTTCTGTGCTTTCTCTTCCCTTCTCCAAATCAGATAAACTTATAAAGGAGATAAAGAGTACAGAAATAATAAAGAACAATAGAAGGGAATTATCCAAAGAAAAAAGGAAAGAAGAAAAGAAAAAGAAAAACCGTGTACACAGTAGAATAAAAGACCTCTTGCTTTCATTTCTTGGAGTTCATTTCGGTAAGCATCATTTTATAAGATCATATGCACGTAGCTATGGGGCCCTTGTGATCTTCTCCTAAGAATATGCTCCTTCGTTCTCACGGATGTTTAGACTGCTGTTTAATTAATTATGTCACGTGTATTTATCTGTCTTCCACTATCCATTGGGTTTACTTATAGATTTATAGGCACATTCTAATTATTACAAATGAGGGAAGCCATACAGCCTTTGTTACTTTGGGTCTGGCTTACTTCACCTGGTATAATTTTTCCAAATTACAAATGGGACATTACCATTCTTTCTAATGGAAGCATAGAATTCCAGTGTGTGTGTGTGTGTGTGTGTGTGTGTGTGTATCATAATACCATGTTGTCTTGATCCATTCTTCCACTGAGAGGCATCTGACATGGTTCCGTATCTTGGCTATGGTAAACAAGGCAGCAGTGAACATGGTTGGGCTGGTGGCTTTTGTGTAGCCTGGTTTGTGGTTAATTGGATTTTCTGGGTCATAGGGGAGCTCCATGTTTAGTCTTTGGAGGAACCCTCATACTACTTTCCAGAGTGGTTGAACAAATTTACATTCCCACCAACAGTGTAGTAGAGTTTCCTTTTGGCCACCCCCCCCCAAGGCATCTGTTATTGTTAGTTTTCTTGATAATGCTTATTCTAACTGATGTGAGGTGGAATGTCAATGTTGTTCTGATTTGCATTTCTTTTATGGACAGATATGTTGAACATTTCTTTATATGGCTGTTGGTTATTCTTGTTTCTTCTTCAAAGAAGTCCCCTTTTAAGTCTTTATCCCATTTATTAGCCTCACAAAAAACACCTAGGAATTAACTTAACGAAAGATACGAACAATCTCTATGATGAAAACTTTAAAAACCTGAAAAAAGAAATAAAAGCAGATTCAAGAAAGTAGAGAAACCTCCCATGCTCCTGGATTGGAAGGATTAACATTGTGAAAATATCAGTACTTCCTAAAGCTATCTAAAAATTCAATTCAATACCCATTAAAACCAACAACATTCTCCAATGACATAGAAGAAGCAATCCAAAAATCCATATGGAATAATAGAAGACCCAGAATAGCAAAAACAGTCTTTAGCTGTAATAATAAAAACAGCTTGGTACTGGCACAAGAACAGGCCTGAGGACCAATAGAATAGAATAAAAGACCCAGAAATGAACCCACAGATGTATAACCACCTAATATTTGATAGGGGAGTCAAAAATACAGGTTGGAAGAAAGCCTCTTCAACAAATGGTAGAATTGGCTATACATGTACAGAAAACTGAAGTTAGACCCTTATATATCGCCCTGCACCAGAATAAACTCCAAAGAGATCAAAGACCTCAATGTAAGACCAGTTACCCTGAAAATGTTACAGGAGGGATAGGTAAAACACTAAGGTTCCTTGGTACAGGTCTGAGCTTCCTAAGTAAGTATCCAGAATCCCCACAAATCAAAGAAAGACAAGATGAATGGGATTGCACAAACTGAAGCGTTTCTGCACCGCAAAGGACATACCTAGCAAGATAAACAGAAAGCCCACAGAATGGGAGAAAATCTTCATTAGCTATGCATCAGACAGGGGCCTCATATCTAAAATATACTCCGAGCTAAAAAAAAATTAGACCCCCCCCCCAAAATCCTCCAAGAAGTAATACTTTTTGAAATATTCAACATTAAAAGATTCTCTAAAACGTTGACAGCAATTTTCTTTAACCTTTTCTGGTCTTTAATTCTTTATCTTCATAAACTCTAGAGCTTATCTTATGCTAAATTCAGAAGTCCTTCTAACCTTTCACCTTCTCTCTTCCTCCTATAATTTACTTCCTTGTGTCTGGATACTTTATCTTCTGTTCTCAGAATTTTCTCATCCCTGCTTTCATCTTCTGTTCCCTGTCAGTTCTTGAGTGATTAGGAAAGGCTGGCCCGCAGATAGAGAATGCTTATGGTTATGAGAGAGTAGTTCATTGAAGCCCAGATGAGAAGCATGAATAGGTTGTGTTTTAGCTTCTCACATGTAGCCTGGGAGAAACAGAGCAAACAGAGAAAGGATGCCTTCTCTTCAGCCCAATTGAGTTCATTAAAATACAATAGGTCATGAATTCTTGGAATATTAAGCTGGCACTCTCCCCATTATTACTTCTCTCCAATAATAGAAAACTGTAGGATCTTTATGGGCTAATTTCAAAATAATAGAATGTATATCTGTACTTTGAGCCATAATTCCCCCCCAAGACCCATTCTAAGATAAATTATTTATGCTGTAGATAACTGTAAATAGATATTCCAATCTTTCATTTCTTTAAATTCCAGGTTTTTTTTTTTTAGAGAGTTTTTACTTGGTTGTTTTCTGATCAACTTTGTACCTATCCAGCCTTGGTGTGCACAAATGGGTATAAATAATTGAATCATGTAGACTGGCCACTCACAATTTTAATTCATTCAGTAGAAAACATGCTGTCTCATCTAGGAACAACTTGGTTACAAACATCGAATAATGAAGATTTATTTACTTTTCTTTTTTAGATTATATTACTTGTACAAAATGGTGGATTTCATTATGCTATTTTCATGCATATATTCACTCATAATATATTCATATTCACTCCTTCCCTTACCATTTTTGGCCCCTTCCTCTTCTCACTAATCCCCATCCTTTTTCTAAGTAGTCCCTGCATACTTTCTAAGAATATGGAATCAATCTAGATGCCCTTAGTGGATGAATGGATCAAGAAAATGTAGTATATACACACAATGGAATTCCATGCTTTCTTTAGAAAGAATGGCCACTACATTCATAAGGAAATAGAAATACTTGGAAAAATCATATTTTAATGGAGATGTTAAACTATTTTAATTGTTAAAGAGTAGACATGTAAGAATGAAAGCAAAAGAACAAAACACAGAATACAAAAATACTGAATTTCAATTGCCTCAGTTAGAATAATAAAATTAAATACAGCTCTTGAATAACACACACTTTTCCCTGTGTAAACATTCTTTCCTCTTTTTTCTTTTCTTTTTTATTGCTTTCTGTTAAAAGTAATATTAAGTGAAGGAAGCCAGACACAAAGAAACATAGGCTCATGGTTTCCCTTGTTTTTAATAACAAATATACGTCTAGGAGAGTTCTAATAGAGGATCAGAATAGCTCAATAGCTATGTACATATGACATTATAAAGAGATACTAATAAAAAATGAACTAAAAGATATGGAAACCAAAGGTTTTCTTTTTAGTGCACTCTATGCAGTTATTTCTTTTTTCTTTCATTTCCCTCCCTTTGGCTTACTCCCTGTTTTTACCATTTTTCATTTTGGTACCCTTTGTATTGTATATAGGTTTATCTGATTTAGGGAGAAGAAGGGGAAATCACAGAACTGGTGAGACAAAGGACAAAGGATGAACCAAGACAACAGTGATACTCACTAGGCACTATGTTGGAAATGAACTTTACAACTGAGAGGGAAAGGGAGTCTGGCAGAAGGAAAACCGGGAGGAAACAAGGAAGGGTAGGAATAACAATGTTTGACAAGGATTGTACTCATTTCCTTACTTATGTAAGTGCAACCCCTCTCTCTATCACATTTATAATGAACAAAAAAAGAAACAGGTCTCTTTTCTGTGCAGAATATGTGTGTGTGTGTGGGTGATTATACAGTTGTGTTGGTTTATTGTATCAGATCTGGCATCTCTGTGGTAAGTTGGATCACTGCTTAATATATTCACAACATGACCACAAGATGGCTGTTGTAGCCTTAGTGAAACATCTGCATTTAAATAGAAAGAAGGACAAGGAATGAGTTACACAAAATTTTTATTGTTTTCTTTCTTTCTTTTTTAAGAATACACATACAAGATTTCCCCCAAACAATCCCAAAAGGTAAGGGTGGCTAGGAAAGAGACTTTACTCTTGAGTCACAGCTCGAGGACTGTGAATACTGTTGATCTGCAGGGATTGGGGGGGCCTTCCTTCAACAAAAGTGGGCAAAGGCTCTGGCAGAGTTGATCTTGACCTCAAGAAAGTGGAGAATCACTTTTTTTTTTTTTTTTTTGCCAGTCTTGGGGCTTGGACTCAGGGCCTGGGCACTCTACCACTGGAGCCACAGCACCACTTCTGGCTTTTTTTTTGTTTACCTGGTGCTGAGGATTTGAACCCAGGGCTTTGTCCATGCTCTACCACTAAGCCACACTCCCAGCCCTGAGAATCACTTAAAAATAATAATTTAATTTGATTGTCAAAGTGATATATAGAGAATTACAGATATGTTTCCTGTCAAACTTGTTACACCCTCCCTTGTTTTTCCCCCACTTACCCTCTCCCCTAATCCTCCCCCACCAAGTTGTACAGTTCATTTCCAACATATTGTCTTGTGAGTATCGCTGTTGCATAACCTTTTAAAGAAATTTGCTTGAAAAGAAAAGGGCTATTCAATTTTTGTAGCGGTGTAGTAGTAAAGGAATAAGAAATCAAGAATGCTTATGGGGATGATTATGGAGATGAGGCATTTTTTCCTGGTGGCTCCAGTGTCTACCTTTACATTTTGTTATATAATCCATCATTTATTCTGCCTTGTGATTTACTTTTGTGGAATTCTTCATCCATTTCACCTTAAGACATCTAAGCATTCCCCCTTTTAGCCTGAGATTCTTAGCATTGGCATCGCTGAAAGGTGAGTTAAAACTAGTATATCCCTTTCCTTGATCAGACTTGAAGATATGTAGATAGATTTCTGTCAGAATTTAGTGGACACAATGGTACTCCCAAACAAAAATCACATACTCTTTATGTAGACTTTGGAGACAGTTTTTCTTGGAGGAAATATCATTTCTGGGATGCTGGAAAATGGATGCAGAAGTATGTTCAGAGACATTTGAACATTGTGTCTACATCCTAACTTCACCTTTAGTTGTGGCATTGCTGTCTACTAATTGTTGTCAAGAACTGAAAGAGCCAAATAGAAACATTCTGTGAAGTATAGCACATTCTTTTCTTTTTGTAATTTCTTTTACATGAATGCAAACTTCAAGCATCAAAAGCATTGGTATGTCACGAATACAAGCCTTAGACCCTGCAAGATACTACTTTTTGTGCCCAATGTCACTTGCCCCCAGTGGGGATTCTGAAGTTGAAGGACAGCGCCAAAATACATCATTTCAGGATGCCGTTCTTGCCTACTTTGTGGTCAGGTTTACTTTCATGAGGCATTTTACCCGTGGAGACTTCTATGATGAGGTAGATCTCATCTTAGTATACATCTGTGTGTGTGTGTGTCTTTATCTTTTATTAACCTCCAAGAACACAGGCTTTACACATGAGATTGGTAACATATAGACTATCGTCCTTTCTTACCTTCCTTGGTCTAGGTTTTCCAGTCGCATAACCACAGGTTTATCCAAGGAGGGATTTCACTAATAGGGAATAAGTTGCTGCTACTGGAAAGACTACAGGAAGCATCCTTTTGTATAGTATGATTTATTTTACCAGACTCATTAGTACATTCTAAGGAAAGATAAAAGTAAATAAAATCAGGAGATACCTGAAGAAATATAGTATATTCATTTATAATATACAGTATATTTATTTATAATAATTTCTCAAAATGTTACTAAGAATTGATAGGTCTCTTCAACTTATTGAAGAATAAGAATAACATTTTTAGAATACCATTTTGTGACATTGGGCACAGAAAGTAGTATCTTATGGGATCTAAAGTCTGTATTCTTGATATACCAGTGCTTTTGATACTTGAAGTTTGCATTCATATAAAAGAAATTACAAAAAGAAAAGAATGAGCTATACTTCAAGGAATGTTTCTATTTGGCTCTTTCAGTTCTTGACCTAAGTCTGTTTGGGAAGTATTGAATTGAGAATGTTTCTGCGGAGATACAGTTCTGAATAACGAAAGATAAGCCTGTATAAAGTAATAATTTCTAAGATCTAAGGCTACAGTATGAGAGGGAACATCTATTAAAGTCCAGCAAAGTGTCCCTGTCCTTCCAGTGCGGTTTCTAGTGCTACTAAAGGAGCAGCCTATTTCTGCATGAATGACTCCAGCATATACAAAATTGTGAGTCTGGAACTGAAACATCTAGGATGAATGAATGTAAGAAATGGGGGCTTTAACCAAGGGATACTAAAGTCTGTTGTGGGATTAACATGAGATCAGGAGTTTAACCAAGCAGAAAGTAGTATTTTTTCAATACAAAGCAAGAAAAAAAAAACCCACAAATGGAAAGGCGTGAGCTATATCAACCATTCATAGGCACAATAGGGAAAGAAACCACAGACAGATGCCGTATGGAAAATGTGTGAATTTAAGGAAACACAGAGCACACGTTGTGTATAACTGATATCCGACTGGCTAATTCTTGCTGCTAGATTGTAGTTCCTTGATTTGTAGTGATTGTTAAAAGCTTGGCAGTCAGTCAAGTTCGAACCTACCCTGCTCTTGAAGTACAGTGACTCTCCTGGCAGCCTCACTGACAGCAAATACAGTGGTCTTTGATTGTTGATTTGTGCTGAGTGTGTGGTATCAAGTACAGGCTCAGCCATCTCATCCCTGAAGGTCTGAGGTGTTGCCGCTCGAGACACAATGGATTTCCTACTTGCCATTGCTTTCTCTACCTTCTACAATAGAATATGCATTAAATAAGCATGCACAGTGTATCTGGAAGGGGACAATAAATGAAGTCTTTAATTGCTCTCTATTCTTGTACGTGGCCAGCATTACCACAATGGAGAAGGGCAGAAGAGGCAGTTTGGCTAAATCCTAGTAACAAGAACTAAAAAACAAACAAAAAATCTGAACACTAGGTTGGCAATTAGCTCCTTTTTCCTCTAAAATATTTCTGAAAACAGACACATAGAGAAGTTTGTGCTACTCTAGGTCACCTTACTCTGAATGGCTCTGAGTGGCCTGCTTGTAGTCAGGTGGTAACTCAGAAACATGTGGAAGGCTGTTAGTTAGTAGAGAGAAAACAGGCCCCTTCTGGAATGAAGTGGCTTTTCAAATGGAGGATGAGAATTCTCCTTTCAATAGGAATGTTATAAAAACATCCAAATATGTAAAAGCAGCACCGATTTAAAGTTTTTATGACTGATAGACTCGAAAAATTTCAAACTTAGTGCAGATAGGTCTCTCATATACCTGACTTTCCTCAAAAGTAGTATCTTGTATAGAAGTCTAGAATAACCTCAAATACTAAAACCAGGAAATTGGTATGTGAAGAATTGAAAGACTGTCATTATTATGTTTTAGTGAAACTGTGCAAATACTGGTTTGAGGAAAAGAGAAATCATCCCAAAGGCCACTGGAACTAAGTGAGGTACGTATTTCATTCTGGTTGCTTCAGGTTTGAAAATCTCTGCTGACTATCATAAGGTAGTATCCTCCTGGTTAATCAGCAGAGAGAAGTTACGCAGCAGAAACAAACGGTCTTTATTTAATATAGTAATGGATATAAACTCATGTTTCAAAGAATTACATTTACAACTTTGTATTTGTAGGTTGATACCTTGGGTAATTTTATGAGATAAACACTTTTGAAATCTGACAGCTTTCCTGGAATAACAAGATGTCTCAGTTCTCTGTTTATATGCTTGCACGAGGACATGCATCATTAATATCATCGTTACCTAGCCAATGGATTTCACTGCTTCCTGGAGAGTAGCTTTCAAGAACACTGACCTCTGCAGCATGCTACGAAGTAAGCTCAGCCATGAATCAAAACATTCACTCCAAATAATTTACTTTACAGTCTTTATTTTCTCTTCTTATAAGTCCCTGGAGGGAAGCTTTATAAAAAAATACCATGAATATGAATGAATGCTCTACAGTACATTATCTATTAGCTGAAGTTGGTCAACTTAATGTCAACTTAAGCATAAACTTGTGCAGTAAGTGAAGGAGATCATACAGTATTAGCTCCCTTGTTAGACACAGAACCTTTAGGTGTGTCATAAGGATCTTTCCTGTGCTATTCAGGACTTTAGTTTCCTCGAGCTTCATTGTGGTAGATAGTTCAAGTTTTCTTTTACAAACAAGGAAATTGAGGCATTAAGAGATTACAGTGTCTTATATTACAAGGATTATAAATGTCGGAGGCAAGATTTATGTGGAACATGCGTGGTGAATCCGTGTTTCTACATGCGTGGTGAATCCGTGTTTCTAATGATCATATAATGTTACGCAACACTGGGAGCAGAACGATTACACAGCTTCTGTGGTGAGGCAGAACATCATGGCAGGAGCATGTGGCAGAGGAGACGATGTTCTCATAATGTACAGGAAGAACAAAGAGAGGGAGAGACTGGAAGAGGGCAGTGACAAGACCACCGCTTAACATTTCTCTTCTCATAATGCTAACAAATTATGAGTTTATCAATGGATTAATTCATCAATTAAATCAGATCCTTCTTAGTACTGTTACCTCCTAGTCTACCAGCTGGGAAACCAATGTTAGAAACTCCCAGCTTCTTTTTTTGGTGGGGGTGGGGACGGGGAGAAACACTTCCTGCTCAGACTATGACAGTAATGTCCCAGGAACACATGGGTTTTCCTTCATAGTATACTAATTGCAGACATTCTCAAGCTTTTCTTATTTTTTTTTTAAATTTCTTTTATTTTAATTTTACAATATTCTCCCTCAAAAAACATACCTATGTTTCTTACCCTAAATATTACTATATATAATGTAGCTTTCTGATGAAGTCTCAAATTCTTCAGGCTTGCTGGAGGGTGGGGGGATTTCAAAGGAAAAGTCAAACAAAGCTCCTGGGCAAGGTTATAATAACCAGACTCTGTCAGTGTACTTGGGAACCAGCTGAAGATTTTGTAAGTGTTCATTGACTTGAAAGAATATCCGTAGAGGATTTTTATGACAGGTTTCATTGGTAGATTTTTCTGAGCTAATGAGCCTATGAATTTGTTTGTTCAGTGCTAAAATAGGAAAATTATAAATACACCCTTCTATAAGTTCCTGTTTGTTTTAAATATGTGACTGGGACTTTTGACTCTAATTTTGATTTTCAGTATCCAGAAAGCTAGATCCTTTGTCCTTGTTACTTCAGCACATTGAGCTCATGGTAGATATGTGAAAATCCCTGTGTACCTATGGTCAGGAAACCTGGCATGCAGAAAGACACGCAGAGCTAAGAAGTACACCTGTCCCTAGTGAAGTACACACCCAGAGAAAGGGAATTATGCTTGAACATGAAGATAGTGTCATGTCCAATATATTTGGAATACATTTTCAAGGCAAAACTTCAAGGATGTGCAAATGTAAAGGAGAGAAAGGAGAGTCGGCATTTGAAAATCAGCAAGCTCTAGCTCATTTTCATCAAAATTATTTCCACTCTTCCTGATTTGCCTTTTCTGCCATGAGGCATCAGGCCAATACAGCCAGGTTTCTGACAGTAGTTTCATCAATCCAGGAAATATATGGTGGCCATTTGCACCATCTGCTACCCAGGTGCCAGTCATTGGCCCACAGATAGGAACAAAAGTGCACTGGAATGCCATTTGGAAAAGAGCTTGAAGCCTGCACCGGGAAAGAGATTGGAAGCAAAGTGAGCACAAGGGAAAAGTGATCCCATGGTAGGAGCTCCAAGGAAGCCAAAATACAAATAGATAACATTTCTCAGGTATTTTGTAGTGGCTAACACCACACTCTCCATGCGTCAATATACCATGGTAATGTTTGTGCATCCTTCTTTTCTGAGAGGAAGGAATTCTCATTAGAAGGATGTAACCAAGCCTTCTTCGGTGTTTCTCCAGAATTCTGATCATTATTTGGACACTGGTTAAGGAGACACACAGGCTACTTTGGGCAGTGGATGTAGTGAGTCCTGTCAGCCTTTGGTTTCTAGAGACATGAACTTCATTTCCTCCTAAATGAGAGTGTCGCTTGCCTCCTATACATGAGGCCCTGGGTTCGATTCCTCAGCACCACATATATAGAAAAGGCCAGAACCGGTGCTGTGGCTCAAGTTGGCAGAGTGCTAGCCTTGAGCAAAAAGAAGCCAGGGACAGTGCTCGGGCCTTGAGTTCAAGTCCCAGGACTGGCAAATAAATAAATAAATAAATAAATAAATAACTTTGGGGCTGGGAATAGGGCCTAGTGGCAAGAGTGCTTGCCTTCTAAATGAGAGTGTTCTCTATGGCCATACTGCCCGATCTCGTCTAAATGAGAACACTCCATTAGGAGTGCTTAATACGATCCAATGGGAAGTTTTCTAGGAAGCACGAACCTGTGTCAGGTGTGTACCCAATGACATGGGACGTGTTTTGGGGGTACTGCTCCATTGTCTTTACAATGGGTAGTCATAGGAGTCAGGAAAACTTACCATATCTTCAGTAGTGAAACAAAATGAACATGTGCTATTAGTAAGACTATCCTTCAATATCATCTCACCTTGTTTTCAGGATGCTTCTCATTTAATTGCTCTCATTGTACCCTTCTCTACCTGTCTCTTCCCTCCTACACAAGATGCTTGTGACATATTCCAGCAAAATGAGAAAGAAAAGATAAAGAAGGTCATTATGTAATAATCAAGGGATCAGTTCTTCAGTAAGGTATGATGATTACAAATCTATGTGTACTTAATGTTGGAGCACCCAGTTTTAAAAAGAAGACATTATTAGACACAAAGAAGAGAGATCGTTGGTGATATAATAATACCAAGGAACTTCAAAACCTTATTCTCACAAATGGATACATCATCCAGATAAAAGCCCATAAAGAAAAAAGTTAAACTAAAATATAGACAGGCTTAGACATTCCATCCACCTTCTGTAGCATGCATATTCTTTGCATCAGCACATGGAGATATGGAGACTTGTGGTAAGATCACATAAGAAGCCACAAGCTAGTATTCAGAGATTTAAAGAAATTGAAACAATAGCCTCTACCCTTTATGATTATGATGGAATGATCAGGAAGACAAATTTAGGAACTTCCACAAAAACACAGAGACTGAGCAACACATTTTGGATAAAAGGTGCGTCATTGAGAAAATTAGAAAGGGCATTAAAAATCTTTTGAAAGAAATAAAAATGGAAACACAGCATGCCAATCCTGTGGAATGATTCATAGATAAAAATGCAGAAGTAATGGGGCAAATTTTAGCAGATTGCTCACATCAGAAAAATAGAAAAAATTAAAGTAAAAAAACCCTAATGATGTATCTCAGAGTCTTAGAAAATAACAAGACAAACTCAAAAAATTAAAGGAAAGAAATAATGGGGATCAGAATATATATAAATGAAACAGAATCCAAAAGAAGAATACAAAATATCAATTAACCAGAATTTTTCGAAAACCAAATTGACAAACCCTTAATTGGGTTGCCTAATGCTTTGCCTTGATTTTGTTTGTTCAGATAACCTGATGTGTACTCTGAAAAAAATATGAAGAAAGCAAGTGAAGTGAAATGGAGAAAACAGGACAGGAAAGGCTTTATTTATATATTGGCATATGTAGATGTGTATGAATGTATGTAGGCACAGCCAAAGAAGTAAAACCAGGAATAGGAATAAACCATGGCCTACTGGCCTTTCTCTTTTTCATAATACCATCTTGATGGACCAAAATCTACTGTCATAGGAATATTTACATGATAGCAAATGGAAATGCTGCTACATACACGTCAGGGAATTTTTTTTCTCTTTTTGATTGCTAGTAATTGTACATATGGTCTTACTACTGGGAAAAGGTTGTATTCAGATGGCTGAGAATATATATCAGGACCAAGGAGTATATTACAGGGACTTCCTCTTTTACATTTCTGTGCTTGATACATATATATGGATATATATGCATATGTATATTACTGCTTTTGTTTACATGGCAAATTGTGCCTTTGCTTCTTATTACCACTATCAGTCAAAATCCTGGTGCAAAAAAAATAGCTTAGTCAAAAAAAAGAAAGTATTACAATCAGGATTTAGAGCATGTTGAAAAAAGAACAAAAATGCCAATGCAAACAAAAAGTTCATACTCATTATACTTACTATCCTTTCAGCCTGCAGAAGATGCAAAATTATTTGTAATATTTAATTGCATCTACCATTTTCTTCTAATCCAGCAGTATTTCTGCAATTGCAAATGACTATGTACCTATATTGATTTAACTATAATTATGTAACTAAGTGCACTTAAATATCTGAAAATATCACGATAGCTTTAAGTATCTTTAATGTTCCTAGAACGTAGAAATGCTACCAAAAGTCTAGCGGAGTTTAGTCTATTAAAAGTCCAAATACTAGCACTTTCTTATCCATTATTCCTTAAATTTTTAAAACAAATTTATTCATTTTAAAATAGCAAAAACAAAAAGATAGTCAACTGTCTACATTTATATCAATATTTAAAATTCTTTTAATATTCACCATTTCACATTCATTAAATCTCTCTTGAACATTTGCTTTTAGGAAATCCATCAATTAGAAATTAGAAACCAAAAGGAGCTTCTAAAACAACCCGTAATGTACACTGGCGGGCATGGTGTGCAAACCACACCAGAGAAGGCAATTAGCAAAAAGTTCTCGAAATGCATGCAAATGAGTAAATCGTGTTATCATCTTTGAATATCCATATTTATTATTGCCCTAAAGAGAGCCAATCAGTATGTAATTTTAAAACCCAGCCTTCAGAGGAAAGTATTCCTTATATGAAAATGATAAACACATCAATGGTCATGGATAGAAAGCAAAACACTAAAGAAACAATGTAAAACACATGAGTTGATATAAGCATTAACTTCAATGAAATTATGTAAAACAATAGGGATCTATGCCTCTCAGATGTTTTAATAAGCTATCTTTATTATTTATGTCATTTTGCTATTGATGTTTTTGAGTTACATCCTCCCTTGTTGGGTGTACAGTTTAAAAATATTTTATCCCACTTGGCAGATTTGTTGTCTGTACTTCGTTGACCGTTTCCTTTGCTGTGCCAAATCCCATTTTTTTCCCTGTTCTCTTGGATCTTGTCTAGAAAATGTTCTGTCCATTCCAAAGTCTGCCAGAGTGATCATTAGGGATCAAGTTGCATTCTTCTGCATATAGATACCAACTTAATATTCCCCATGTGTGATATCATGCACTTTTTGCCTTCTTCAAGGATGTTTTCTACTCCTTCACTCAGAGTACCTCAATTTATGCCTGCTGAAGCAAATGCACCTTCTCATTCAATCCTGCAGAATGATCTCACATAGGGAAATCTTTGATATTTATTTTTTACATACGATCCCTTGTATACTATTTCCTGTGTCTTTTAGTTACTGCTTAGCAAGTTCCTGAAGAATGGAGAGTACATTTGAACCAACAGTTAATATCAGCTTTTTCAATGTTGAGATATTAAACTTCCTCAGATGGCAGCCCGGGTCTTTTCCATGCCTGTTGTGGTTCCAACATCCAAATTGCCATCATCTTGATGACCCAGAAAGAAGCATCTATTCAGCCCTTGTGAGGCGAATGGCATCAGCACAAGCACTATTCTCAGGTGGGATGGGAAACAGCTGGCTAGTATCTTCTCTGTAATAATTTTTCACCTGTTTGAAGACTATTTCCAGAGTCTAAGATCACCAATGTTAGAAGAGATTCAAATGTTTAACAAGGTCAATTGCTGTAGAAGGGGGAATCAGAGTGTTGATAGAGAATGTGCTGGCAAAAGAGCAGACATTGTGGGTGGCACTAGCTTGGTCCTCATGTCTCCACCCAGTGTAGCACCACAGGCAAGCCAGCCCCTGAGAAGATGAGCTGTCAGTCTCTTGGTGCACACCATTTGTCATGGGTCCTCTTGTATCTGCAGTCAGGGACAGCCCTCTTAGTATTCACAGCTTGTCACGGGATCAGTTGTCTCTGCACACGGAGTGCACTTTTGTTCTTGTCAGCTAGGAATGGTTGTACTGCAAGATTGCAATTTTTGTTGTTCCTCTTGGCAGCTGAAATTAAAATCAAATGCCAGGCTGGAGATGTGAAAATGATAGATGGTTGTCGTCATTGTCCAGAGAGGTGGGGGATAAATTGAGAGTCTTCTTTAGGTGAACAATAGTTTTATTCACAAACCACCTAGAATCTAATGCAGACCTAATGTAGGACTAAGTTTTCACACGGAAATAAGATAAAAGATTAGTGTTCAGTCTGAAAAGCATTACGCGTGCCGTCCACATTCACCTGCCTATGGAAAGGCATGAGTGTTTCATGTCCTTACTACCGTGAAAGTTCAAAAACAAGTCTTTGTATCTGGGAGAGGGCATCAGAAAACCCAAAGGTGGCTTTGAATAGAGGAGAAATGAACAACTTTAGTTTTCCAAACATTTTTTGCTAGATTTTTTGCTCAATTGGAGCTACATATTTTTTTGACGGTATTGTAGAATAAATTCTATGTCTGCTTTTCCTTTCTTCAAAAAGTGTTTACCTTCTTATATGAATTTTTTTTAACTTTTCAGCTAGGGAAATTCAATTAAGTTCACTGAGAATATGGAAAACAAAGCCCCATCCGTCACTAAATATACTAAAACATAGTAGAGGTATAAAGATATCCAGATTCTGGGACAGAGATTGTTGTACTCAGGCATCTTATTTAGTTTTTTGTTTCTTTACGATTTTATTTATTTATTTAACTTTGCCTAAAGTGGTTGTATCTTTTTTTAACTAAGGGATTTTAATAAATTTTTGTAGTAATAATTTCTTTCCTTTGTCTAATCTTTCCCCATAGACACTGGTAAATATTCTTTGGTCAGAATGCCAAAACTATATCAAGCCTATTTCCCAAATCCCAATGCTTTCTCTAGCTGTTCACTGTTCCTTCTGTCACAACTGGGATTGCTGAACAGTGTTGATGGAAATCAAATCTCCAGGGACAATGACAATTTCAAAGAGGTTGTCCTGTATCTGTCAAAAAATACACATATAGGTTGCTAGAAAAATAAGATCACACATCCATCTAAACACATACACAGATATGTGTTTTGTATGTGCATTTAAAATCGACAGTGTGTGTATGTTTATATATGTCTACAATCAGTTCACATTTTTCATGTCGATTTTGCTCTATAAAACTATTATAAACTCTGACTTAGCAAACATTAAACTGTTGTTCTCAGAGAGTGAAATTTACATGAGTTTCCCATCAATGACCAATCTATCATACTGTTTGTATGTGTGTTTCCGTATTGTATTTACTAGAGTCAGTCATCTGCATTATAATTTATGCTTGAATGGAGATTATGTTAAACCTGTATTTTAAGGCATAGCATGGTCTGCTTGTGCTTAGGACCACTAGGCAAGAGTTGAGAACTATGCCTGAAGGGCCTTTAAATGGCAAAATCATGAGAATGCACCAAAAAATGCAAGAGATGTGGCACTAACGATATGAGAAGTCACTCATTGACAGTATGAAAGTTAAAATCAGAAGGCAGATTTTTAAGTCTCAATTGGGAATGTGCACGTCAGGAAGCATTACCCATTCATGGATGCCAATCACTGTGAAAACATACTGAGTGTGGAGTCTATGGTTACAATTAAGCGACGATCAGTTGCATGTGTGTATAAAGCTGTTATGTCTAAATTGAAAGGAGAAATTACAGCTAACATGTATCCAGTCTAAAAGTCTAAATAGGAAAGTTTACTAATCTTCTGGGTAGTCTTTTTAAGATAGTCAACTTGACCATCATGGAATAAAGATATTAAATCTCTAAAGTTATGACAGAGACTTTCAGTCTCCTGAAAGATGAATTTGTAATTCTATCAAAGAATTTACTTCCTAGTGTTAGGTTCCAGGCTTTAAGATAAGAGGCTTGGTGATAGCTACACACTGTGTCTCCCTTTTGTGTGTGCTTTCTTGACTTTAATATATTTCTTACTACCGTATTGCAAGTTAGAAAAGCACCTTGGTGTAACACGCAGGAAATTGTTCTTATTTGTGAAGTTCTCTTGCAAAAGGAGAATTTCTAAGGCAGAGCAAAGAAAAATGGTCAAGTGAAACTGCTGTCAACAAAAGCTTGTTTACTTTTCCTTCTGATCCAGTGATACCTCTTCTTTATCTTGTAGCAAATCCCAGTTTGTCTCTATCATGCAGCTATTTGAACTTTACAATTCATGACAATTAAAATCATTCACTATATACTTTTATGTTAATTTGGCCTTCACCCAGAACAATTAATTGGAAATGAATGTAGCCATGTTATTACATTTTATAATAGCACCTTTTTATTTATTGTAAGACATTGTTTTATATTATAGAAGACCCAAGAATCATTAAGGATTTGTACTAAAAACATTAGCTAGAATTCATCAATGAAGTTCCCACTCCAAGGCTAAGCATTTTTTGAGGAAAGGTACTCCAAATTAATAATTCAGTATTTACATGTATCCTGACTTTCTATTTTTACTTTAGTCAATTTCAGTAGTTTGTGTCTCTCTAGGAATTTTAAAGTTCATCTACATAATCTAATTTGTTGGCATGCAATACAAGTAATTTCTTATAATCCTTTGTACTTTTGGAAATTTGGCAGTAATACTATTTCAATTTTCATTTTACTGTTTGATTATTTCTTTTTCTTTGTTACTCTGGCTAGAGAGATCAATTCATTGTTCTTTTGAAAGAACCAAGTTTTGCCTTTGGTGTTCATTATATTTTCTAGCTTCTTTGATGATTACAGGCTGTCCATTTTCTTATTCCAAAACACTCCTTACTTATCAGAAAAGCATATATAGGTGTTATTCTGAGCACTAGGAACTGATATTGCTGAGCAATACCAAACATGTTCCCAGTCAGTAAATCTTCTGAGTGATATGGTACAATTCCTAAGTTTATATAAACTGATGATGCTTCTAGAAATAGAATGTAACCCTTATGTTTTTGCTAGACAGTATTCTAAGATCTTTATATAGCAACTCACCTCACTCAACAAATCTTCAAAATAAATACTGTGTTTCATTTTATAGTTGAGGTACAAAAAGTGTGTGTGTGTGTGTGTGTGTGTGTGTGTGTGTGTATGTGTGTGTGTTTATGACATTTGAAGGGAAGACTACAGGGGAGGGAGGGAGCAAGGTTACAAAGAATTGTATAGAAATAACAAAAGAGCTTTAAGGCTATGTTTGGCTTGAGAGAGCTAAAGTTACTCCCAACAGCCCCATTGCAGATTACTTGATTTCTTGGTCAGAGAAGGAGAGCGGACTACATAAACTCTGTTTCATGAAGTATACTATAGTGTGGAGAAGGCAGAAGAACAAATGAGTTTTTGATGTGTTCCAGACTATTCTTGAAATCATGCACAATAGCAAGTGACAAAGACAGTGGAGGCAAGGATTGGAAGGACATTAAGGAGTCTTCTGTTTTCTTTTGAGCAAATCTGCAGAGCTTGCGACTTCGCAAGAGACATGATCCTCTGTGAGCTTAATTTTCATAAAATGCTATCAGTGTTTTCAACCTCTAAACAATTGTGCTTGTCCTCAATCACCAAATTATGGCCCAGCTATTTATCTTGCAATGCAAAGAACAATCTCAGTGGCATGCAATCTGTAGAAGTTTGTGCTTTTTAATTGCAATAAATCTAAAATCAATAAATCTCTTCACAACTAAGGTATTTTTCACTTTGATTAGCCTTTCATTTTAATTAAATTTAATTCTCTCTCCCCTTCCCCCCTGCCATTGCCATATTTAAAGTGGAAATTTTAATAGTAACTCTAAACCTTAATATGACCAACTTTCCTTTTAGGTCCATATATTGACAAGAAATATTGCTGAGATTGCTTTAATTCTGAATGAATAACCACTATTAATGAATAGCTTTGGGCAACATAACTTCAGGGCATACGTATTTTTTAGCACCAAAGGTTTATGTCTGTAGAGTTTTCTAGAAAGCTGTTTGTGAATGGATGGAGAAAGAGATAAAGTTGAACCATCAGGCAGAATGGCACTAAAATTAGGAAAAAATCAAAACCAAACCAAATCAGAACCCTCATGGTTTCACGATTGTCCTAGTCTTGGAGTTTTCATAGTCTATCAAATCACTGAAAGGAACCATATTGCTGTCTAATCAGTTTCTCATCCGCACATATTTGAGACTGTACATTTTTGCTGTGGTATCATGAGTGGAAAAGACTATTTCTTTAAATCTTGCGGCTTCATGTTAATAAATTAGTCGACCCTTACAGCTCTATGCCCAAATCCATTCTTTGTAATGTGAAGTTTCCAGGTGAACAAAGAGCTGCCAAGGTAGTGTTTCAAGAGGCTGCCTTGGGGAAGGTAATACATTATTATCCATGTTGGGCCATTCTGTGCTAAGTTGTAGTTAAAATAATCAGAGACTTGACTAAGTGATGTTTCAGGTCTGTTTCCTCCCTTAGCCAACGGAACACCTTAAGACTGCTCATCCATGTGTTCTTCCTCAGGGTATGTGAAACAAGCCAGTTGGCTGGAACTAAAGTCTTTCACATTTTTTTTTCTTTAAAAAATAAATTTGTCACCTGAATTCAGTTTCTGACACATTTGTCTAAAACACATTTGTATGAAACTATTTAGCTTCCCTGGACTCAACATCCCCTTTCACTACTGAATGTTCCTTTCCATTTGTTCTACATGGAAACCATATTGCCAGATCCTGTGGCAATTAGTTCTTGAACTCCTCCAAGCTCCAACCCCTAGCAGACGAATATCTGAATTTATCATTATTCAAAGGTTGAATTCTGTTTTACTCAAGCAGACCATAATTTCCCCTTGTTAAAAGGCTTTTGAGGAAGAAAAGATAGAACAATCTTCAAAGACAAACCAACCTTAAAAATTTGGCTTGAACATCAAGTGAGTTTTTATTAAGCAACATTTTGCGATGAGTATAAATAAATAAAAAGAATGTTTCAAATAATAGGAGGAAATGCCTTTGGAAAACCATATATTGAGTCTGTCCAAAAGCAAAATAATGAAAATTTATTGAGATGCTTGGCAAAGTATTCCTTTTTTGTCCAAGTTGGTCAGAAATAAATGAATAGGATCTAGTCCTTTGAGTAGTAGATGTTAAGCTATGTCTTGTCAGCTTGTCATGGACCAGGATCATCTGTTGATGTCTTTCTTACTTTAGGGATAGTAGCAGAGGTTAGAGGGACTTGTTACATTCCAGAGACAATTGTACTAATGAACTGCAATACAATCAGCTTGTTTTAAAGAGGTTTCTTGTAGTTCAGGAGGCTAGAAGGGAATGGAATAACACTGTCATTCCACACATCATGACGGCTACTGACGGGGCTAATTGGTAGCAAGGTCAGGGTTCAGTGTTCCCCTTCACTCTTTAATGGCATGGTTTACTCGGTCCTGTAGCTGGACATGAGTTTTTAGCCCTTCTCATGCTGTGTTTGCTCATAGCTTGCGGACAGTATACCAGAGAGCTTTACACATCCCATGTCAAGATTATTTGATTTCAGAATGTGGGTTAGTTTCTGAGCAGTCTTTCTCTGTCTCTATACATGAAAATTATAGATCTCCCTCCTCTTCAGCAGTTATTTCCCATAGGATCTTTCTAACTTTAATTATAACTAACAATTTTTACTTTATTTATTTATTTATTTATTTATTTATTTATTTATTTATTTATTTTTGGCCAGTCCTGGGCCTTGAATTCAGGGCCTGAGCACTGTCCCTGGCTTCTTTTTGCTCAAGGCTAGCACTCTGCCACTTGAGCCACAGCGCCACTTCTGGCCGTTTTCTGTATATGTGGTGCTGGGGAATCGAACCCAGGGCCTCATGTATACAAGGCAAGCACTCTTGCCACTAGGCCATATCCCCAGCCCCAATTTTTACTTTATATTTAGCCTAATGTCTACTCTCTTGTGCAACTGTTAGCCCTGGCCTCATTGCACACTGCCTGTGCCAAACCTGATACCCTTACAATCTCCCCATTGACTAAGTGCTCGCTGAAGAAAGGCAGTGCCTTGCTTCTGTATGATCTATTTAATCTTTGATCCAGTGTTCACGTGCCCCACTCATCCTGCCGGCATTTGCAACCTGGAAGGTAGAATGACAATGTCTCTGAGGATAACGTTCTTTCAGTGAGATCTAGAGACGTTGCTTGAAGGTTTTGGCCTGTCCTCAGGCAGACAATGCTGGTGTATTGGACTCAGTCATGGAGAAAGTTAAAAACGCCATTGGCTCTGCTTTACAGTTGTGACTGTAACTAATTCTACCAGCTGACTTAGCTGAGCAGTTCACATTCCAGTGGCAAAACGCCTAGTATTTCTGAAATACAGTTAAAGAAAATGCAATTTAATAAATATAGACCTCTGTGTTTGCAGGATGTTAGTGTATTGTTGAATTTTGAGTCTGCAGATACAATATCAGAGTGAGTTATTCTGTGTTACACTTACCGTTCTTTTGAATTCATATGCGATCTCCAACTCTCATCCTTAGAATTATCCTTTCTTCAATTGTATAAGTTTGTTTATTAGAACACTGATTTATATCTTGAAATCAAGACTCTTTCAGATATAGTTCAGGTAATAGAATTGTCCTTATTAAGCAGTGTCAGAGCTACTCTTGTTCCTCACTCCTAGGTAAGATCTATGAATCCCCAGAAGTTTCCTTTTGGTTCTCCAAGATTGTGGTTTCTCCTCCTTCATCTCCACTGAATATGGACAACACCATCAAAATCATGGACACTCACCTTTTTATAATCCTCTTCCCAAAGGATCTTTTTGTTTCCTCAGATTTTCATAGCAATTTATGATCTCCATTTTCATGAAGCATTTCAATAAATTAGTTTGCCTCAAGAGCTTGGAAATTTAAACCATTCGACGCGCAAAATTAATTTTTCTACCCCAGGACTTAAATTGCTTAGAGATTTTCCAAAACCAAGTCTATTCTTTGATTTATCACCCAGAGCAGGAGAATAATCGATGTGCTTGGTATTAGAGCCTAAGGGTCACTTGCTACAGCTTGGAAACTCAAGAGTTCTGAGGAAAGCAAATAACCTAGTAGCAGTCCCAGGAAAAGGGCTTAGCACGATGTACCTCATGGGAAATCATTTGAGGTTGAAGTTTAAATCTAATGCCTCCCTGTCAAGTTGAGAAGCCAAAGCTGTATCCCTATCACTCACATTATAACAAGTCTGGAAGATTATATATCATTTTTAAAAAGACAAATGCTTTCTCTATGCTGGGCATTTAAAATATGAGAATGGGAAATGTAACAAACTGGGTATCATTGCTGTTTACTTGACGGGATTAATGCTCTAAAGGAATAAGTTTGTTGGAGGTCACATGACTAAAAGGTGGAAGAAATGAGATTCAGTCCAGGGACTGTTTAATTCAAGAACCTCACCACAGGGGCTGGGGATATGGCCTAGTGGCAAGAGTGCTTGCCTTGTATACATGAAGCCCTGGGTTTGATTCCCCAGTACCATATATATAGAAAATGGCCAGAAGGGGTGCTGTGGCTCAAGTGGCAGAGTGCTAGCCTTGAGCAAAAAGAATCCAGGGACAGTGCTCAGGCCCTGAGTTCAAGGCCCAGGACTGGGAAAAAGCAAAAGAATCTCACCACAGTACTTGGCAGCAAACATAGCCAGAGTAAATCCAAACTCAAATGTTTTGTTCAAACGGAAGACACTTACCTTCATTTTTAAAAGGTAAAATTTTATTTAAAAATCATTATCACATATCTTCCAGACTGTTGTATTAATACTATATCTGATAAGATAAATGATGAGGAAGAAAAGAAGGATGGAAAGAAAGGAAGGGTCAGGAAAGGAAAGCAAGAAGTGAGGGGAGTGAGAGAAAAGTGGTTGCATTATTGGAATGACATACATTTCTCTTCTTTTTTTTTTTTTTTTTTTTTTGGCCAGTCCTGGGGCTTGGACTCAGGGCCTGAGCACTGTCCCTGGCTTCTTTTTGCTCAAGGCTAGCACTCTGCCACTTGAGCCACAGCGCCACTTCTGGCCATTTTCTGTATATGTGGTGCTGGGGAATTGAACCCAGGGCCTCATGTATACGAGGCAAGCACTCTTGCCACTAGGCCATATCCCCAGCCCCCATTTCTCTTCTTATCATATCTAAAAAGATTAGCATGAGCATCTACAAAATGGACAGGGGAATAAAGTATCATTGACTAAGTTTTAATTTCTCTAATTGTATAATCATCTGTAACAATTTCATGGTGTGATTTTGCTTCCTATTGCAGAACCCATAATAGGGATATTAGGATTGTAGTGAGACAAGTAGTTGTGGCCTATAATGTATAAAACATTCTTCTCTCCAGTTTCTCTACATTGAGGTAGGGATTCCTATTACTAATTAAAAGTGTCAAATGTAGATGATGACTATAGAATATTATTTGCATTTCTCATTCTCTTTGACATTTTATTTAGAGGAATACAATCTTTCTTGCTTCTAGATAATAGCTTGTGTGTGACTAGTTTCCATTTACATGAAAAAGCGAATGGATAGAAAAACCAAAAATTGAATCTCTTTTAGTCCCCCAAAGTCATAATTCACAAACTAAACAAAGTAATATTCAGTTCTACCCAACAGTTACAAAAGTCTGAACTTAGTAATAAGCCTCTCATCTAAACACACTTCTGACTGACTTCTTTCTCTAAGAAGAGCTGTAGGAGGTATTTTTGTTCTCTGCGTTCTTCACATTCACATTCTCTATTTTTCTGCTGGTGAGAGGTTGGGGATGGATGAGCTGATAGATTAGTTCTTACACCTATCAGGAACTTGGCCTGGGAGATGACTCACAGTGCTGACCCCCGGTGTGAGTGTTCTATCTCAACTGTTGTTCACTTGGCCCCTCTTTCCTGCACTTTTCAGGATCAGCCACATGTACTTATCTCCCTGGTGGTCTTTTGTAACTGAGCGCAGCACTGCTCCTGAGGTCCATTTGCTCTTCTGGAAGACCACACTGGTAAGGACCAAGAGGATGCTGCACTGAACTCTTTACCACAGGACCCGCTCCTGGTTGGTACATAACATGGAATGCCTGGGAGTTCAGAATCTCAGTTGCGCTGTCACAAATCTGATTCCAGGATCACAGTCTGAATTTTTCTTCTGGGTTTCTGGAGATGGGATCAAACCCCGGCTCTAGTCACAATCTTCTTTGTTCAGACAAGACTTAGGCACTACTCTCTGTGCCTCTTGCCTTCAAGGAAAACAGGTCAACACTACTGAGTGATTGTCTTATCAAGGAATTCTGTCCCACACTTTAAGTAACACAAGACAATTACTACATGCCTTTTCAAATTCCTATTACAGTACTGTCTGACAAGTCTATCCAAAGGTCATCCTACACACCGATAAAACCTAACACTTTTGACTTATTATTTACTAATAATTAGAGTTGTCTCTTTAAAGTCAGATAGAGAACACTACATAATTTTCAATCTAAAATTTGAAATTTAGATAGAGTTGATGTTCCGTGTGTGTGTGTGTGTGTGTGTGTGTGTGTGTATTGTATTGTGTGGAGGGGGAGACCAATTTCAACTAGGTTTTTATGAGATAGAACTACTCATTAATGTGTTTAATGACTTATTGACACACATTCATCATGTATGTATTGGAAAGGAATTTGTTTTCTAACAATTATATTTTTATTCCTTGAACGTCTCTTTCTAAGACTAAAATTAAAAGGTACTACCTTACTTCTTTTCCATTTTAATTAGGACTGGTAAGAGTTAGGCAAACAGATTCCTCTAAGTAACTGTCTTCTTCCTTTTCATAAAACCTTCTTTTCTCACTCTTGCTTTTGATTGTATTCATGCATTAGGTAAAACTTTCATCATAATGATAAACTAATGCCATGATACCTCAGCCAACTGGTGACACAAAAAAATCATCCTCTAACATCCTGTTTTAGTACTGTTACCAGAACAAAATGACTGAAAGAACAAAGGCAAACATGACTTGCTTTGATCTTTGACTCCCTGATAGGAAACCACATTTTTACTTTTACAATACTTTTGTAGTCATTACTTCATTGTTTTCCCTCTCAGTATGTATGTAGCCAGCAATATACCTTGAAGCACACACATTCTCACAATAATTATATCTAGGAACTTCGAAAGGGGGTCAGCACAGAAGATCTGCCTCTAGTATGTATGGAGGTAGAAATGGTTTGTTGCTAATATAGAGCAGGAAAAAGACATATACTAAAAGGCATAGATTAGGGAAGTGGGTTAATGTTGTGGAGATCGGTAGACAGACAGACAGAGAGACAAATAGAATTTTGTTAGTTTGTGAAACATCAGATTTCTTACTAAAACCTACCTTAAAATGTATCTTCGGAAATATTTTATGTAGTTACGACTATAGTTTTACGGTTTTTAAGGCAGTTCCCAGTCTACCTTGCTTCAGTATCCATGTGCAAAATCCTGTGCTATGTGTTTGCATATAATTTAAACATTTGAAACTGAAGGAAAGGCATTTTTGATAACTCAGCCTCTGTTAAAAAACAACAACAACAACAACAAAAAACAACCTGTTATAAAGAGTACTGACTTCCACGCTGGGCTTGCCTTGCCTCTTGCATCTTACCTACAGATTCTTTTTTTTTTCTTTAATAATAATTACTTATTTATTGTCAAAGTGATGTACAGAGAGGTTACAGTTTCATACGTTAGGCCTTGGGTACATTTCTTGTACTGTTTGTTACCTCCTCCCTCACTCCCCCCCCCTCCTCCCCCTCCCCCCATGAGTTGTTCAGTTGGTTTACACCAAATGGTTTTGGAAGTATTGCTTTCGGAGTCGTTTGTCTTTTTATCCTTTGTCTCTCGATTTTGATATTCCCTTTCCCTTCCCTAGTTCTAACACCAGCATATACAGTATCCAGTGTGTTCAGATGAGATACTGTGATAGCACAAGTACAACCACAAGAAGGGATACAAGAGGATCATCAACAATAGAAGCTACGGTTTCACATGGCATGTTGAAAGTAATTACAACAGTGATATAACAGTCGTTTCCATAACATGGAGTTCATTTCACTTAGCATCATCTTATGTGTTCATACGGACATAGATATTGGGCTCTTATAATCCTCTGCTGTGACTTGCCTAAATCTGTGCTAATTATTCCCTATGAGTGAAACCATAGAGTCCATGTTTCTTTGGGTCTGGCTCACTTCACAGATTCTTAAATCTCTGGAAAAGAATGAAGTCTGCATAGATGTGCCCAAAGTGGTTGAGATCTTCATTTGCTGCTTAGAAGCAAGAAACGATGACATCTTCATAAAGATGTCATAAAGTTTCAGACTTTCAAAAACAAAAAAAATCTATTAATTGAAAACAGTAAGATCCTGAATTGATTATGATTACAGTGTTGCATTTCCACCAAATAAAAATGATCCCCATCCTACCATTTTTGTGTTCAGACCCAGCTGTCTTTGAAATGCCCAAAATACAAGTAGTAGGTAAACTCTAAAAGAGAGTTCTTTGTTTCAGAATTGACAGAGGGCAGCAAAAAACTTACAAGCTGTCCTCTAGCTGATTCAAAAAGTAATTAATTGCAACTGCTGTTTTGCAGCAAGCTGGGGAAATGTCACCAAATACAGAAAACTCTGAAAAGAATGACAGGCCTTCCTGTAATTTTCCCAGCCTAAACAGGAGAGAGAGAGAGAGAGAGAGAGAGAGAGAGAGAGAGAGAGAGAGAGAGAGAGAGAGAGAGAGAGAGAGAGAGAGAGAGGAATGCACTGTGGCTATTTTAGACAATAAGATTTTGTAAGATTATTAAAAATAGGCTACATAATTAACGTTCTACAGTTCAGTTACAATTTTGTGTTGTTTTTATGAATTTGGAGTAGGTCCCTAATCACTTGACAAAACATTCACTCTCCCTACACCAGGCAAATATTTTGGCTTCACATACTGCTTAGAAATACACTGTCAATTACTGGCAAAGAAAAATATCATCAAGATTCAAGACATTAACTACAGGGGGTGGCATTGCTAAAGAGTGAGTGCCTACCATTCATTCTACCAGGTATACATTATTTGTATATCTTTTTTAATTTACACAAGGCAGTTATTAATCATCCCTTTCATATGGGAGAAACTGAGGTCTCAATGTATGAATTTAATATCCATAGAGAGTAAGTGACATTTGAACTCAGTTCTGTCCTAATTTTAAATCTTGTTCTCTGTAACATACCATTCTACTTTCTAGTTTGTGCAATGCATGGATATATATGTATATGTATATATATATATATCTTGCTGATTCTTTTTTCTTTTGCAGTATTGTTCTCCTTGGAGTGGTGTTTGCTGTGCATTTTTACACATAAATATTACAGAAAAGGGCAGTTATTCACTATAGAGAAGGTGGTGAAGGGTAGCTACTCCCAAGGAAACATAATGTTGAAATTACAAATGGATGAGAGCTAGGCTTCATCTATCACTGTACTTGTATTTACAGAAGTGAACATATAAATAGTCAGAAATTTCCAGTTGCTTTTGGTTTGGATTAAAAATAGGGCATGGAAATGGAATATGAATATCTCTGATTTCAAAATGAAAGGAAGTAAGTTATCAACAGCTTCGAAAATGTCTATGAAGAGGAAAGCCCACACATTTCTTTGTACCTAGAGATAAAATAGGATTTTTACTCTTAAGCTGTATCAGAGCCGAAGAGAGGCATTATTGAAAACTTGATGCACACAAAGATCTGTGTATTTGGGTACCCATGGGAAAGGAAATTCAGGGAGAGTACATCAGGTTTGTGCAGAGCCCCTTCCTCTATACTAGCTGGGCCTATAATCTAGACTAAAGGAAAATGACCCAAGACACAATGGCTACTCTGTTATCCTTTGCATCTCAGGCAGCTCAGCTTTTTCTCACTGCACCTGTGATCCAGTCAAAGGTAACGGAGAGTGATGAGGAGAGCTCAGACTTGCTCCAGTGAAGAGACAGCTCATAAATACATCTCCACTTAGTGACTTAGCCACTAGTGCCTAGAAAGTGGAGTCTAGTAGATTGGACACTGATGTAACTCATCTCCTGGAAGAAGAGTACAAACACTGGTGTACAGCCAGTTATGATTACCACACCAACCAAGGAAGGGACAGAACCAGTGCTTGAGTGCCGGTATAATCATAAACTGAAGACTAAATGGAAGCTTTCCTGCTGTCGTGTCATTTTCCTTACTTTCTTCTTCACATTTCTCCTTGTCCCCACTCTGTATGGAAAATTGCTAAGTAGAGAGAAGAAAAACATTGTAAGATACATGAAGGGATTTTCATTTCACCTCTATTTGGTTGATATCACACACACACACACACACACACACACACACACACACACACACCCTAAAAATAAAATAGATTAAAAAAATAGTCCCATCGGAAGCAAAACACCATTTATTTTGTTTGTGTTTAGTATTTTGTCAAGTGCCTTTTATGAAGCAATTGTAACATTCAGGGTTTTACTATTTTTCAGGAAGTGTAAGCTTTAAGGCCCAAATAAACTGTCGTATTTTGAGGATTATAGAGCCAGCTCTGAACCTGTTAGCCATAGAAGATGCAGAGAGAATGGGAAGGATGCTTCATAGAGCTCCCCCATCTACAGTGGTGTAGGACAAGGATTGCTTCAGGGTCCCTGGGATTTCCCTCCCATTTACATCACAGTACAGGTGCCTATTGCTGTTGGAATAGAAGAGAAATCAAGTTTCCAAGGGAACTTTTAACTGGAAAAGTGTTTCTCGAGATTCATCTATCCCAGCAAACAGAGCCTAACTTCAGTGTTTATAATGGAAAAACTCTAGGGTTTTGAGGAAGATGGAAATAAGAAGTATTTACATCATTGGCTTGTTATGAACATTAACTAACATTGTAAATGCCAAGCGCAAAACACAATTCCTAACATGATACTATTTTAGTAAAGTTATTGTTTTTTGGATTTGTTGAGCCATATAATACAATAGGCTCCAGGATGAATCAGAAATCAGTGTGTATTTTTGTGTCAAAACAAATAATTCTAATAGAGGGAGACAGACACTCAAAGAAGAGCGGAGTAATACTTGTACTGTATTAAGGGTGTAGATTCCTCTTACCGAGTATGAGACTCATCAGGAAAGGTTTTACTGACGAGGTTGTTTTGCCTAATCTAGACTAATGAGAAAGGAGAAAAGTGTTGCAACTCTTTCAATGTCTAAATCCCCATGTATAAAGTAACATCTGCAATTTTCTCTATATCAGGAAATTGATCCCTGCCATTCAGTTTGATTGTGAATCATCAGATGTAAAACATCTCTTGCTTCATATCTTTTTTTTTTTTTTTTGCTGGTCTTGGGCTTGAGGTCCACCCAGGTGCTGTCTCTGAGCCTCTTTGTGCTCAAGGCTAGCACTCTACCACTTGAGCCACACTGCCACTTTCTGATTTTTTCTGATTCGTTTATTGGTGATAAGAGTCTCATGGGGACTTTTGTGCCTGGGTTGGCTTTGAACTGTGACCCTTAGATCTTGGCCTGCCAAATAGCTAGGATTATAGGCATGAGCAAGCCATGGCTTGCTGCCTATTTTTCCATTCAAAATTCACCTCTATTTTGAAATACAAATGGTATTTCAACTTGTGATGTTCATAAGCATCTAGAAATGATGATCATAAATCACCCACTGAGTGTTCAGTTCATTTTCTGACTCAGTGAAAGTTAAGCCTAATAACCTATCTGCACGACCAAGAGATGGTGATATGTGATCGAAAGACAAATACTTGATGTTCTTACTCACATGAGGAGCTAGAAAGGTTGATTTTATAAAGACTAGAGTAGTAGTCATTGCAGCATCGAAAGCAAGGAGAAAAACACATAGAGGGAGGTCGAGTAATAAACATGCAAAAAAGAGTTAGATAGAAGGATTAAAATTTTCTGTTTTAGAGCACAGTAAAACGGTTTAAAACAATATAATATATACATTAGACAGAACTTGAAGAGTCCAAAGATTCCCAGCACAAAGGAATGTCAGATGTTTAAGGAAACACAAATTGTCTGTTTGATCATTACAAATTATATAAGATTCTCATTTACTCATTAATATGTCCCATTAAGAATAAACTAATTTTGAACGAAAAAAATAAATTTTTGTGCTCCAACACATACTTCTCCCACCTCTCCTGTCTTTCATAGAAGGTTGGGAATTCAGGGTTGGCACTGGGAAGAAAGGTGGAGAATGTAGGAACCATGTTTACCAATTTGTGGGCTCTTCAGAGCTAAGGGGTAGCTCAGCCAGAGAGCACTAGCCTAGCATATGCAGGATCCTAAGTTCCATTGTGCGCAATAACAACAACAAAAACCCCCAGCAGACGATACTTTAGTTGTTGACATGTCAAGGTAGCCTTGCCTTCTTTATACATATCTGACTAGAAGTCCTAATTTGCTAGTACAACAATTGGGAGAGAAAATTTGTAGAGATAGGACACAGAATGACTTGGTAATTGGACTCTGCCTGTATGGGATGAATAAGATGACTTATCAAGAGTCTATGTAGCGGGGCTGGGGATATAGCCTAGTGGCAAGAGTGCCTGCCTCAGATACACGAGGCCCTAGGTTCGATTCCCCAGCACCACATATACAGAAAACGGCCAGAAGCGGCGCTGTGGCTCAAGTGGCGGAGTGCTAGCCTTGAGCGGGAAGAAGCCAGGGACAGTGCTCAGGCCCTGAGTCCAAGGCCCAGGACTGGCCAAAAAAAAAAAAAAAAAAAAAAAAGAGTCTATGTAGCTAAGGAGATGATCTGGTAGACTGATAGCTGCCAAATGTAGTTCCAGGAAATTAATACCATCAATGGCTTGGACTTTGACACAATGTTATCTAGACTTAGCACATTCAAGGTGTTTCTAGCTATGAGTGCTTTTCTTATTTTCTATCAACTCCTGTGGCTGGCTTCTCAAGCCAGATCACCTTTATTACTGTAAGAAGTGTGTGCGGAGATCACAGGCAATTCCTATTTCCTCTGTCATTTATGTCCCCTCTGGCATCCCTTTCCTGCATGTCCTGAAATAGGACTTGTTCAGTGGTAGGAAATGTGTTGTCTGACAATGTAATCAATAGAGAAAAAAAACCTGCCTCAAAGTGTCCTGACACTTGTGTCTCATATTCATAAAAGTAGTTATTACTTTGGGTGCTGCTAAGCTTTTGAGCCTCTCCATTATTAATTGCATCTTTCAGCCAGGTTGTGAGAGCGAAGAGTGAGGCTTTATCAGTTTTTTTTTTCCTTCCCTATCCTGTGTGGCTCTGAGTCGGGGCCAGAAAAGTAATTCACAAAAGCAATAGTTGTTGTTTGTCTCATACAATTAAATTATTGGCATTGACTCCAGAGGTGATGTTTGGAAGAGAAACAGGATATATCGGTCATAAATGTCCTTGCTATTTGTTGAAATTGGAGATTGATTTGGAGATGCAATGTGATAAAGTAAGCAGTGAATTGGACTGGAGTTAGACCAGGTTATTGCCTGAATACTTGTGTTGAATTTCTGGAAAGTGTTAGACAAAACACTATGCTTTTGGTTGACACCATTTCTTGGTGTAAAAATGTCACTAGCTGTGACTGCCTTCCTGGCAAATGAAATGTTTTTATTAATAGTTGTATGTTTATATCAAAGTTCTTGATGAAACACCTCAACATTACAGCTAGTTGTGTAACCTATGAAATCAGATAATGCCCTTAGCTTGTGTGAATGGTCAGCTATTACTCCTTAAACTTTTTAAATTTTTCCAGCAATGGAATCTTATTTTCTTTTTTCACTAGCTCATACTGAATATTGAATTTTCTTATGTAATTAACTATAGAGATAGAGATAGAATAGATACATTGTATTGTAAGTGTGTGTTTCAGTGATGTAAATGAACAGCTCATTCAGTGTTTTAATAATGACTGCTTTAGTCCCCACCTTAAAATGGAATTCAATATTAGCTAGTTTTTTAGAATACTCAAGAGAGAAATATTTTGGCTGATTTTTAAAGACATCATTATATTATAGCGCACTAATGAGAGAACCCTCTAAGAAAACTGACCTTACGAATAACCCTTGAAAAAGAAATGGTTGGGTCAAGATGACATTTTTTTAAAATGCCTTTAAGTACTTTTGAAACATTGTAAACTTCAGCTAGAAACTGTTCTGTCACCTAAAGCTCCCGCATGGCTAGCGCCTGTCAGAGGGAATCTTCGACACAAATCAACTTATCAACCCCCAGCAGTCTGATGGCCACCACAGAGTCTGTCATTGTGAGCTGTAATTAGTCAATTTTCTTCTGAAAATACCTTATGGAGTATGATGAATCAGTGACATTCACAGCATATATGGGGTGGAGCACAAACTATAATGGACCCGTTTAGTTACTGGAGCACAGTTGCAAACAAAGTCATTCACATGAATTTCTTTCCTACTGTTATCTTGCTAAGTACTGAGTTCGGTTATGATTTTTCAGGTGTGGGGAGGAGGAAGTATTTGAGGGTGCTCTTTGCTTAAATTTATGCTTGTACAATTTGCACCATCGCCTCACCAAGGGTTCCCTTAATTGGCCAATCATAAGACTCACGATTTTAGGATGACATTTGAAAGAAAACTACATTTTATATTGTGTGTTTGTTGTCATTATATTGTTGCCACATATAAAAAGTCTTGTTGTAGCAGGCTTGGGGTTTAATTTAGAACTTAAGTGTATAAAAGGATGATTTTTTTTTTTTTTTGGCCAGTCCTGGGGCTTAGACTCAGGGCCTGAGCACTGTCCCTGGCTTCTTTTTGCTCAAGGCTAGCACTCTACCACTTGAGCCACAGCGCCACTTCTGGCCGTTTTCTGTATATGTGGTGCTGGGGAATCGAACTCAGGGCCTCATGTATATGAGGCAGGCACGCTTGCCACTAGGCCATATCCCCAGCCCCTAAAAGGATGATTTTAAACTTATTCATGAGAGCATTAGATCACTTGTCTACTGAGTGAGAGGTATTGGTACAGTCTGCAGGGCCATAAGAAAATTACACTCCATTTGGAGTTGAAATCTGAGAAAGTGTAGAAAGACCTATGGTAGAGTTAAGTGACCCAGGTTTTCCCCTTGAGTATCCAGAATGGCTTCCTTCAGTGTTAACTAGCTTTTCTGTGTAAGGTAGTGAAAGTGTAGGAGGACACAAATTATGACTGGGAAAAACAGGAAAGGAAACAACACCTAAGCTTGCACCTGAGTGACCTGAGATAGCCCTGAATCCAATGAATCCACAGTGAGATCTCACAGGGTCAGTTGGAAGCTGAGACATGTGAACACAAGAGAATAAATGGAGGGCTTTTGCTGAAAACTGTATAGTCTGGTGACATGTAAAGAAAATGATGGAATTGAAGCTGAAGAGAAAAAGTTAAAACCACAGATGATATGAGTTTAAGGTCAATAGATTTGAGGTACAGAATTTGAAGATTGGAAATCGAATTTAAGGAATCCATTTGGGGGAATATCTTCTTCTCTTTAAATTATAATTTAGAGAAGCTCCTTGAGGTCATAGTTTCTGCCTGTTTCCTGCCATTTAGATTCTATTATTAAAAATAACCCTCTCCATCATGTGTGCTATAATCAAGTGAATTATATTGCTAGCACAGAAATACAAAATGGAAACAAATATTTGTTCAAGTTAGACAAAGATAAGATCTACAACTAATTGTCTTCCTAGATAGCTTCCTTCTACTTCAGTTGGATACTTTGTGCAGAAACATATTGAAAAGTGAACCTAATCAACATCAATCTTTTTTTTTTCAAATTTTTATTATCAAACTGATTTACAGAGAGGTTACAGTTTCATACGTTAGGCATTGGATACATTCCTTGTACTGTTTGTTACCTTGTCCCTCATACCCTCCTCCCCCCCCTTACCTTTTCCCCCCCTGAGGTGTTCAGTTCACTTACACCAAACAGTTTTGCAAGTATTGCTTTTGTAGTTGTTTCTCTTTTTCTACCCCGTGTCTCTCAATTTTGGTATTCCCTTTCAATTTCCTAATTCCAATACCAGTATACGCGGTTTCCAATATACTCAGATAAGATTACAGAGATAGTGCAGGTACAACCACAGGAAGGTGATACAAGAACATCATCAATAATAGAAGCTACAATCTTGAATACACAGCTTTGAGAATTTTGGTTCAAGTCACTTGAAAGACTAATACAAAGCCGAGGACAAATTAGATTCTCTTATACTGGAATCCTTTTGGCAATATTCTATACCGTTGATAAATATTCCATATATTTCTATCTGCTCTATTCTCTAGTACTAAAAGATACCTAATTGTAAACTCTGAAAAATGAACTTATGGGTGTGATTTTAATTCTAGAGAAACAAGTTATTCTAAGGAGAAGCTATTTATTTAGCTGGTGACAGAATGTTAATATAAACCAGTGACATGCATCATGGGAGAAAACATTAAACTTAGATCTATTAAAACTAATGCCTTGAAGGAATAATGGAACTCGAATGAAAATATTTTTAATGAAAACATTATAGGAGAAGATCAATGTAATTAGTTTTTTAGAATATTTTGAGCATTGATTTTTGTTTTTGTTTTTTTTTTTAAGTATTTACTATGGGGAAAAGAGTAATTAGTGGTTGATTCCTCAGGCAGAGTAAAATCTATTGTTAACAGAATATTTTAAAATCTAATGAGAGAGAGTGAGCTAGAATCTCTTATATTACAGTGGTTGAACAAATCATGTTTTATATATTAGATCAAGTCAGCAAAAGGCATTGCTTTGATTCCCAAGAATATTCTTGTACTTATTCTTGGGCCAATATTCCATGTCCTCAGATTCATTTGGCAGTTATGTCTTGCCGAGGTTTATAGTTGTTCACTGTTGGGTGTACGAAAAATGTGGGAGATTGTTAGAACCACTCAGTACAGTAAGTTTCTCAACTGTGGACAAATACTTTGTTTTCTTATGTAGATGTTACATTGAATAGGAATGAAGAAAGCAGTGGAAAAGCAAATAAATCTGAAATACCCTTCTTTTTTTTCTTTGCCAGTCCTGGGCTTGCACTCAGGGCCTGAGCACTGTCCCTGGCCTCTTTTTGCTCAAGGCTAGCACTCTGCCACTTGAGCCACAGCGCCACCTCTGGCCGTTTTCTACATATATGGTGTTGGGGAATTGAACCCCAGGGCTTCATGTATACAAGGCAAGCACTCTTGCCACTAGGCCATATTCCCAGTCGGAAAAACAACAAAATCTATTTGCTATTTTTCTTTTTCTGTTCTGATTTTTTATGATACTCCCTTTCTTCAAAGGAGGAAAAAGCAGACACTGTGAAGGGCTGGTGGCATCGTGTGAAAGTTCTAGCCCTAAAAGTTGTATGAGTAGGGGGATTTAAAACATTCAGATGGTAAGTTCTCTGTTGGAATATCCTCATCAGCTTTGGTAGGAGACGGGATAGGACCCGTGTTTAAGAATATTTCTGGAGGTTTCATGCAGTATGGCCTCTGAATCCCTTGGGTTCCTATTGACCATAACGTGATAAACTCAAGAGCTCTCCCTCAGAAGTGTAGGCAACTCCATCTTGACTTCATTACTCTTGGGTTGCTTATATTTTGCTTTCTTTTGATCTTACTAGGGAACATGAGTTTTGGTGATTCTACTAAGGATAGAAAGCTCAGCTTTCTCCCCCGAGTCCCACAGTACCTGGTATATAATGTTTTGGAGGCTTCTTTGCTGCCTGGTCCCCTTTGGTAATTGGATGGCTTTTACTTTCAACTGAAAGCTTTATTTAGTTTTTACGTTCATCTATTGCACGTAGATTGTTTTTTTCATTTAGGAAATATGGGTAATAAATTATACCTGAAATTTAAGTGTCTTTGGATGAAATGAGCTGAATAGCAGGCACAATAACTTGTGAATTACTACTGTTCTATAAAATTATAACCATAGTCTAATTATTAAAACATAGAAGAGACAGCATAAAAGTTTGCTATGGAGTTGTTGAAATTAAAAGTTATATTCAGGTAGAAAAGCAGATGAAGAGGCCAATGCCACAGCATGGAGTCCAGATTTTCAAATATTATATTCTGACAATTCATATCAAAACTAAATATTTGTGAGAATAGTCATGGTGCTGGGATTATTGGCTACTCAACTACAAAGGAAGTGAATTTTGACATCTATCTACAGGGTGCAAAAAATGAATTACAGATATCAGGTAAACATTAACACAATTAAGCAAAAATATTTGAGAACGTCTTTAGGATCTTGAAGTAGGTAAAGATAAGATAAGGAGGTATAGAATGTATTAGAATTAATACATTTATATTCGTTTTTTCATCAAAGGACTCCTTAAAAAATTGCTAATGTAAAGACTGTAGGAAAACAGAATATATTTAATGAAGAATTCATGAAGAAAAAAATAGATAATCCATTAAAAATTGTCAGGAATCTTTGGGAAGTACTTTCTCCAAAGAGTGTGCTACAATTGCAGTGAACTTATGAAAGAGTGACAGTCTTCCTTAGCCAGCATGTAAGCCTTTCACATGTGTCCTTAGATGCTAGCAGAACTCCTTAACAGAAAAAAAAATCAGAAGATAGCAAGAGTTAGCCATGTAAAGCAGTAAAAATACACAGAGGACTAGTAATCGGAGTATACATGGGTACAAACAATTCAGAAAACGTGAAAGCCGAATGTATATATGATTCATGGCCCACCAAGTTTATAATTGCTTATTTAGTTAATGGAAATGTATTAATATTTTACCCATCTTTTTTTATACCAAACTGTCACATTCTTACTATTCAGAACAGCCCAATATATCTCTATACTGCTATAGGAAGGGGGTTAAATAATGAGGCATTGCTACTGTAGAAAATGATTCATGCAGTGAATAAAGAGAGATCATTAGAAGAAAGTATATTGCATGATGACATTCTATGTTGATATTAAAGTATTCAAATGTATAGTGATAGATGTCAGTGTAGTCCTATTTAGGTGTTGGATTAAAGAGGAGCTTTTGTGATGTGGGGACTACTCTTTTTAAGTTGCATGGTATTTGTGAACATCTCTATCTTGGGTATTTTCAGTGGAGAAATTCTCCAATTTGTACATTTCTTATTTATACACTTTCTATGTGAATAATGTTCTCTGATTACAAGTTCATAAAAATAAAAATTAGAAGGAAACTGCAGTCCTTACAGAATCAAAATTCATTGTTCTCAGAATTGGCAACTCAGCTCAAATTCTGAAATAATAGAATAAGTTTCTGCTATGCACACTATAAATATATTTAGATTCTCTAATCTTGTGTTCTTTTATAAAGGATAAATGCAACAAATCCTGGCAGAGCATCAAGTTAGAATTTAAGCTATTTAAAGTTAGAACAACTCATTACAATATTTTTTAATAAAAGTGCTTTGAATGTTCTGGCTCTAAGTCTAATTGGAGGAGAATGTTATTTACCATTTCATAAAAGAAATGAAGAAACTAAGCAAGATTAATTGTTCTAAAATCAGTGTTTTGGTTCCATTATGATTTCCTAGGGTCAAGACAAGGAAAAGGGTAGTAGGAGTTCGATCGGGATGCCAATTGTTGAGTTTATCAGACCTACCATATGAAAATATCATGGCCTGTGTACCGTACACTGCAATATATGTATATTTCCTTATCATTCTGGAGACTAGGAGTTTAAGATAGAAGTGTTGGGTAAATTTCTTAGCAGGTCTCTCTTCTTGGTGTGCACATGTCTTTCTTCTCCCATGTAATAGCATAATCTTCCTTCTGTGTGTGTCTGCGCTCTAGTCCCAGTTTCCTCTTTTTGTAATGACATGCTATATTGCATCAAAGCTTACACGATGCTATCATATGTCTTAATTATCTCCTTTAATACCAAATACATTTTGAAGTTTGGGGTTATCGTTAAATGTATATATTTTGAGGAGGAGAGACTGGAATACTGTTTCAAACACAGAGAGTAATCTTTATTTTTGTACCTAAAGAATTACTATAAATCTGTTTTGTAATTCCTTGCTAATAGTGTTCAGTTTTGCTAGGCACCAGTTTCTAGACTTTCCCATACTTCTCAAGATCTGGTGCTGGCATGACCCAGCCCAGCAAGATTGTTTTGCTTAATTTTCCAATGGTGTCTCTAGACATGGGCAACTATCCATACAAGCCTATCCTTCTTGATAAGATGGGTATATTTCCTTCAAGCCAATCTGAATTAGGTATTTTGTTTCTTACAGCCACAAGAATATTAGTTGTTAAAAGCATGTTGTAATTTGTACTCTGAGTATTTCTATAGTAGCAGGTTAAAAAACTGAATTGACAATTTTATATTAAGTATTGAGAAAGGCCAGGTAATTAGTGAAGGTAAAAATAAGGTTTTGCTTCTACATTATTTTTCAGTAATCTAATTTTACAAAGAAGAAAGATTCATGATTAAGTTTGCCTGTAGTTGGCTTATCGTTGTTCACAAACGCTGTTACTTCTTTCCTTGCCTGTCTCTTCAGAGGCTTGACTGTTAATTTTAACACTTGTCAGCACAGATGAGGCGACTCAGAAAAGTTCCACCCCCTGGTCATGTCCAGTGGTATGAAACCAACAAAGTGCTCACTTTGCACACAGATGTCAACAAATCTTATTTCAACAGAAATCTCTCCCAAGAAGCTAACCTTCACCTGCAATTTCCAGGGAATGCATAAATTTGTGTCCCTTTCAGGTTTAAAAATTGTTCTTCCTTATCTTGTCTGCCATGAATTGAACAAGTTCTTCAAGGACTCCTTTGTAACAAAATTGTAATTCATTATATCCTTTGGCAAGATACACACCAACTTTCATTCCTCTGTAAGGTCTTTCATACACAGAATTTATGTGAAATCACCTCTCACATTAGGTACTAAATAAATCACTTTGAACTGGAAGAAATATCTCTCCCCAAACTTCCTTTGAAGAGCTGCAGTTTGCCACCGAAATCTTGTTTTTTTCTTACTAGACAGAGGATTCTACCTCTAGTTTTTTTTTTTTGTTTCCCAGCGCTTTCCTTGTATTCCATTTCAGATTGAAGGTCAGTATCAAGGCGATACTTCAAAATTTATTTGGTTTTGACTGTATTCTATCTGATTTGAATTGACTGAATGACATTTTAGGTTTTCTAGGGACTACCAATGTTTTATCCAGTCATTCCTTCTACCAATTACTAGATCTGGTTTAGAAATGAAAGCAGACAGATTTCAACAGGAGGCTCCTTTCTCACATTAAATTTTCAATAAAATAGCCACCCCTATCCTCTGTATGTCTACTCTTGAAATTCTTTCTAAAAATCAAAAGAAAAATAGATCCATGGTAATAGTTGTCAGGTTTTTCATTTTGATTTATTGGTTAGTCACAGATTCTAGACTGTGGGTACCAATGGGACTCTTAGATTAGATCTGAATTGCCAGTCTGTTTGTTATCTTCTGCATTTTTATTGCCCACTGTGAACTTCATCACTGGCATATTGATTTCATTTGGTGCATCAAAACCTGTAGTTTGTGGCTAGCTTTTGGGGATAGATTTTTTAAGACAGAGAATTTGGGGTGGCTTCTCATAGGTTATACAGAGCCACGATTGGGAATGGTAAAAATTAACTTGGATTGGTGGTTGCACCTGACACTTCAGTAGAGTTTGTTGTTTGGTTAGAAAGTATCATCCTGAGTTGAAGTAGGTCTTTAGGGATGCCTTAAATCGAAGTGGGAGCCATGCTTTTGTATCCCTCAAAAATGGCTTTCAGCAATCTCCAAGCAGGAAGGTAACTTCATCCTAAGCAGCTGCTTGGTACTGGGAGAAATTCCCAAGAAGTAAAGCAGATGGTATTCATGGCAGCTGGGAGATAAATACTTTTCTTTGGAGAGGGAATAGGGCCGAGCATCCACTTGTATTGCCTAACTCATTGGGGAATTATTCCTCCGGGCTTTAACTTATTCCCTCAATTTCTAGGAAATACTATAACCCCTACCACCAACATGCTCTAATCAAAATTAGAAGCTTCCTGCCCAGACACATACAATTTTTCGTGATCGACTTTCCATCACAGCTGAATTGTGAGTTGTGTGCACTAATGCTAGATTTCTTCCATTGAGATGGAGTCTGACGTGAACTTTTCTGCTTGGCTTGAGTTGGGACTGTGATCCTCCAGATCTCAGTATCCCAATAAACTAGAATTGCAGGCATGAGCTGTTAGCACCGACAGTTATGTGTTAGCTTTTAATGGTGTCAGGGTTTACAATAATTATCTTATATTACCAAAAACTACCTGCAAGTAATAGTATACTGCTTTACACATGTAAGGATCTTTGACAACATGTCGCCAATTTTTGTCTTCTATCTTTTATTATATATTTTATTTTTCGGTGTACTATAAAGTCTCCCAACATATCCACTACTTTTGCTTTAGGCAGTCAGTTATTTTTTAGTGTAACTACAAGCAAGAAACAAATGTCTTTTGTGTTCACTTTTGCTTTAGCTCTGTACTTTGATATTCATTTTTGCATGTAGAGTAACATTTCTGATAGTAACATGTGGTATTTATATCTGCCCTCTTTCACTAAGAATGTTTTTAGGTCTCATCTCTGTTATACTATACACACAAACTACATTTATTTGTGTCAATGAATAATATTTCATTGTATGGATTTGCTTTATTAGTTTGTGGACCACTCAAATTTTCCACATTGTTGGATGTTGTATAAAATACTAATATCAAAGTATGTATATAAGTTTTTGCTTAAGCCTTATTATTTCATCTTCCTTGAGCATATTCCAAGAATAGAAATGATGAGAAATACTATAACTCTTATTATTACCACTTTAAAGAATAGCCAAATTTTACATGAAATGAGCTAAAATTGACAAGGGACACTGTATCAAATTAAATTCTTTCTGCGCATCTTGGTAAACAGTGACCAGAACTCAGAGCAACCAAAAGAATGGAAGAAAATCTTGCTTTGCCAGCTATTTGACAGATAAAGAATTAATATCCAGAATGCGCAAAGAATTTTAAAAAATAAGCAGCCAAAGAATAACTCAATTAATAAATGGGCAGTGAACTGAACAGTTTTCAGAAAAGTACGAATACCTAACAAGTAATGAAGAGTTAATTCAACATCTTGAGCTGTAAAAGAATTGAATCAAAAACTATACTATGATTTTATTTTATCACAGTCAGAGTGGCAATCATCAAGAAAACAAACAACTACTGCTGGTAAGGATTTGAGGGGAAAAGAATCTTCATATAGTATTGGTGTGTGATTGGTGCAACCATTATGGAGAGTCCTCAGAACATTAAAAGTAGATCTTGTTTATGGCCTTACCATACTACTCTTTGCCATATATCAAAAGGAATGTAAATAAGTATACAAAAGAAACATGTACACATCCATGTTAACTATAGCTTTGTTCACAATAGCCAAATGTTGTAATCAGCCAGGGTACCTAACGATCAATGGATAAAATTTTATACCTATATTAAAATGTGGATTACATAGTTTATATAGATAGATAGATTAAATTCGATATATCCATTATCTGTATATATACAGATTATACACTGACATACATTCATACATTTGTATATATAAGTGTGTACATATATATGTGTGCATAGAGTATTATTCATCCACAATGAAAAATGAAATGACATCATTTGGAGGAACTGGACAGAACTGGAAGTCCTATCTTGAGGGAGATAAACAAGTTCAGTAAACAAATGAGCATATATTTTTACTCATTTGTGGAATCTAAACCTAAAATGATAATAGTATTCTGGTGATGGCATTAATAGGACACAAATAAAAAAGATCTGTCCGGGGCAAAGTAATAAGCAGAAAGGCTTAGAGGAGGGGACATGGTATCTGGGGGTTGGCCTAAGAAGATTGAAATATGTTACATATACTGTATATGAAGTTACCAGTAGTGGAGAGGAGGAACAGGACACAGCAATGTAAAGGGTGGGTGAACTTGTTAAGCTACACGGTACATAGCTGTGGAAGTAACACCATGAAACCACTGCTTATTGTTAATATAGTACATTAGTTCAAAAATTATAAAAAAATGACTCAACTACTGTCCAAAGTGGACTGACCACTTTGGTTATCTTGAATAGCCCTCAAGTGTCCTGGTAGATTAGCCTTCGATGGAGTGAAGTTGGTGAATCTACTTTTTTGAAAGCCATGTATTAATCTTGGAAAATAATTGGCAGCAACAGCACTAAAACAATAATAGTAACATTTACAAATGCATAATCTGCAGTTAATTAAGAAGTATTGGAAAATAAAGTAGGGCTAAAGAAGAAAGAAGAATCAGGCATTTTATTATGTAACACACATACACACATCATCGTACTGAGTCAGATCATTTCTAAGATTTGCACCGTTAAGGCATTTTGACTTACATAATAATTATTTTATCATTCTATTTACTTTACAGTTCTTGTTTGGAATGTGTGGGTTATAATAAGTATTTAAGCGGCTATTTAAAAAATAAACACAGCTATAGTTGTATATTTGAATACTCAGTCACTATCAGTTCCCACTGAGTAAACTTGCCACTATTTTTCCTGTGGTGTATTTTTCTTTAGTTGTTAATCCCATTTGTTTATTTTTTTTAATGTTGTTCGAAATAAGAACAAAGAAAAGCACAGACGCAAACCCCACACTTGTCTGTTAGTTGCTGTCTTGCAGGTGGAGATAACTCTTGTGTTGGACTTTATAGTGTATCTGAGAGGATGTGGTGATTGGGTTTTAGCTCCTACCTCTAACAGGGACTGGCTTCTGTGTTTTGACATATCCTATATCATCCTTTGAACTCTTCTAGTGTATGTACTTCATGTCCAAGAAGCTAAGGTAATAAAACTGTCTTCCAAGTGGCTTTCTGACTGCCTGCTCTATAAATCCTGTAATAATCTTTTTACCAATAGGATATGGTGGCTTGGTGATTGTGCTGCATCATCATTCAAGGGTATTTTCCATCTAAAAGTCTAACAGGAAGAGAAAATGGAGTTATTTTCCTGACCTCTTTGCTCTTGATATTTTGCAAATTACTCTAGTCTTTATCTATAATTTTCTTTTTTTTCCCCCTTAAACATAGCAGTGCAGTTCAAAAAGTTATCGAGTGTATTTTTTCTTTATAACATCTGCTTCAGAAATCATTATTGCTCAAGTTTCTTCATGGCAAGAATTGATTTATTTTGATTTAATCACTTGTCATTTCTCTTCTGTCAATGTGAATAAAGCTATATTTAGAAACAACGTCTTTAGACCACCTCTACTTATCTTGTACCACATCTTATGGTTGTGCTGATGCATACTTTCTCTTGGCATCTTGCCTTCCCCCCCCCAAAAAAAAATCCAGACCAAATTCATACTTCAGTGTCTTACAATGGTGTAAGTTTTTAAAAATATTTTTTACTCATACTTGCTTTTCTACTGTTCATAAATTGAATAGATACCATAAAATAGCCTCAAAATAGTTCAGATAAGACTTTTTATTGTTATTTTACATGGCTGACTTGACAACTATTGGTGTCCAGAAGCATCAGAGAAACAGAAAGCCTCTTACCAACGTCTGTAATAGCCCTGAGTAATGGACCAAAATTGAAGGATGACTCTCCCAGCCATGGATGTCCAACAATACCAATTTTCACATGTATATGTCCATTGTACCGACTTAATGCTACATCCCACAGATAACTGTATGATATCTCACATTCTTTTGGCTAGACTGGAATCCTAAAAATACATACAGAAGAAATGGGAAAATAAAAAAGGACATGACACAAACAAATAGCATTTTCTTTTAAACCAAAACCGTGGAAAATATTTATTTTAGCTCTTTTGTTGTACATTTTGTTTATATATTTACTCATGTTTAAAGATGGTTCTGAAAAGTTTGAGAATATACTCATCGTTTTCCAAATAGTGATAAACACAGACTACTTCTTTAAACTTTAATTTCATCTTGTTGTAAAGGTGATGTACAGAGGGGTTACAGTTACATACGTCAGACAATGAGTACATTTCTTGTAGCACATTGTTATCTCCTTGTTTTTCTCCCATTTTCCCTTCCTCCACTTACCCCCCCATCAAGTTGTAAAGTTCATTTCATTTCCAACCTTAGCATCTTATGAGTTCTAAATGTTTTTTTTTGCTGTAAACAATTCAGAAAGCATTAGAATATCCAGTATATTCTTACAGAAAAACATAGTACAAACACATTTCAGTATAAAATTCATCTTGTTTATTGACTTTGGATAAGTGTCTTTCATTCTCCTTTTGAGCATCACAGTTCTGGAATACGTCAGCCATCAAGTCAAGAGTAAAACTGCTTAATGAAATCGTGAGTTGCTTGTACCTAATGGGCTGGCGCAATATAGAACTGCTCCAAGTGGAGACAGAACAGGCTAAGGGCAGACCTCTTCCTCATATGCTCTCCAGATGCTCCTCTTATTAGAGCAGCACATTGCTGCCAGTCTCCACAGTGTGGGTGAGTGAAAATTCCGTGGAAATGTAAATATTACCTTCGAGAGAGAAGTATGGTTCCATCTCCAAGAACATGGACCATAGAAACACATCTTTGTTTTGGTAAATGATCTATAGGAAACTTCACTTCATCTTATCTTCCAGAAAGGTCTCCTGACCTCTTAAGATCACTGTGAAGATGAAATGAAATACCACATGCAGTCCTAAAACAGTTCATGACACTTAGTGTCATTAAATGTTAACTAGTCATATAATTATAGAAGAGAGAGAATATGCCTCTTATCAAACACCAATTTTTTTTTGATAAAATGCACCTTGCATTCTAGCAGGATACATTATGGAGCAGAAAATAGAAGAGAGTGCAGCATTTTAAGCAATTAAACTGTTAAGAGAATGTAGACCTAGTTTAGAATGATAATATTTATTCATAACTATATATACATATATAATTTCACATAATTCTTGAAGTGTCAAACCCCAAAAGAAATGAATCTTCTCCTGAAAACCTGATCAGTACTTTGCAAATTTTTTAACTTGGAGAAATGGAAACAAGAGGGTTTTTTTAAAAATAAATTTTACTTTTTGTGTTTTCTTTATTTTTCTTTTTCCCTTTTTGCCACTACTTTTTATTTCTGTACTTTCTGTCTTGTATGTGAGTTTATCTGATTTGGGGAGGGAAAGGGGAAGCACAGAAATGGCTGGACAAAGGGTGAACAAATTCAGCAGTGGTACTCACTAGACACTGTATTGAAAATGAGCTGTACAATTTGTGGGGGAAGAGAGAATGGGAGGGGGAAAAAACTGGGAGACAACGAGGGAAGAGGTGACACTGTTCATAAAGAAATGTACTCATTACAAAACACATGAAAGGAAATGTACTCATTACAAAACACACAAAGGGCTAAAGGCAGAGCCCCAGCAGTGGAAAGTTACCATAAGGACTAGAGTGGCCGAGACAGATTGGGACTGAAGTTGCTTTCCCAAGGAAGAATGAAGAAGACCTGCATACAATCTTTGGTGATAAAGTCACATTAAGAGAGACCGCTGGGCTGGGAATATGGCCTAGTGGCAAGAGCGCTTGCCTCCTACTCATGAAGCTCTCGGTTCGATTCCCCAGCACCACATATATGGAAAACGGCCAGAAGGGGCGCTGTGGCTCAGGTGGCAGAGTGCTAGCCTTGAGCGGGAAGAAGCCAGGGACAGTGCTCAGGCCCTGAGTTCAAGGCCCAGGACTGGCAAAAAAAAAAGAGAGACCGCTGTGCTTGAGGCTGTTCATGGAAGTGAAGGGCGATAGTCATGCCTCTAGAATAGTTGATATTACTACTGAAAAGAAGCACCAGGATATAGATCTTAAGTGAGTCCTGAACTTGAGTGACATAGGTCAGTCATGTCGTGTTCACTGTGACAGAAACTTAAATGCTGGCATTAGAAGAATCGTGGCTCCTGCTTGTAATTGTAGAGAGCCAGCAGTTAGATATTGTGAGGATCACAGTTTAAGACCAGTCCTGGCAAAAAAAGTTATTGAGGCCCTCCCATCTCAACCAACAAGCCAGGAGCAGAGGTGCATTCAGTGAGTCAGCTACGAGGAAAGTGCATGCAGTAGGAGGATCGTGGTCCATAACAAATACATGGGGTCCTATCTGAAAAATAGCCAAAGTAAAATGGAATGGGGAGTGTGGTGTACGTAAGAGAGTGCTTGCCTAGCAAATATGAACCCCTTAGCCTCACCCCAAAGGAACCAAACACGAAACAAGGAACCTAGCTTTCTCTTGCCCATCCTAATTCATTTTTAACTATAGACATTTTTCCTTGTAAATTCCTTACATAATTATCAGGGCCTAGATTACTACAGAGAAGCAATATTCGACAGTTGACTGTGGGTAGAAAAATAGCATCTCTGACTGAAAATCGGAGCATGTCAAAGTAGACAAGTTGTCTGGCAAAGAACCTCTTGTTACTATTTCTCTCAGCATCAGTCCAAGCCATCAGCCTTTGATGGAGCAAACGGTCACATGCCCCCAACCCTCTGATTCCACAGACAGCTGAAGATGCCAACTCCATCATGCAGTGAAAAAATCCAACTGGGCCTGGGATAGAGAGGCAGAACAGAAGCCTGAGGAAGGAGGAAGAGAATGGAAGGTACATAATGTGGACCCAGTAATTTACTTCAAGAATAAGTGTCCCCTTAAGCAAGAAGAGTGAAGTTTATTGATTTGATATTAGTTGATAGTAAGAACAATGATTAAAAACGAAATGAAAAACATCTACTTCCCCGGAAGGAGAATCCAAATGGGGTCTAACATTTCTAGGTCTTAAATGAGCATGGGTAATGAGCCTTCATAATTCATTCGCAGAGTGTCATGAAAACAGCTAGGAGACCAGCCTGCCTGGAGTTGCAGCCAATCACTTCTGTTTGCTGTAGCCACGACTGTATCAATGTGTGACAAGCACATCTGCCTTTCAGAAATAGAAGAGTTCATCTGTGCCAGGGCTTTCTGTTAGTTTGAGTCTTTGGTGATGCCTGGAGGAGAATTTGTGGGCCCAGATTCACCCACAGTCAACACAGCCTCGGGGGACATCTGGGGAGGGCTTTATATAAGAGTCACACCCTTCTCTGAAATAGCAAAACACTAGCTGATCACCAGATGCCACCCAGGGGTGAAAAAGATCAAACGTTTGACCTACGCCTGTGCTTATTTTACACAAAATGATGACAAGTTCAGCTAAAATGCCTCAGGAAAACATCTTAATTGATCTAATTTAAAGACATATATATCATTATATAAACTGCATCCCTGTGATCGGAATATTTTAAGAAAATGAGGAAAGACTAGGTATGTTTATATTTGTTTATATCTGTAAATTCTCTCTCTCTAACACACACACACACACACACACACACACACGAACACATACACCAATGCTGAGTTTTCTGTAATTAGTTTTGCTCTATACAGCAAGCTTCGTTTATTGGGGATACCATTAAACAAGGGAAATACAAATTGCAAGTGACATTGATATGATCATAATCGCTCCTCCCTGGCTGCCAGAAATAGTTTCTGAGAGGAACCTGCCTTCCTACAGATGGTCTGAGAAAAAAAAAAAATTGAAGACTGCACAACACACCATTATTCCTGTGAGGCGCTCAGTTCATTAGTTGAAGCAGCCAAGTCTTCTGGAGCTGCAACTGATCAGCAAATAGGAATGAGCAAGAGTATAAATTCCCAGCAAAGCAAATCATTAACATTTGCTGCCTGCATCCTGGAAACACAGTAAATCAAATGTGTCATCATTTATCAAGACGAAATATCATTACTAATTGGGATTAATTTGCTGCCGTGGGATTGCTGACCTTTGCTGAAAGAAAATAAAACTGCTCGTTAGCTGTCTTCATTTAATTTTCCTTGAAGGTGGGGAGGCAGTCTAGCTGAGGGAAGCGGGAGGTGGGTGTGGTGGGGTTTATTCTTGTAAACAGCTACACATTCTAAAGTATATAACAAAAGTGAAAACTAGCTAATCGACGGTTGCTAATTCATGATCTATGATTTTTCTGTACCTGTGGAGAGAGATGAGTGCCTCCAGTTAGTGTCTTGGAAAGTTAGCATCATCTTGGAAAGAAATAATTAAAAAATTTCCAGGGTGAAATTCTATATAGTTTCATTCAAAAAAATACTGAAAGGGGGGCTGGGAATATGGCCTGGTGGCAAGAGTGCTTGCCTCCTACACATGAAGCTCTCGGTTCGATTCCCCAGCACCACATATATGGAAAACGGCCAGAAGGGGCGCTGTGGCTCAGGTGGCAGAGTGCTAGCCTTGAGCGGGAAGAAGCCAGGGATGGTGCTCAGGCCCTGAGTCCAAGGCCCAGGACTGGCCAAAAAAAATACTGAAAGGAAACTATGATTCCAAGGGAGTAGAAGAGGGCTTATTCGTATGCATTAATGTTAAAGGCGTTTCGACAGATCCAGTGTACATGTTTATACATCTCTCAACCATTCTGCATCTGACTGAGGTCCAGCATGGAGCCCTTGAGTCAAGAGTTTGGTCTTTTGGTAGCTGGCAGAGCTTTTCTTTTTTGGCTAGTCCTGGGGCTTGGAGTCAGGGCCTGAGCACTGTCCCTGGCTTCTTTTTGCTCAAGGCTAGCACTCTACCACTTGAGCCACAGTGCCATTTCTGGCTGTGGTGCTGAGGAATAGAACCCAGGGCTTCATGTATAGGAGGCAAGCACTCTTGCCACTAGGCCATATCCCCAGCCCTGGCAGAGCTTTTCATGGGCAGATAAACACAGGCCTGTGCGAGGTATGTATAAATGCCTCAGGTTTTCCTCAGTCCCTTAGAAGGTTGTAGGTTCTGAGAATTCAAAGAACTCAAAGGAGATAGACATTTAGTTTTCAGAAAATATTTTAATTAAAATATACATTTCACAAAGATAAAGTATTTCTTGAGTACTAATTCTGTGGTGCCTTCTTAAATTTTGCTCTTGAGACAAGTGCTTCTGTCACCTTACCCTTGTGGTTCAAGTTACTGTTTAAAGTTGAAGAATTCAAAGCCCAATGTGGGTGGCCCAGGTCTATAATCTCAGGTACTCAGGCAGCTGAGACCTGGAGGATTATATGGTGGTTCAAAGCCAGCCTGTGCAGAGAAGACTGTGAGACTCTTACCTGCAATTAAGCAGCAAAAAGTTAGGCTTCATGTGTGGCTCAATGTCATAGAATGCCAGCCATGAGAAAGTGAGTACAAGGCTCTGAGTTCCAAAAAAGAAATATCAGTCTGTATGTCTATCTGAGAGACAGCTAGCTACCTAGATAGGTAGCTAGATAGGCAGACAGGCACCAGGAAGGCAGACAGACAGACAGACAGAGGGATAGACTGAGAAAGAAATGAGTAAATACTATCCCCATGGAACAAACTTAGCAAGCAAGCAGTGAGTCCAGGATTCAAGACCAGTTTCTTATTCACCAGTGTCTACTTATTTTCCTTTGCAAGTGGACACATATTTTCATAGGTAGTCTAGTAATGTTTATACTGAAGTTCTTTTGAATGATTATCTTCTTTCAATGATCAAAAATATACTTTTCTGTACTGTCAGGATGTGCTTACCAAAGTTTTTTAATAGTAAACTATTTTAAAAGCTGCGTGAGGTGAGACATTGGGGTTGGATGGGAGGAGGGAGCAGAATCACAAAACCTAGAGGATGCACTGTCCATCTCCAGCAGCAATATTCTAAGACTTATTCCTTTTAGCTTCTTGGATGGCTTAGCAAGGGTTGAAAAGTATTCCCCGCCATCAAGTAGTGTGTGTTGGTGGGAAATTGAAATCCACATGCTCACACACTTGAAACATTTAGGTGCCAATGTAGGTTAGTTAAGGAAGCTGAAGTAGAAAAAATGAAACCCTTAATCACTTTAAGAATGTTATTGAGTACTTCACTGACATACCTGAATGCAGGGCCGAATGGCCCTGGTTAAAAGGCATCAAATGCAGAAGTCTGGGCTCAGGTGGAGAGTAAACTAGGCCAAGCCCACGGTCCAGGCCTACAACCCTGTCCTCAGTGTCTGGTCCAACTTGTGTCTTGGTTACTTTCCTTTTCAAGTGAGAAGAGATAGGCAGAATTTCTGTTCATGTTTACACAAGAGTGTTTAAAAATAATTTTTTTCCTCTTAAAAATGTTTTCTTAGTATGTTTGCCATATAGATTTTTTTTAAACAAAATTCAGGTTTAAGAGAATTTCAAGACCATAGGAAAGAATGAAAGCTTGTTGATAGTTGAACGGTGGGAACTGGAATCCTTTGCAATAATTCATGCATAGAAAATGTGTTCTCATTCACATATGGGAGCAAAAATATTGATATCAATGAAGAAAATAGAACGGTGATTCTGGATGGATAATGGGAGGGAAATAATGGAGGTTGAATAACGGTAACCAAAATAGCTAGACAGAAGAATTGCATCTACTGTATACTATAGTTTATAATTTATTATTGTTTTTTGTGAAGAACCAGAAGAAGGGAGTTCAAAGACTCCAAGCACAAACAGATGCTAAATATATGTGGAGATGCTAGTTACCTTGATTTGATCATTACACATTATGTATATGTATTGAATTATCTTACTATACCTTGTAACTAAATACACTATGTGTCACTCAATAGAAAAGGCATAGCAAGAATAATAATAAAATAGATAAATAAAAGGAATTTCAAGATTGTTTTTGATTCTGGATTTTTTTAGGTTTCGTTAGCATAAGGTTATTTCTCAGAAGCATGTTTATTAGCTGTTTAGTGTTTTAGTTTGGATGTTTCCACCTGTGATCCCCCATAAATAAATAAGGCAACATTAAATTATATGAACCCTCCAGAGCCAGTATTTTGAAGGTCAAGAACTCCAATTCTGAATATACCCAGTTCCCAAAGGAGTCTGTAAATCGATTTCATTTACTTCAAAATAAAAAGAAATTCAGGTCGTGAAAGAGGGTAGTATATATCACAAAGGGATTATTCGAGGAAGAGTTGGGAGTGGGCAAGTCTTCTGCAATCCCTACTCCTGACTCTAATGATGATTTTTTCCTGGTTTCCCTTCTTCCGTCCTAGCATTGTCTTTCATTCCTGCTTATTTCAGTGTGTCTGTTTCCTCTCCAGTTATACTGCAGGTTTTATACCCTCCCTCCCAACACTCATCCTAGCTATTCTATGCCAAGACTTTTTCCGTTCTAATGAGAAAGATATCTTTTGGTCATCATTTTTATGGTATTGCCGGTTTCTGTTTTCCCTTTTCTGTATTTTTGCTTCCTGTGTATCCTTTCACTGTGAGAAAGAACTAATTGTTTGTTTTCTTTCTTATTATGTTCCAAGGTTAAGTTCACTACCATTATGCTTTGTGTCTAAAAGATTACCAAAAGCCATGTACTAAAGGCTTCGTAGCCAGCTGATGGCCTTCTTGGGAAATGGTGGAAATTTTAGAAGGCAGAGCCTAGTTAGTTGAAATAGGTCATTTGGAGCTTGTCCTGGGAGGGCGTATCTTATCTCCAGTCCCATTTCTCTCTGTCCCTTTCCTGGCAACCATGATGTAAGCAGCTTGTCTGCTTGCTGTGTGTTCCCCGCCATGACGTTCTGCCTCATACCAGACAAGAAACAACAGATCCAAAGTGCCAGGATCTGAAACCTCTAAAACTGTCAGTCACAAGAAACCTTTCCTCCTTTGAGTCACTGTCTCGAAGGTTCTGTCAACGATGGGAAACTAATAATGCAATCATCTCCCAGCCAGACAGTGTACGACCCCTCCCCCCTGCCCATATTCTTTGTCATGAGTTTTCCTGGACGCAGGGCCAAAGGTAACTGGCCACCCTAGTTAGACCACCACTCCCTTCTTGTACTACCCTAGTTACCCCACACCCCTAATAGGTTCCTGTCTTTATATGAACTGCTTGTTCACAGTCTCTTCTCTCAGTCTTGCTTATTATTTTATGGAATGGAATCAGCTGCTCCTCTACTTCTAATGGAACAATGGCGCTTCACAACTTTAGATTTGCTTTTTCTAATTCTGCGACAAATATATATTTCCTCTCCCATGTGGAATCTGGATTTTAGAGACACATTGAAATAGGAAGAGGATTACTTAGGGTGGATGGCAAGATGCAAGAGAGGGATACAGAGAGGGAGTTAGAGTTGAATATGATCAAGGCACATTGTGTACATGTGTGAAAAGGCCACACCCAATGTTTTGGACAATTACTATATGCCAATTTTTCTTAAAAAAGAAATTTTCATTGAGGACTAAGTAACACAACTTCACTTGGCTAAAGTTGGTCCAGTGAAGGTCCAGAAAGCTATGAACACAAATTCCCACATAAACCTACCCACCCATGTGAGACTTTCCCCTTCCTCCTGCAGAAATGTAGGACACAGTTTCCCATGTAGAGTTTGCCATTTTCTTAGTGTAGACAGTAATAATCATTTTCTTGCTTTCACCTTTTCTTTCTTCCTTTTTCCACTTCAAAGTAAGGAGCCTGAGTTCATAATACCTTCTGCCTCAAGGTAATGATCCTTGAATTCTTTTCTCCTTCTGATTTCCAAATGTTTCTTCAATGATTTTTTTTCTGTAAGGAAAGCAGATGTTGTTCTTTATTTATTGGACTCTATATTTAACATAATTTAAATATAAAATTAATAAATATTTGTGATTAATAACTGTATACTTCAGAAAATGGTTAGATTTGAGAATAATTTCCTCTCCAAAACCATTTTTTCTGCTTTGCCCCTGGGATAACACACAGGAAATGGACACACTGATGATAAGAGATTGAGCTGCCATTCAAGAACGCCCACCACCACACCCCCTTCTTCCATCTCAAGGATGAAATGACATTATTTATTGTATTTTGTAGTAACACTCCAGATTTAGCTCCAGAGGGCTGAACTTTATCTAAGCAACTTCTTTTGTCCCAAGTTCATGTTTATAGTAGCATAAAACACCCATAAAAGCAAAAGGAAAGGCAACAAATGATATCTTTGAAATATCATAGGGAATCTTGGCAGCAGTAAAGTGTACTGAGTCTTCCAAGAAGATATAAAGTCTATCCTCAAAGCAGCAGGCAGATTTACAGGGTTAGCGACGCTGATTAGCCTTTAAAGGGGACTACTCAGAAAATCTCAGAGCTCTGTGCAGAACATTCCCGTAGGAGACAAAGGGCTAGCGAATTGAAACAAACCTTGCCTTACATTATCTTTATTTATTTTCCCATTTAGGTGTTCTGTAATTTAGGGTTCTTAGATGCTATAAACTAATGATCTAAGAACTTAAACCAGTTTGAAGAGAGATGTTGTCTAAAAATACCACATGTCAGGTTAAACTCCACGTTTTTTAAAATTCCCTTGATAAAAGGAAGAACAACATTCATTCCCACAAAGCAAAGACCTTGTTGCTGACTGAAGATATTCTAACTTTTATGGCTTTGGGGTTAGTTCCTCCTCTTATTTTACTTTATACATTTATATATTGCTGATAAATTTTGAAGCTATTCCCAGTCTATCCTGAACCTTCTGAAAATCAAGGGTTACATCTAATCATGGGCAATTCCAGTGTGCTCTTGCAGAATTCAATAAAGGATCTACAAAGATACCACTGTTCATGTCACTATTAGCTCTCTTTACCGAGAGCCAAAGGCTTGATTTAAGAGCATCTGGGGCACAACATGAGAAATTCGCTTCTGAGGCCTTATCTGTCTTCCAAGAAAACCTCTGTAGCATCATATATGTATATTGATCTCTATTCATATATGTATCTCAAGCTGAAGACTTTGGCATTCTTGTATTTGTAGCACACCAACTTAAAATATCTGTTAGTAGTACTCGGGATTGAACTCAGGGTTCACACTTGCTTGCCCAGTGCACTAACACCTAAGTCATGACCCTAGTTCTTTTTGCTTTAGTTTTCAAGTAGGTACTCATCACTCTGTTTCCAGGGCCAGCCTCGACTTCCATCTTCATACCTGTGCTCCTGCATAGCTAGGACAGCAGGTGTGATCACCATACCTGGTTGGTTCCTTGACATGTGGCCTGATTTTTTTGAAAGGGTTAGCCTTGCACTTTGATTCTCCAGATCTCTGTCTGTAAAGCAGCTGGAATATTATGTATGAACCACTGGATCTGGTCTTATAGTCCTGCATTTAGAGATAGAAATAATAGAGGTTGGGAAAACATGGATAGATTAAAATGCTATCTTTGTGGTCAAAGGATGAATGTTCATCTTGGGGATTATACACACAAGACTAATTGTATAACACAAGAAACCAATAACCTGTAGTGAAATTTGAGAAACGCTGAAGTTTAGCTCTTCTGTCTTGGAAAAAAATTTAAATATTCAAAATTAGATTAGAAAATATGAGTAATAGTTTCTGTTCTAGGGAAGAAATTACAGAGCACATTGAGCGTGTCATAAGATCTAATGTATTCCTTTCTGCATCTAAAAAGTCTTTAAAAAAGTAACCCTTTAGCATTTACTTTCGGGTTCTTAGTTATAATTTCAGTCTTTCATTTGTTTTCAGGATAGATTAAGTAAAGCTTAAAGCTAGGCCACCAAGTCTTTCCTTTGCTGTTTCCTTTGCATCACGAATTCACGTGTCTCTTAAGAGGTGGCATACTCATAAGTTTTCAGGCATCCCAAAGAAGTCGAGGATAAGTTCATTTTAGAAAATTAGAAAATTCTTGGAATTCATATCTTCTCCTTGACCACCAAGAAGAAGGAAGGAGAGAGGACTCGGAAATGAAAGAAAGAAAGAAAGAAAGAAAGAAAGAAGGGATGGGTAAGAAAGAAAGGGATGAAAGAAGACAGAGAGAAACAAAAGCAAAAGGATAAAAGGAAGGAAACTATGAAAAAAAAGACATTCAGTTGCTTTTATCAACTATTCTCCAGAGGACTCGAGGGTCTGTTTTTGTCTTTACCTAGCATGGGTCCTAGTGCTCTTATTAATAAGCACAAATAAGTCAAATAGTAAGAGCCAGAGGGAGGAATGATGGTAAAATAACTTGCACAACCTTAATCGTATTCAAAAAGGCAATGGCAATGGTTTGGGCTAAAGTGGAAATAAACGTTTTGGCAGTCACTGAAGCTTGTACCCTTGCATGATTGCCAAGGCTTTCCCCTTCCTTTCCGAGGTGTTCAGACTCATTGAAATCGTACACATACTAAGTAGGAAAACAAAAGAACAGGTCAAATAAATGCACCCTTTTGTTTTGGTCTTTCTGGAACTCCCTAAGTCCCTCTGATTTTGTTTCTCTTTTGTTTCTCATGCAGCCTCAGTGAATTGGACCACAAAGTCAGCCTCTTGAGGCTGAATTAATAATTTATATGTGTTTTTTTGAAGTCTATGGAATGAATAAGGAGGAGAAAAGGCAACCAAAATGTCCTCTTAGTTCTTAGTGTTTGGCCATGTGCCACATTTATCTGAGGTCATCCTGAGTAGGCCCGTAAGCACTTAGTTGCTATGTTAGCTCTTAAGTACCCCCATTTAATCTTCGATAGATTTGTGTTCTTTGTTCTCTGTTCCTTTGTGCTTGACAGGCCATCTGATGGAACCACTCAAATTTCCCAAACTATGGCTGAGGGCTGCAAAGAAACAGGCGGATGCTTGTAAAAACATAAAAAAGATCAGGAAGCAGCAAAAGAATAAATAGAAGAAAAAGAAAAACAACAGCGATAATAACCACAACAAAAAGACCCCAGTCCTTTACAGAGTCCGTGAGTTGAAAGAAGAGTCTAGATTGGAATACTGTAGAATGCAGAACTGGAACCAGCAATCCTCAACTTTTCCATTGTGTTGGAGCAATTGATCTCTATGTTGCTGATGGAGTCCAGCAAAAGCAATAGTAACTTTTTCAGGTCCTGTAGATTCAGAAAGTCTTGGGGGGTGGAGTGGGGGCAGGAGCCAACCATGAGTAAAGCAGTTGAGAGCCAAAACCAGAGGGAGACTCACCTTTACCCAGTGTTCCCTATGAAGAGATTCAATATTAAGGTGTTCTCTACTCCTGCCACCTACTGGTCTCCTTGTGTACTACCACAAAGCAGCCTGGGAGAGATGGGGAACAGATTCTCCTTTTCTCCAACAACTCTTCCTCTTCCTGCCCATTCCCACCCCTGTCCTTCCTTCCTTCCTTCCTTCCTTCCTTCCTTCCTTCCTTCCTTCCTTCCTTCCTTCCTTCCTTCCTTCCTTCCTTCCTTCCTTCCTTCTTCCTTCCTTCCTTCCTCCTTTCTCTCCCTCCCCTCCCCTCCCCTCCTCTCTTCCTCCTACCTCTCTCACCTTTGCATTGGGTTTGAACCCAGGGCCTTGAACTTGCTAGACTTGCTTGCCCCATCCACATCCAGCCTGGCTTTTTAATGGTTATTTTGGAGATGTCCATCGGATAGCCTAGATTTTTCTACTTGGTTGAACTATGATCCTCTAGATCTCAGCTTCCTGAGTAGCTAGGACCACAAGTGTGAAGCATAGTTCCCTGGTTCCATCTGAAAGAATTTTGACTAGATATAAAACCCAGTCATGAAGCTGATGAAAAAGTAAACACATGTGTAAGAAACAATATCTTCTGTTTTGGCTGGTTCCCAGTGGTTTCGTAGTCACGTAGCAGCACCGGAATGCCTAGTTAAGGGAAAGGCATAGTGGACCCCTGGCGACAGGCTGAGGACCTGACCTTCCCCCTTAAATAACTGCTCTACTTAGCTCACAGTAATGTTAGTCAAAGTAAAAATGTATTATTATCTAGAAAGATACCAATTAATTACATGGGATTTTTTTTTTTTTTTTTTTTTTTTTTTTTTTTTTTTTTGCCAGTCCTAGGGCTTGGACTCAAGGCCTAAGCACTGTCCCTGGCTTCTTCTGTTTGCTCAAGGCTAGCACTCTTTGCACTCTATCTCTTGAGCCACAGCGCCACTTCCGGCTTTTTCTGTGTATGTGGTGATAAGGAACCACAACCCAGGGCTTCATGCATGCTAGGCAAGCACTCTTCTGCTAAGCCACATTCCCAGCCTATGTGGGATTTTTGTCTTTCCCAAATTCATTTGAACTTATGAAAAGTAAACATCAGTATCAAAATAGATAAAGAAGCTTGTCAAGTCAATACTAAGATGACAAATAAGAAAACAATTTTAAAGACATTTCAGAAAGGAGTGGTTAATAAGTACCTATAAAAACTGTTCATATTATTAATAACCAGAGAAATACCAATTAGAATTGCAATGAGCTAATTCTATCCACCAGGGAAAAAGCAATTAGAATTGCAATGAGCTAATTCTATCCACCCATTAGTACAGTTAAATTTAAAAAGACTATTGTTGTAGACACAAATAGTAGAATGACTTTGGAAACTTCTTATAAATTCATAAAAAGAAAACATTAGAATATGTTTCTTAGCCATTATGTGCCTACCTAATAATCCGAGATAAAATCATATGTCCCTAGAAAGGCTTACATGTCAATATTCATAAAAGCTTTATCTCCAAGAGTTGAAAACTGGTAAAAACTCACTTTGTATATGAAGCAAGTAGAAGGACAAACTGTGTTATCTGCAGCTATTAGAGAAATTTCAAGTTTTGATTACAAAACAAGAATGAACTATCTATATCAGCTACAACATGGACAGCTCACAGAACTATCATTCTAAGTGCAGAAAGATTGATACTGAATACTACTTATATACATCCACTTATGGAAATTTATATACATGTAAATGGACCTGACTAGATCCGTAATTTCCAGGACTGGACTGAAACGGAGTATAATAGAGGTGATCTATGCTTAACATATTGTTGGTTTCCTGACTCTGTGCAACTATCAAAAATCATTGAACTGTATGCTTAAAATGGATACAGCTCACTGCACGTAAATTAGACCTCGATAAGGTTCCTAAGAGAAAATAAAAACAACAGATGCCAGCCCAGTGTGTGACTAATTTGCACAAAATGTCCTGGAGCAGAGGATAATCAATGAAGGCTGGTGGCAGCTAACACCAGCTCATGAGAGCTGATCATGCTCGTGATTTCCTAACTACATAGACAGCAGCCAGCCAGCCAATGACATCTTGTTGATGGTTTGAAATCAACCAAATAGCAGTTTTCACCCATGGAAATGGATAAAAGACAAATGAATGCTCACCTCCTGTCCATAAGAAGCTGTTGTTAAGCATTTACTAGCAATTACTGATGATTATAACCTTTACTATACATAAATTTCTTATTTAGTGATTTTGATTATCGCTCTATGTTTATTTCAAGTCCAAAAGTTAATATAGTAAAAATGAGCACTTGATAAAAAATGGATATGTAGTAGAGTACAGAATTGAAACAGTTATGTGTAAAGGTAGTTCTTTTCACCTAATATGATTCTCAGATGCTTCTGGAAGGTTAAAATATTTTCCAAACATTTATTTTTTACTGGTCCTGGGGCTAGAACTCAGGGCCTGGGCATTATCCTGGAGCTTTTTGTGCCCAAGGCTAGCACTCTGCCACTTGAACCATAGCTCCATTTCTGGCTTTTTGGTGGTTAATTGGAGTCTCATGGACTTTCCTGCCCAGAGTGGTTTCGAATAACAATCCTCAGATCTCAGCCTCCAGAGCAGCTGGGATTATAGGCATGAGTTACTAATACCTGGATCAAACATTTTTAGTATGTGAGAGCAAAGAGTATAATAGTAATTTTACCATACATTTTAAGTATATAACACTTAAATCCTAAGTAAGTCTTGTTTCTATTCTATATGAAACTAGGAATTTTCAGTATGTCTGTCTCTTAATATACCTATTTAGACTATGATAATCATTATGATAATATCTGCAACAAAATCAGTCACCGTCTCTTATACTGTAACACTGAAACTCTGTATTATAAAGCTTCTCCATCTTAAAGTAGTGAAAAACAGAGCCTCTTAGACATAGCTGCCTCTAGCTTCTATGCTGAAATACAACTAGGTACAAAAAAGAAATGGTTGAAACTTTTTGAAAGAGTACAAGAACTATAAATAAAACACTAACAGCCTCAGTGACAGGAATAGAAAATTAGTGCTTCCTGAAAAATGGAGAAAGGATTTTTTTTTTGGCACATAGCAAACTATTACATATATGAGGTCAAGGAAGGAAACCTATGGATAAATCTCTTCATCACTTCCTGAAACCAGAGTCAAACACAGAAAATTATAAGCTGTACTGAAACACTTGTCCGATGGTTTACTATGACCCAATGCAAGGCTATCTGCATGAAGACAGAGGGGTCTGTGACAGCTTGTACCTGGAACTACGTGAAAAACTGTGGAGTTCCATCAGGAAGTGAAAGGATGAAAGCCTCCTTTTAGGAACACTTTTTTGGGGAACCCTGGTGTTGACATAGCTTTCTAAGTGTGAACGAGTAGTCTGGAACTTTGCTTTGGTAGAGTATTGAATCTGGAGTGAGACAGGCAAGCCTACAGGTTCACCCAGACAGACTCCGACTGAAAGATTGTACTTAGCTTAAATGAAGCAGCACATCTGAGAAGAGGAGGAGATTATTGGGAGATGTGATAGAGGCTGAAGAGGATAAGCACTTACCAAACTGAAGGGTTCATTTTGTGAGTGTATTGAAGAATCATTGGCAATAGGTCAACACAGGAGTTACTTTATAACTCACTTTCTACATATGTACTTGAAAGAACACAGGATACTCCATATATTGGAGTATATTTAAACTAAATTTATAAAATAAAGTTAAGTAACATATGATATTCTGCTTTTGGTATATAGGATGATAGTGCTAATCTGGACTTTTATAGTGATAATGGTACTGGTATACCTCTGAGGTATTTCTTCTGCTTATAACTGACTGGATTTCCTTCAGCTGGTATTTTAATTTTGGTGCTGAATTTGGACTTAGAGCTCATGCATGCTGAGTTAAGTGGTCTACCTGTGAGCTACACTCCTTTATAGAGGTTTCTTAGAAACATAGAAAGTGTATGGCCATGGAACTCATGAGAGACTTAAAGCTTTGAGGCTGGTTTCATTAGCACAGAGGCAATAGAATTTAGACATACTCATTTCACTGGGATTAGAACATGACATGTATGCCTTAGTAGTTTGACTTTATTATAGAGAAAGGACAATTGGGTCATTATTAAAATAGCCTTCTTAGAAGATGGATATTGAGTGATCCAGTACTTATCAATGGCTAAATTAAAAGCAGTTCTCATTATGGATTGATGCATTATTCCCGACTCAGAATTATTGGCTCATACATTTAATATACTATAAATACAGAACAGCTTTCAAGTGATGATAAACTAGCATGCCTATTGAGCTCAAGCAGACTGTTTTATTGACAATATCATTAAAAGTGAGGCAGTATTTTATTAATATAAAGGATGGATGACAATATTTTAATTAAGTGGCATAGTTCAGATAAAAATACAAACTTTCCTCCAGATTTCCACTTCTACTTGGTAAATTATAGGTTTTTTTTATGCTTTCTATTTTTGAGCACAGTCTCTGATCATTGGGTTTTATATGTTTTAAAATGATCATATTGAAGCCATTTTTAAATGGCAGACTTTAATCATGTTAGTCATTCATAAACTTGGATTGCAAATAAATTTATTTTCACATATCTGGCTTCTTTCTTTTGACAGTGTGTTCTTTGGAACAGATAGTATTCTCTTACAACTCATACTACTCAATGTTTCAAAATTTAATATATTTTAGAAATGAATTTGCTAAAGGAAGTTCAAATCTTATGCTCAGCCCATCCTCGTTTTTTGTTCTGTTAATTGAATAGTATATACATTCTGACCAAATCCTTTTATTGATAAGATGCTGTGCTTGTTAAGTTGGACTAACATTCTTTGTACCCATGCCTGTTATTTCAAATCATACATTAGTAGTAGGCATTTAAAATTATTCCAAAAACAGAGGAGGGATAAAAGTAAGCACAGTGAACCAAACCAGAAGGAATGGGGGAGACACGATTTGATCACTGTGAATGGATTTTCTAAGTAGATACCATTGACCTTATTTGATGGGTGAGAAAAATAAACTTAGTGAGAACTTTGTCACTTACTCACACATTTTCTCTGCCATCGGTGGGGAAAAAGCACCATAATGAGTCTCCTCACAGAATTCAGTCACCTCCTTGAACTTAAATAAAAGATGTGGAGACAGCAGACTTCAGGAAGCCATTTTCAGACAATAGCTTCCCGTTGCTTCCTTTCATTGCTTTTGCCGCAGACCTTTCAGAGCTGCATCAACTGTGATGAAACATGTCATTCTGTCTTATAGTGTAAGGAACAGCTGGACATTTATGCACATTTGCCAGCTTCAGGAAAAGATGAGTTCAAGATTGAGGGCTTGGGGTTTAGCGTGGACAGAAGCAGGATGGGCACATAGGTGAACATGAGTTCATTTGGTGTTGGCAGAGGTGGGTGAGCTAAAAGATGTTTCTCCAGCAGGTGATCCTAAGACAAAGAGTCAAAGATTGTTCAGTGCATGCAGTGCTGCCTCTCACTCTACCATGGACAACAAAGGTGAAGAAGATGGGAGGAAGTGGTTAAAAAGCCTTCTGGCAAACATTTCTTAGGTTACAGGTAAGCCTAGAAAACTGTGGAACGAAACTCACAAATTAACCAAACTGTACTTTTTTTTTATACAGTAAACATTTTATTTGGTACAAATTCAAAATTCTACTCTGCTGTAACCGTGTCAAACGCCACTTTTTTGTTCTCTTCTTAAGTTTCAAGATTCAATTGAAAGATTATTTACAAAAACAATATTCTCTAGAATTATATTTCACATTATTTCATCACCTACCTGGTGTGATCATTCATTTCCTAGTAGCCCTGTAAGATAGATTAGACATCTATATTATATAATGTAATATATAATATAATAGATATTTATTATATATTATATGTCATAACATAATATAATAAATAAATAATTATATTATATATAATTATAATATATATGCAGATCATGGGCATTGTGATTACAGTAGAAACTTCAAGTAAGTGCATGTTATTTCCATTTAGTCTTTCTCCCTTTTATTTTTCTTGGTCTGAGACTATAACCACTTTCACTCACTGGCTAGCACTTTACCAACTGAGCCATGCCTCCAACTCCATTCCTTTCCTCACTCCATTCCAAACCTCACTTGGTCAGATTCCAGTGCTTCTAGTGCAGAGTGCAAACAACCTCACTCACAGAGGTTGTTGGTCACTTCCTCATGTTCACAATGCTTGTGCACCAGCAGTTCTGACACAGCTGTGTACTGCTGTGTTCAGAAAGCCTCTCCTGGCGCTTTCCCTACTTTAACTGGCACCTCCTTCTTGTCACTGTCTTCCATGGAACAGATTTCAACTCCAATCTTTAAGCCATAATGTTTCTCCTGAACTCATCCTAAGATCTCTTTTTCATTTGCATGTTCTTACTGTTAGTTACTGACTAATTCCATGGTTTATCTTTGAAATAAATGAAGAGAAATTAACTTACATTATAAAGGCAGCTTTTCTTCCCATTGGGAGGATTCAGTTCAGTCAATTTCAAATGTTCTTTCTATAGTGCATCCATTTATTTAATTTCTCAAAAAATACTTAGTGAGGATGAGGCAAGTGGTAGAGTGGTAGAGATTTCAAACTCCATTGCCACAGAGAAGGAGGGAGAGGGAGAACCTAAGATCACAGATGCCACTCGTAAATTTTTGGCACTGGGAAAAAGGAAAAAGTGAAAACAAAAGACTTGATCTTACACAATTTAAATTTGATAGGCAACACTTAATAAATCAGCATATCCCAATATAACCTCAAAGTGTGATTAGCTCCATGAGGAATGTCGAGCTTCTGACTTAGCGATTGATGTATTGTGCAGAGGCTTGGTGAAGACAAGAAACACAGGCTAACTCATTGCGAACAAACAAGCTTCTGAATGGCCCTCTGTGCAGAAATGTTTCCCCAGAAAGAGAGGTAATTGGATGCAATAAAACTTGTTTTATCTTGCCTTTTCCTCTTACTAAAAATATATTTGAGGTAAGTCCTTTGGTCTTTTGGGGTTAAATACTTAGATGATGTCTGGAAAATCTTTCAGATTTGTAGTTTTATAAATGATCTTGTAAAAGATAGGGCCAACACAGAGGAATAGATAAAAATAGAAACATTTTGGCCTATACTCACTAGTCAAACTTCATGTAACTTATATTCTTTCCAGTTGAATCATTTCACTATATAGTTGAGTTCCAGCCAATTACTATAGGGATTGTGCTTGTTGCAAGGATTCAGAGGTGAAAAACTGCAGAGCCTTTACTTTATAGGGCTCACAGATAGTTCTTGGTGTCTCTGTGGCCTTTTCCAATTAGTCTCTCTTTTCAGGCCCTTAATGAACATCTGGCAATGCTACCTTGTGTTTGGCAACTGTTTGATTCCCATTTTGCCATGTTTTTGCCACGTCTACTAGGGTTTGGCTATCTCCTGGTGCCTTTGCAAGAACGCTAATGAAAGAACCCCCAAGTATTTCTGACAAATGGTAGTTGGAACTTATTTGTAAAGATTTCTAAAGAAGTAGGGCATGGGAGTGTGTCTTTCTGCACCTGGTAATATTCCCTTCCTTAAATAGACAAACTCTCTTACATTTTTGCCCCTATTATAAAATCTGAGACATCACAAACATTGGTAAAGAAGACAATTCTGTGTCAAAGACATATAATAAGTTATATGGACATCCCCAGAATGCTAGTGAAGCAATCTAGGGGACAATAAATTCCAGAGAAACCATCTGTGGTAGGCTGTATTTGTGTTTACCAGTATCGGATGCTTGTTTTCTGGGTACAGAGAGGACTCAGTGTCTCAGGTGCTATATAAGACGGAGGCAGAAGTAAGCTTTTAGTCAATGAATTGAGAAGAGATGATATTTATAACATCATTGGAGGGACACATAATAATATCAGTACTACTGTGGGCATCAATAAAGCAAATGAAGAGCATACACAATACACATGTCTGTCCTGTCATGTAAAAATGATTCCATGGCCTTTTATTGGCCTATGAGCTTGTGTCAGACCTTACACTTTCCAAGGTCTCATCAATTAAGGAGTCTATACATTCAAGTGTTCATACTATGGGACATTGCAACTCTGATCAGCCTTTATTTTCCCTTTCACTGGAGAGTTTAAAAAACTTCCTTTCAACGGTGTAGCTCAGCACTAGCATACCAGCCTAGTAAGCACAAGACCTTGAGTTCAAAATTCCAGTAGAAGGAATTTCCCATTATCTATGTTCATCATGTCTACCAATAACTCTCAAGAGATGGAGTAGCATTCTTTTTTTTTTTTTTTGGCCAGTCCTGGGCCTTGGACTCAGGGCCTGAGCACTGTCCCTGGCTTCTTCCCGCTCAAGGCTAGCACTCTGCCACTTGAGCCACAGCGCCGCTTCTGGCCGTTTTCTGTATATGTGGTGCTGGGGAATCGAACCTAGGGCCTCGTGTATCCGAGGCAGGCACTCTTGCCACTAGGCTATATCCCCAGCCCTGGAGTAGCATTCTTATCACTTAATATATAAGCATTCACTTAGGCTTCCTGTTCTTCATCATCTGTCAATGTAGAAATGTGAAGATTTGGCATTGGCTATTTTGCCTTCTACTTTTCTCCTGTCTTGTAGCACAGTCACCTACTATTTATAGGGCCAATTCAAGTTGTGATAGTTCGGTGGTTTTTTTTGTTTTTTTTGGCCAGTCCTGGGCCTTGGACTCAGGGCCTGAGCACTGTCCCTGGCTTCTTCCTGCTCAAGGCTAGCACTCCGCCACTTGAGCCACAGCGCCACTTCTGGCCGTTTTCTGTATATGTGGTGCTGGGGAATCGAACCTAGGGCCTCGTGTATCCGAGGCAGGCACTCTTGCCACTAGGCTATATCCCCAGCCCGATAGTTCGGTGTTTAGTTGTGTGTCCAGTCTCATGTAGACGTTCAGTGACCATTGACTTCTGCATGTTCTGTTTTCCAGCCTCTGAGTATTGCCACTGCCATCATTACTTCCAGAGAATTCAAGGTCTTTTATAGCTGGTTTAGTAGACTTGTTGTTTACTGCAAACCTGTTCATTCATGTGACCTCTCTTCTCTAGGCATTTAAAGGTACTTCAAACTCTCTCATATACAGCCTTCATATAGTACTTGATATTAACTGATAAATAGAATTGCATTATTGGCTCCCTTTAACACCTTTTTGTCTTATTTTTTATTAGAGTTCCATACATTGTGCTAAATTTTTGCTTTAGCCCTGAGAGATCGCATTTTTTTTCTATTTCATTGTGATTTCATTTTCTTCTAGTCAGCATCTTCTAGATATAAATCTATATCAAGTAATCTCATTTTTTGATATTATGCTTTAGAGGAATGAAACTTAAGTATTTGCACAGTTGTGAGTATAGTTATTTGCACTGGGGTCAAGAACATGATCTTTGCCTTTGGTGACCCAGATTTACTGAGTCGCAAAACTCATTCCAGAATCTTTATGAATGTTTACTGCATTATTAGAGCCATCTTAAGAGTTCTGATAGAGATGATTTAGAGCATTTAATATTCTTGGCTCACTGATTGAAAAGTCTTATTTTAAATATATTAATGCAGCCATAAATGAGGAACTCAAATATAGCTACTGTAATTCCCTGAGCCCAGACTTTTAATGAACTAACAATTAATGTAAGGACAAATTCTCATCACAAAGCTTTGTTCATAACTGCTTAAGTTAGTTTATGGTCTGCTGATTGGTAGAGGGAAGTTAATTGAAAGTAATTATATGCAGACAATTTGCAAACTATGAAAAATAAATGTGAAAAGTAAGCCTCTGTGGCACAATTCTGTGGGTCTCGTGGTAAGAGCAAGAAAGTGAAATGTCGACATTATATTTGTTTAACAACCTTTCCATGACATTGTTTACAAAAGAACATGAACCAACTTGAGAATTCTTCCAAACAAACAAAAATTAGCTTGTATAATTTCTACATCTAAAATACCACTGATGATCTTATACCTAAGTATCTTCCTCCAAAGAATAAAGACAAAAAGGCTTACTTATTACCCAGCAGTATTTATTTCTTTGTTATATCCTAGACAATATGTTTAATATAAAGAATTAAGAGAAAAACAGGGGCTGGGAATGTGGCTTAGTGGTAGAGTGCTTGCCTAGCATGCATGAAGCCCTAGGTTCGATTCCTCAGTACCACAGAAAACAGAAAAAGCCGGAAGTGGCACTGTGGCTCAAGTGGCAGTTGCTATTAGCTGTGAGCAAAAATAAGCCAGGGACAGTGCTCAGGTCCTGAGTCCCAAGCCCCAGGACTGGCAAAAAAAAAAAAAGAGCGAAAAACAGACTCTTCCTTTAAGAAGCTCCAAGTTCAAAAGACAGATATGTAACTATAAGGCATTATACAAATATCATTATGGTAAATGCTAAAAAAAAACCAATACAGAGTCAAATAGCAACGATCAGTTCTGGAAAGTCAAGAAATACTTCACAAAGAAGGTCACACTTCAGTTAGGCACCCAAGGCTTGCTTTATGAGGACAAGATGTTAGTAGAAGCAGATACCTATGAATATTATTTCCATATTCATATAAACAGAACACACACATATACAACATTCACTGGAACACAAAGTGCCTTTACAGAGCTTATTAACTATTTCAGTAAATAAAAGACCTGTGTGGAGCTATGAAAGTCTGCCTCTTGGTGCTCAGGTTGCAATGCTTACACCTCTGGATTGTTAGCAAGGGTTTCTAGATCACAGGAATAGCTCATGTTGAATATGGCTGGCACATGAGACTCCTATTTTACTTGGGTTCCAGAGAGGATTTTAGCTTGTCCAGTGGCACTTATTAATAGACATAAGCAGAAATGTTCAATAAATGTGATTGCCAGTTTTTGCTGTAATGGGTTGATAATATACATGCCAGGAGCAACAAAAATACAATTTAAAAGCTTATCAAGTTTCATGAAAGATGTTCTAGCATGGCTTCAATCTGTTTTCTTCTTTTACTAGCACCTGATTCTAGATGTTTCAAAGTATTGAAATAACTTGGAATCTGTTTTCATGTTATTTTGAAAAATGAGTAATTAAAAAAGATTAGAATTTCAAGTGTCAATTCATTCATGTGAAATGTTAATGCTCCTAAGAACAGCCTTTTGCTATTTTGCTTTCTTAGTAGTAGGAATGTTAGTCCTACTGATAGAAACAAAAATATGAAAGGTAATAGGCATATTATATATTAATTATATGTGTGTAGTAGATATAGTTATTAGATACACATGTTTTTAGATATAGATAGACAGACAGACATATAGATAGATAGAGTTCCTCTGGTCGTGCTTTTTCTTGCTGAAGGCATTGAGTTGTATCCAATTTGTGATAGAACCCGGGGCTCTAGGCTAGGATGACATTAAAAAGTTTCCAGTTTGTGTCTTTAAAATGGATGTCAATGTTCAGAAATGAAGCCAGATTCCAGTAAACCCCAAACAAAAAAGTCAATTAGGAAAGTGAACCCCCCTAACTCCCCCGGTGTGTGTGTGGGGAACTTCAGACAAAAGGGTAAAAGCAGCAACTGAAAAACCACAGTTTTTACCTGAGGATACAACATACAACATACACTAAACCAAATCTCTTCCCTAGTGATTTCCAAAGATTACTGTGGACTTGGCTGTGGTTATGGAGAGATGCTAAGAGCTGAGCAGATTATGCCAGTCTGCTTGATGTTGACATCGTAAACATGAGTGAGCTTTTAAACCTCTTAGTATAGTTGAGATTTCTGTGTCTCTCTTTAAAAAGCTTTAGAATGTGGTGGCTTTTTAAAAAAATTCTAATTGTTAGTTTAAACAAAGCAAAACATGGATTTTAGTATCTAAACTTTGTGAAATGCAGAGAGTTTCAGCAAGATAGAGTTTGTGGAATTTTAGATCATGCTAGAGCAGGACTTAGGGACTGCATTCAACAATCTGGAAGCGAAGACTGAATTGGCAACCCAAGTTCATAGCTGAATGCATGTAACTCAAAACTCAGAGTTGGTTGGCCAAATGTTAAAGATGAATGACATATGAACTTTTAAATGTGAGAGATTCTATTTCTTTTAAAAAGAAAGTTCTTTGAGTGTATCGAGTAAATCAAAATTTCCTAAGATAATAACGCACTGACTTTTGTAAAAAGAAACATAAGCCAATAATAGGATACATTTAGGATGCATAAAGTTAGATGCATAAAGTTAGCTAATCTTGGTACACAGGGTGCTTTAGGGATGAGGAGGAGATTATCAGGAAAACTCAGTGGTTTCATTATAACTGAGTTCTCTGAAGTTGTTAGATTCCCACGCCTAATTTATTCTTTGAAACAAGTAGGTCAGAGGATTAGGGGTGGTAGCTGTTTTCTCACAGAGCTTTGTCAGATCTCCTGATACTCTATACATAAAGAGTCCACAAACAAATACATATCTATTGGTATATAAATAACCATGCTGCTCCGATGTTTGATAGGGGATGTTACTGAAATGATGCATGAAATGCGTTAGTTAAGAATTCAGATGCCACCCCGTTTAATGCTACTAGGGCTACCTACGGAATGGAATCAAACCCACGCTGGAAATGCCCTACCGATTTAACATCAACCTTTATGGATAAAACATCCCCAGGAAATTTCCGTGTAGTTTAGGATGGAACAGTGTGAACTCAACATCTGGTGGCTTTACAGTTGGAGATATTATGTCTTCTGTTTCTGCCAGCAGTTCTTAGTATGAGGCAGTGCAATGACTAAAGGAGGAAATGCGCACAAAACCTACTCACCTTGTAAGTTGTCCCAGAATGCCTTTCAGTAGCCATTTGTGCTGCTTAGCAAAGGCCTCTGATCTTGGTACCCCCATTTTTTATGAGCTAAATGGTGTGATAAGACAGATGATTCTTTATTATCAACTTTAAAGCAGAAAGAGAAAGTTTATTTGAAAATAAAAGGAAGACAGCAAAACAGACTCCGTGTACAGAGGGACTCCAACCTGGAAGTCGAGTGGAATGCTCTCGGAGTGAAGGTTTTTTTTAATAGCTGATTGCTTGATTGCTTATGTATGCACTGCCCTACTTCTTATTAGTTGAGCAAGAACCCTGGGTATTAGGAGAAAACAAGTGTTTGAGAGGGAATCCAGAACATTATGAAAAAAAAGAAGCCCCGGGATGGGCCATATGACTTCAAAGTGTGATGTCTGCCATTGAAGTTGACTCAATTGACAATCTAACTGAAGACCATGTTCTTTCCTAGGAAAAGTCATGTAGCAACACTTTGAAAAGACATCCTGTGATATTCTTGGTGGGGATAGGAGGTAGAACAGGGTGTAGAACCTCTGTAAATTATTTCAGATAGGTATCTGAAATAGATATCTAGGGGTTAAGGGTTAAGTCACTTTAACTTTGAGTGTGTATGGTTTTTGTGAGTTTGAGCCAGAACTCTAACATTATTTAAATGAGGCTTTTGTATTTTATTAAAAGCTAAGCCATTCACTTTACATTTTTTGTGTAATAATTGTAATAGCGTGACATTGTTCTGATGATAATATTCTATGATCATTCGTAATGGAATTGTACATATCATGAATCAAGTATAAATCAGCGCCTTTCCTTATTTTACATTCAGTAAACTTTTTTCAGATTGATAAGCAATGCTCACAGTTTAATCCTTAATGTCAGAACTTTTGGGTTTTGTTTCCATCTAATTTCTTATCATAGATCTTTAAACACATAAAATATAGTCTAGAAGCAAACTAAATACAGTGGCATGAGTAGAATGGGGAGAGCTTTTATCACTACTGATTGGAAGTCGATTTCATGGCTGATTTTTTCCCCTCAGTTCTGGGACTTGTACCTGAGCCTTTTCTCTCAAGGCTAGCACTCTGCCAAATGAGCCATAGCTTTACTTTTAGATTCTTGGTGGTTGACTTCAGATATGAGTCTCAGACTTTGTTTTTTTTTAACCTGGCCTAGCTTTGAACTGTGATCCCTTAGATCTTAGCCTTTGGAGGCGTTAGGATTACAGGCTTGAGCCGCTCAACATCAGCTCCTTAGTAATGGCTTGTTTTTTTAAAGTGTTTTTGTGTGTTTGTGTGTATGTATATATGTGTGCACATTGATCCTGGGCTTGAACTCAGGACCTGGACATTATCCTTGAGTGCTTGTGCTCAAGGCTAGTGCCACAGGTCCAATTCTGGTGTGTGTGTGTGTGTGTGTGTGTGTGTGTGTGTGTGTGTGTGTGTGTCTGTGTGTCTGTGTTTGGTTGGTGATACAAGTCACACATTTTTGTGCTTGGGATGACTTTAAACTTTGCTCCTCAGGTCCTAATCTCCATAGTAGCAAGGATTACAGGCATGAGCCAATGAAGACTGCCTTTAAAGAGATATTCAAGCATAGGACAGAATGAAAATGAAGTTCTTGGTGGCATGTAGGAATTGGGGTGCATGGCCATATCTGAGTAGTGTCACAATACACAGCCCTGGCTACATGTTCTCGAGATCTGTGAGGTTCTTTGTGCTCCAACACAACTCCACAACTAAGAGAGATAGCATTCATAGAAACTGTTTGGATACCTGGTATAAAATGAGACCGTTGGGAGGATTCTTTCCAACTTCTTAAGTTGAAATTAGAGTTTCCAGAAGTTCCTTCCTTCCTTGTGTTGGTTAGAATGAGTCATGGAGAAATTTGTACAGCATTCAGGAAGAGGAGGGAAAGAAAGACATTATTTTCTGTAGTTCAGTAGAATACGCACGACTACTATTGAAACTTGCCTCTGGTCCCTGATTTACACCTCACCGGGAAGGGACAGCAGTCAGCCCTGCAGTTCCTCGAGGTCTTTTCTGAGCACCTTCATATTTGCCAACTCCTAGGCCAGATGTGTGTAAAGCTTAATGATAAAAGGTATTTGTTTCCATAAAATGTCACATCTATTGAGACAGACACACTGTAAGCTTTATTCGATTCCTCAAGACAATATTTTTTACTCTCTCCAAGATGTCATTTATGGTCAGGTTCATTGACAGCTACAACAATAACTTTTCATGCTTTTCTTTAATTATTTTCCCTAGCATACACTGTCTAATACTCACTGGAAATTCCCCCATTCATGCTGCTCCTAGTGTTTCTGCTTATCTGATCCAATCCAACCTAATACAATAGCAGTGATTGAGTACCAGGCCATTGGTTCTCTTTCAGATATGAATATGTGTATGAGGAAACAGTCTCCTCATTGGCTTTGTAGCATGTGTTGACATGCTTCTGTGGTAAGAAAAGAAAAACCTTAATCTAAATATGTATTTCCTACATATCCTTTCTGAAAAATTGCTGAAAGAAGTCATACACATGGGCTGGGGATATGGCCTAGTGGCAAGAGAGCTTGCCTCGTATACATGAGGCCCTGGGTTCGATTCCCCAGCACCACATATACAGAAAACGGCCAGAAGTGGCGCTGTGGCTCAAGTGGCAGAGTGCTAGCCTTGAGCGAAAGGAAGCCAGGGACAGTGCTCAGGCCCTGAGTCCAAGGCCCAGGACTGGCCAAAAAAAAAAAAAAAAAAGAAGTCATACAGTATCAAAGGAATTTATAGAAATGAAGCTCTAGGTCCTTGGTTTGTGATGTTCAGAGTATTTGCTGACTTTGTTCATCTAAATATCAAGACCATATGCCTTTATATATCAAAATGAAACCCTTTTATTTATTTTTTTATTTTATTTTATTTTTTTTCAAATTTTTATTATCAAACTGATGTACAGAGAGGTTACAGTTTCATACGTTAGGCATTGGATACATTCCGTGTACTGTTTGTTACCTTGTCCCTCATGCCCCCCTCCCTCCCCCCCCTTTCCCTCCCCCTGCCAGGTGTTCAGTTCACTTACACCAAACAGTTTTGCAAGTATTGCTTTTGAAGTTGTTTCTCTTTTTTTACCCTGTGTCTCTCAAATTTGGTATTCCCTTTGAATTTCCTACTTCCAATACCAGTAAACACGGTTTCCAATATACTCAGATAAGATTACAGAGATAGTGTAGGTACAACCACAGGAAGGTGATACAGGAACATCATAGAAACTACAGATACAGATAGGACGTTGAAAGTAGTTACAACTGTGATATAACAATTGTTTCCATAACATGGAATTCATTTAACTTGGCATCATCTTATGTGTTCATAAGGGTATAGCTATTGGGCCTTGTGATGCTCTGCTATGGCTTGCCTAAACCTGTACTAATTATTCCCAATAAGGGAGGCCATAGAGTCCATGTTTCTTTGGGTCTGGCTTACTGCACTTAGTATAACATTTTCCAAGTCCTTCCATTTCCTTACAAATGGAACAATGTCATTCTTTCTGATAGAGGCATAAAATTCCATTGTGTATATGTACCACATTTTCCTGATCCATTCGTCTACTGAGGGGCATCTGGGTTGGTTCCAGATTCTCGCTATGACAAAATGTGCTGCAATGAACATTGTTGTGCTGGTGGCATTACTGTGATTTTGTTTGTGGGATTTTGGATAGATACCCAAAAGTGGGGCTGCTGGGTCATAGGGGAGTTCTATATTGAGCCTTCTGAGGAGTCTCCATACTGCTTGCCAGAGTGGCTGAACCAGTTTACATTCCCACCAACAATGAAGTAGGGTTCCCTTTTGGCCATATCCCCTCCAACAGTTGTTATTATTAGTTTTCTTGATATATGACATTCTTGCTGGGGTGAGATGGAATCTCAATGTTGTTTTGATTTGCATTTCCTTTATGGCCAGTGATGTAGAACATTTTTTCATATGTCTCTTGGCCATTCTCATTTCCTCATCAGAGAAGTTTCTTTGTAGGTTTTTAGCCCACTTGATGAGGGGGCTATTGGTTCTCTGCGGAAACCCTTTTATTTTGACCCATCAAGATATAGGAGGACTGCTGTTCCCAGCCAACATGGACCTGAAAACTTTATTTCACAAAAGAAGCCAGACTTAGTGGTACATGCCTGTAATCTCGGAGGCAGAGGTAGGAGGACAAATTCAATTTGCAACCTGTCTTGGAAAAAGCAAGACCCTATCTAAAAATAACCAAAGCTTAAAGGTGGGGGATAAAATGGTAGAACACTTGCTTAGCAAATATGTAATCCTGGAGTCAAACTTTAAAACGGCAGTAGAACTTCATTCTTCACCAAATAATCTGTTCTCATCATCACCAAACCAGTAAAGGGAGAGAGAAAAGTCTTGTATTTGGGCAAGTGAAGGAATTTTATCTCTTCTTTGCAAGCTTTCTTTCTATGGCGTCTTTTCGTTCCTGCTTTGTTCACCTCTGAGAAACTCTTTAGAAACTAGAAACTGGCCGTCCTTATCTCCTCTTTGTGTTCATCAACTTTGACTCTCCTATGTCAATTTGGATCTGATTTTATGTTTCATGGTATTTAAAGACCCAAAGGGCTTGTGATGACCAGGTAGCAGTTCAAGGAAGTTCTGCATAAATATTTCGTGTTGTGGACTGCAAAGATCTTATCCAATGAGCTAAGAGCAATGCTATAGGGACATACCCTAGTGCCATGTATGGAAGGAGGCTAACAATCATGTTCACATTTCTAGATAAAGCATGTTAATTCAGAATAATTGTATTGACTTCTGAAAGCACCCAATTTGTACCGGGACACTAAATGAAAGGGAACTAATGCTTTAGTATCCGTTATGTTCCAAATACTTCCTTTGGTTTTCACAGATATCCTGCAGAATATGAATTATCAGCCTCATTGCATATAATAAAAACAAGAGTATTAACATCTAAATAGGTTTTGCAACTTGAAGTCATAACTGGGAAATTAGTCGAGACTGGATTCTATCCAATACTCACATACTTTTTATAATGGCCTGTTTAGGAAAAAAAACCATATCAGTTATTAGAGACAAGTCAAAAGGAGAGAAGCAAACTCACAGCAAGACCTGCTTGATGATGAACCAAGTAAATAATGAAGTGGTTTGGTGCCAGAGTCGGGAGCAGAGCCATTGGATTAACTGCGAACAAAGAACAATTAGGGGGAAAGGACATTCCTGGCTTATTCAGAGTAGTGTCTTTCTCCAATCTTACCATAAAGACGAAGACGACGCTCCATGAAGTCACACGTACTTGCCACCGTGAAATCGGCCTGAACGCTAGCAACTCTGGGCATCGGGGGAAATCTCTTAACAGATCTTCATTCCTGTATCTTCAAACAATGAAACAAAGCACAACAGCAACAATCATGCCTTCTCTTCACTTTCTTGCACCCTGGAGAGATGGTGGTGCAGACAGTGTATCACCGCTGTGGTTTTCTCCAACTTTAGAGAAAACGAGAGCCCGATATATGACATTGTTATCCATGTTTATTTTAGAACCTCAAGTGTCACACAAATGTAATAACATCAGGTTGATATTAACAACAAGAATAGCAGTGATATATGCTTTATTCATTATTGTATTTCTTATATATAAAATCCTTTGGTTTACTGAACCTCTAAGAAAACTCAGAGAGTACAGAGAAAACCTAATAAGGCAGACACACATACAGATGTTGGGCCAGGAGATACAGAAATTATTCGAGAAAAGAAATTGAACAATAAAGCACATACTTATCATCAAACATTTGTAAGAACTTGAAAGGATTTCTTTTTTTTCCAATTCTTTTTTTATTATTTTTATTGTCAAAGTAATATACAGAGAGGTTACAGTTTCATACATTAGGCATTGGATACATTTCTTGTACTGTTTGTTACCTCCTCCCTCATTCCCCCCTCCCCCTTCCCCTTTCCCTTTACCCCCATGAGTTGTTCAGTAGATTTACACTAAACAGTTTTGCAAATATTGCTTTTGTAATCATTTGTCTTTTTTACCCTGTGTCTCTCGGTTTTGGTATTCCCTTTCAGTTTCCTAGTTCTAATACCAGTATACACAGTTTCCAATGTACTCAGATAAGATACAGAGATAGTGCAGGTACAACCATAGGAAGAGGATCATCAATAATAGAAGCTATGGTTTCACATGGCATGTTGAAAGTAGTTACAACAGTGATATAACAGTTATTTCCATAACATGGAGTTCATTTCACTTAGCATCATCTTATGTGTTCATAAGGGCATAGCTATTGGGCTCTTGTGATCCTCTGCTGTGATTAGCCTAAACCGGTGCTAATTATTCCCTATGAGGGAGACCATCGAGTCCATGTCAGAACTTGAAAGGATTTCTAAAGTTAACGACAGGTTCCTTGGTAGGCAAATCTAATGTGTGCGTTTTCTAAAACGAGGCAACAAAGCAAAGTTACAACAGTTTATGAGAAACTCCTATGTGTGTGTATGGAGATATATACCACACACTTGGGAGTGAAGTATGTTCTGAAAATTCAACAGAGGCTTGGGATGCATCCAAGGTAAAGTACCACAGCAGCACTGTAAAACACACTGTCCATGGCATGAATAAAGATTCCATCTGCCAATTCTCACATGGCATATTTGTTTCATTTCAGCATCCTATTTTCTTCTTGATTTTAGTGGTAATAGTTTGTACTAACAGGAGTGGATTTCATAGTGGAGGCAGGAATGAAATGCTTCTTCACTCAAAAGGGAGTTATTGCCTGCAGGGTCAATATTACAAAGATCAAAGATTTTTGATTAAATACATAAAGAGTATAGCTGTGATGTTTTGGCATGATATCTGGATTTGGCAATGAAAGTAGCAGGTAGAATGTGGCTGGCGAGTTAAAGAAAGCAATATTCCGGCAATCTGTTTATGATTTTTTAAACTCCTGGTTATTATGATTAATTTTTTTTCTGAGAGGTAGCCAGCACTGGTATTGTGCTGCTGTTCAGAGATATTCCTTTGATAGGGCATTTCTGCTGATGCCAGTTAGAATGACTGCACACATGACAATGGCCGTGTCCTTTCCAGATTGAGATTTCTGATGAATCAAGAACAGCTTTAGAGCTTTGTGGGACCCTGAGTAAATTTTGGAGACTTCGTATTCCCTTCATGAAAAGAATATGGAGCCTGATGTTTGAGTGTTTGTGTATTTGCTTGTTTGTTTTGCGGTAACTGGGATTGAACTCCGGGGTCTTGTGCTTTCTAAGTAGTTACTATACCATTAGAGTCATGCCCCCTGGTCCTACAAAAGACATTTTGAAGCAAATCTCTGCTATTTTCTGGGAGTGGATTTTGGACAAACCACTCTATCTCCTTGAATGACACTTTTAGTGTCCTTATCTCTGTCAATAAGGATGACAACTTTTCCACGGGTAATCTGAGCATCAGCTAAAATGATATATATGAATGTAACTAGAGCCATTTGTTTCTAGCAGTGTGGAAGTCTGCAGATCCTTACTCTGCCCTTCAAAACAACTAAATAAGCCCAGCATCGGTGGTCCATGCCTGGGATCCTAGCTACTCCGGAGGATGAAATCTGAGAGTCATGGTTCAAAGCCAGCCTGGGCAGAAAAGTCCCTGTGAGACTGTTATCTCCAATTAATCACTCAAAACCTGGAAGTGGATCCATGGTTCAAAGTGGTAGCACCTAGGCCATGAGCTCAAGTCACATGACAAAAATAAAAATAAAAACAATGAAATATTGGACTTTTGTACCTCAGAGAAGACCCCAAGAAAAAGCCTGGACCAGATGCAGAAGGAAACTTAATAGGACAGACATCACGAACCCTTTTCAGTGGGTTGTAACTCCAAGGGTTGTGCTCCGGTATAAAATGATTTAGAAATGAGTTGCTTTGTTCCCTAGGAAGCTAGGAAAATAACTTTTCTCAAACCATGATTTTCATAGTAAGGAAAAACATTTTCTGTGGAAACCTACCAATGCAAACCTGCAAACCTGTTGTGTAGATTTGTACTCCAAATGCATAATATGTACTGTCTTCTTAGAGCAGCAGGGCTGATGGGGAGTGGATAAAGCTAGAGGAGCCAGTTAGGCCAGATCTGAAAGGAAGTTGAAAAGGTAGTGAAAACGATGGAGAGGGTGGGTAGCCATGTATGTGCGGGGTAGAAAAATGCCACCACCATCAGAATCCGGCAGGCACAGGAGACATGAGAATCAGATTCACAAAATGTTCAACATTGAAATATTTCATTGAATATAAAACAAGCCTGTAAAATAAGCCTAAGTATAGGAGCTTGTTAGAAACACTTCTATTTCTGACAATGGTGGAGTAATTTGTGTGACAAATGATTGGATTAACTTGCAGAAGAACTATGAAGTATGGAACGGCGATAGGAGAATATAATCACAGCCATTCAGGATGCTGAGGCAGGAGGATCACATGATCACACGTTCAAGGCCAGTCTGGGCAACTTAGCCCAGACTTAAAAAAGTGAAAAGGATTAGGTGTAGCTCAGAATGGAGCACTTGTCTTATGTATGATGCTCTTGGTTTGGAAAAGCCAAAAATGGATACAGAAAATCATAAACATAACATAACTATGTAAAATGTAATAGCCAAGGAGAATCCTGGAAACAGATACGTGGAGTCGTAATGAAGCCAGGAAGTGGTGATCAGTTGATGTGCTAGGATCGTGGACAGAGGCAGAGAAGTGCTGTTGCTTTTCTCTCCTCCTTTCAGCACATGAGCCTCTCTCCTCCCCTCCCTCCCTCCCCCCTCCAGCAAGCCAACAGAGCTTTAAAGTGTGTGACAAAACACTGGGTAAGAAGGCAAAAAATTGATCCTTAAATAGAACTGGAAAGTCAGATTCACAGGAAAAAAGGAAACAGAGAAAAGAGACAACATTGACTCATACAGCTTTCTTGTTAGGCATTTACTAACTGTGTGCACCATTTAACATATGGAAACAAGTAGAAATCATTATCATGAAGTGATGTAGACTCAAAAATTCTTACCTGCTACCTATTTAGACATTCCTATGTCTTTTTTCCTGCTTAATGTTTTAGTGAAGTGCTTTGCTTTCATCTTTCCAATATTAGAACAATTTTACCAGCCTAGGATATGTTATATTTAGTCACGTATTACCGTTTTTGCATTATTAGATTTTCGTTGCTTTTATTTTGTTACAGATTTTTTTTTTTACAGTGTCTTTGTTTGACTGGTTATAATGATAATACTGGTTTTATACAATGTGTCTGAAGGTGCTCTAGTGATTTCTAGGGCGTGAGTAGTTATTTATTTAGGTATTTAGTAGGTATTAGTTATTCCTTAGATGTTCAGTTTTATTACCCAGTGAAATGTTTGTGTGTGTATGAGAATATTTTAAACACACATTAATTATGACTATCTTAGATATGTAGTCTTATTCATGTCTTTCAGGAATTTTTTTTTTTCTTTATCAAACTTGTTAAATTTGGGCTGGGGATATGGCCTAGTGGCAAGAGTGCCTGCCTCATATACATGAGGCCCTGGGTTCGATTCCCCAGCACCACATATACAGAAAATGGCCAGAAGTGGCGCTGTGGCTCAAGTGGCAGAGTGCTAGCCTTGAGCAAAGCCAGGGACAGTGCTCAGGCCCTGAGTCCAAGCCCCAGGACTGGCAAAAAAAAACAAAAACAAAAAACCTTGTTAAATTTATGGGCATAAACGTTTCAATCATATTCCATCATTATCCTTTTAATTTATAGAGTCTCTAATACTGTTCTTGGTATTAAAATTCATACAGTGTTTCAAATCTATCTAAACTTTGTATTATATTGGTATTTTCCTTTTTCTCCCATGCTGTCTCTCTTCCCCCCCTCTCCTATTTCATTGAATCTTGCTTAATTATTTTTTTCTTCTCAATGCTTACTTTGGATCTCATTTACTCTTACTTTTAAATTTCTTATAGTAGAAATGCAGGCTATTGGTGTGAGATACTCATAAGCATTTATTGCTATAACTTTTTGGTAAATACTGTTTAGCTACATCCCTCAAATACTGGTATTTTATTTTTAGGTTCATTCCATTCCAAACATCTTCTGAATTTTAACTGTCTTTTTAATTAAAAAAATGAAGATATGAATTACCTAGAATTACATTGTTTGTGATTTTTTTTTTCTTTTTGGCCAGTCCTGGAGCTTGGACTCAGGGCCTGAGCACTGTCCCTGGCTTCCTTTTGCTCAAGGCTAGCTAGCACTCTGCCACTTGAGCCACAGCGCCACTTCTGGCCGTTTTCTATATATGTGGTGCTGGGGAATCGAACCCAGGCAAGAACTCTTGCCACTAGGCCATATTCCCAGCCCCTGTTTGTGATTGTATTACAACTATTTAGATATTTTTCAAATATCTTTAGAATAAACTCTGTTTCTAATTTAACTCCATTGTAACCAAAGAACATTATAGAAGTGTGTGTGTGTGTGTGTGTGTGTGTGTGTGTGTGTGTGTGATTTCAATACTTTTAAGATGGCTAAAACTTGTTTTCTGGGCCATAACACCGTTACTCTTAGTAAAGCTTCCCTGTATACTTAAAAAGAACATGATTTCCATTGTTGTGGGAAATTTGTATAAACATCAGTATTTCAATTTGATAGCGCAACTTGAATGTTCAGTATCCTCACTAATTTTATGTTTATTTATTCTACAAATTATTGAAAACAATGTTGAAGTCTTCGTCCGTAACTCTGAATTAGTCTATTTCCTACTTCATTTCTGTTGTTTCTTGTCATATGCATATTGAGGCTCTTCTTAGATGCATCCATAGTTAGAAATTCTGCATTGGCAGTGGTTTTATTTTAAAATGTTGCTGCCTTTAAAACTCCATGTTTTGCACAACCTTAAAACAGCTGTAATTCTCCTCTTTGGTTCTCTATATGTGTTTCTTTTTATTTGGTTGCTTTTAAAATACTTTTTCTACTTTGGTTTATAGCCATTTGGATATGAGATGAGTATGCATATGTGTGTTTTATATTTTGTTTGTGGGATTCTCTGAACATCTTACTTATGTAGGATTTTTTTGTTATTAAGAAATCAGTTGATCAATAGCTCTTAAAATATTTCTTCTCCTTTATCTTCTCTTACTGTTCTTCATTGCCAACTATATGGATCACAGACTGTTTGATAATGTACCACAGCTACTGAATACTTTTTGCATTGTTTCTCTTTTTATTTGTTCAAGAAGCCCTACTGATTTTTCTGCAAATTCAGGCGATTCCAATATCAAATGCATCTAGTTTCACTTTGGCATACTGAAAGGACATTTTATTCTGTGTTTTATTTTTCCTCCCTCCTTTCCTGATATTCTGCACCTATTGTCTTTTAATACACATTGCCTAATTCTTTTGTGAATGAAAATGAGCTAATTAGGTTTTTCTAAGCCCTTATTTCCTAAATATAATGTCAGGGTCATCTCTTAAGTTTTTATGAAAGGTTTATTTCTTGATTATATATAATATTATATATAATATATAACACATATTATATAGATTTTTTTTCTCCTTGCTTTTCTGTGTGTTTGAAAGTTTTTTTTTTTTTTTGTTTTTTTTTTTTTTGTTTTGTCTTTTGGCCAGTCCTGGGGCTTGGACTCACGGCCTGAGCACTGTCCCTGGCTTCTTTTTGCTCAAGGCTAGCACTCTGCCACTTGAGCCACAGCGCCACTTCTGGCCATTTTCTGTATATGTGGTGATGGGGAATCGAACCCAGGGCCTCATGTATATGAAGCAGGCACTCTTGCCACTAGGCCATATCCCCAGCCCTTTGATAGTTTTTAAATTTGGTGCTTTCTGGTAAAACCTGTTTACACATGTAAATGGGCTGTTAGTACTGTTATGTGGGGGGCGGAGCTGAGTCACTACAGTCGGGAGTTGAGCTGAGTTGGGTTTTAATGCTTCAACGTCCATAATCATGCACGCATGACCAAAAAGGCTTGCTGTTTTCTGTAGCTGGAGAACGCAGCCTATGGAGCCCACGTGTTTCTGTTGCGTCTCAGTGCTTCGCAGTCTTGCCCTGCATGCAGCATCGAAGGGCCTCTGTCCACTGTCAGCCCCTGTGCAATAGTTGACTGGTGCCATTTGCTCCCTGTGGCTTTCGACGACCGTGTTTTCTGTTCTGTCCCTTCAGCCTCCGTCTGTAACCAACCCTGTGCAAGTATGTCCTCTGAGCAAGGCAGTTTTTAAAACCATCTTCCCATTTCTCCTCATGGCTGCCTAACTGTGCTGTGCCTTGGTGATAAGTTTTGCAGGGGAGCATTGCCTCGCCCTCTCCAGAATAAGCAGACTTTAGCTTTGCAACCACTTTGACTCTGAGTTCAGCGGTTTCTTGCTCCCCAGTTGGAAGGAGAATCTATTTCTTTGTTCTCTTCACCTGGAAGCAACAGATCTTTGCCTGTTTCTGCATAGTGGAACAATGTGGTGTTCATCTCCTACGGGGAGTCAGAATTTGCTTGTGTCCTATTCCACAATCAATAGATCTATCTGCCCCACTTCCGGTGGCATCTGCTTCCGTCCTACAGATCCACATCCCTGGGGGTGCTTTCTGCCACTTGGCTGTGTTTCCCCCCCCCCCCACACACCCCCCTCCTTGAGCGTCCTGTTAAATTCATGGGAAGACCTTATATGGAACTTGTTTCTGGGGCTTGCAGGGGTTCTAAACTCTTATGCCAGCCCCTATTCAGCTTTTCAAAGTTAATGAATCTATCGGTGGTTGTGCTCATCTGTTCTTACAGTTCTTAGTTTTTCTTCTTATGTTCTGCCAAAGGCAAAAGAATACACATGTACAGTCTCTTCTCAGAGGCCTGTGCCTACCTTTGAAATTCAATTTACCCTCTTATCTTGTTTTCTAATGGGCTCAAAAAATTACATTTTTTTTTTGGTGTTTTGTTCAACTTTCCCTAGTTGTTAAGAAGGAGGCAACATTTTCTTTTGGCTTTCTGTGATCTAAGCAGAAGCGCAAGCCATTGATGTGTTGCATATTGCTTTGGTGGATGGTGTGTCCTTTAGGGCTTCCTTTGAAATGCAGTCCTCTAATGGCTTTTCTTATATTACTAAGTGTGTCCTCTACAGCATGTCATTTTCTCTGTGCCTGCAAATGTTTTTGTCCACCATACTCCATGGCAATCCCAGCCTTTCTAGCTTGACTTACTTGGAACACCAATTCTTATACTTCTAGAAATTATCCTAGTAATAGGTCCATACCATCCTTCACGTCTTTGCCAAGGTGTGGAGTATTCTATTCAAGGAAAGTGCTAGAAGGACCAAAAACTCTGCTCTTTCTGTCTTGGTGCCCCATTACCCCTTTCATGAAGCACCATTGTTTCCTGGCTAATGATCCTGCCCTTGCTCTAGCAGGGGCCCTGCTTCATTCTACTGCTGCTTTTGGGTTTACTTTCTTTCCCCTGTTATCAAGCCCAGCACATCTATAACTAGCTACATGAAAACTTCAGTACTAAGTATAATCCTAGTGTCTTGGCAGGGAAATTCAGGCAGGATTTGCAAGGCATCTTATGCTAACCTCTGAGGAAAAGGCCATATTAGTTTTAAACAAGTGGGAAATAGAGGTCATCCAGTCCACTGTCCTCACAGTAACTGTGTCCCAGTATTTGTCCGTTACAGGATGTGATGCAGCAGCTGGTGTATTCTTTTTCTAGATGACGCCCTGTGAAATGTTAACGTATTTGTACCAGCACACTATGCTTGAGGCTGTCTTTACCATCAGCGATGGTAGGTAGCGATAGCTAACCAGGCAGGGGGTGTTCCATTTCCAAGATCTCAGCTACAGCTTTTGCAGAACGTTGCTGACACCGAGCATTGCAAGTTGAGTTCTCTAAGAAGGTTTTTGGTGTTTTTTTTTTTTTTTTTGAGGATGTAGACTGGGATACTAGAAACCAAAGAAGGATTGAGTGCAAGAAAAAGGTAAGTCTGTAACATTGTCTCTCTGAGAGAATTGTGCAAGTTTTAAGCCATTTCAGGCAGGCAGTTCTGTGAGACTGTTATTCCCAATTAACCACCAAAAGCAGGAAATGGAGTCATGGTTCCAGTGTTAAGAGTAATAGCCTTGAGCAAGAAAGCTCAGAGGCAGTATCCAGGCCCTGTGTTCAAGCCCCACTACACACTCTCTCTCTCTGTCTTTTTCTACTCTCTGTCTCTCTGCTTTTCTCTTTCCCTGTTTCTGTCTCTCTATCTCTGTCTCTTTCTGTTGTGTGTGTATGTGCGCGCAAACCAGATACACACCCATAGTATACCGTTAGTAACTGAGAAGAGAAAGCCATGATCAATATTAAAGACTGTGCACGTGATAAAGAGTTTTCAAAGAATTTGAACCTCACTAGTTAGGTCAATGATGACAACAAAAGACGCTGAAGAGGAAGAGCAGCTGGGAGGACCTTTGGGGTCTTTGGTGTAATGTTTGGAGCATCCTCACTTGATGGAAGAGGGAATGTTGCTTTAACATGTCTTACAAAGTGGTTACTGTGTTGTTGCTCACAGATGGTAGCATTGTTCTGGTGCAGTGAACACCAAAAGGAAGTCAGCTTCATTCTGCCTTTGAGTTATCTCCTGTTTGAAGGTCTAAAATGCTTCTGTACTCATTCTCTTCTCAAAGGAATAGAGCATATAAGACCAAGTTCAAGGGACATGTCAGAGCTTGACAAAATGGCTACACACACACAGCCTTTAGAATGGAGCAACAGGAGCCTGTGGTGACCAACTGCCTCCCGTGGCTGTAGTGCTACATTGTTGGACACAAGTAGGTCACATGCTAGAGGCGCACAGAAGCTTTGCAGACTCAGTACGTCACTGTAACATTCATGGATCACTGATGTGGACTTATTTGTTAACACGGCCCTGCTAATAGTTACAGGCTTTGGGTACCATGGGCCGTGAAGCCACATTCTTCTGTAGTTACTGCCCCTTCCCAAAAAACAATTCCATACACATCTGATATGCCCCAGGGATGGGCATAAATCAGTTTGGAATGAAGTTCCCAAAAATGATTGGTTTTGAATTTGCACAAAATGTGCATATCTCCTCAGAAAAAAATAAGCACAGCGTTCATCCAGAAATGAATAATTATGCATAGAACTGATTATTTAAATACACCGTTCATGATTATGAATGAAATTACCTGCGTTACACTGCAAATACCTTGCTCTGCATGGATTAAGGGAAGTAAAACTTGATTACTGATGCTAGAAATTTCAGATCCGGAGATTTTTCAGTTTCTCTCAAAGTATATGACTTCATTCTTGTAATATTCCCCTTATGGAAGTAATTTACAAGTTGAAATTGAAAATGACAGATTAGATTTCACAGTGGAGGGGAGTTCTCGTTGCTGGACCACTGGGAAGTGACTGGGTATTCTGTATTTTGCAGCTTCTCATTTAGATACTTTTGCCTAGAAGCAGATATATAAGCCAGATAGGTTTCTACCTGCTTTTCTGAGGTAGACAATTCCGGCACACCCCCAAACTTCTGAAAGTTTCTTCCATAAGCCTGTGTGGGTGCTGAAAATCCCACTTTTATTACTTTACCTCTGGTTTTAGTTTCGATGCTTATTAACATGCACATATTCCTAAGGAGAATAACCTGTGAAATGGCAATCCATCAAAGCAGCATAGTGAGAATCCACTTGTCACTTTTCCTCCAGTGTGACAGCTTGGGAAGAGCAGGTTGCTTTTTCCCATGTTGTTTTGGCAATGTCATTTTTCCCCTCTGTCTTTCAGTAACAGGCTGTAGTGTGGATTTTTAGCAGATCATTTCATGTGGACTCCCATTCTATACTCCCATTCTACATTTTCCTTCCTTGGAGTTGGTAGAGTGTGTTTGAAGAAACCAGGATTTACCAGTATATGACACTTAAATGCAGTGAGTCTGTGCTGCAATTGCAGTCTGTATAAAACATCATTTGAAAGACATCAGATCTGGAAGCATCCTGGCTGGAATGATGGCAGAAGGCAGCTTACTACCCTTTTATTTAAAAGAATAATACTAATTTCCTGTTTACCATTTCCATCATGCACGTGTGTCTCAGTTTTGAACAGTGTGGCCACCAGCCAACTTCTATCTACAGCAGGCCTCTCTTAAACAGCAGCATTCAGATTTTCAATTACACGTTTGGAGAAGGAGAAGCAAGTAGTCACGGGCTTTGTCCTAAAGGCATTGATCTTAAACATACAGGTAGGGTTTTTTGTTTTAGTTATTTTTTTTTTTTTTGGTACTGATCCTAGGGTTTGACCTCAGGGTTTGGATTCTGTTCCTGATCTTTCTTTGCTCAAGGCTAGTGTTCTACTACTTGAGCCATAGCTCTTCTTCTGGGTTTGTTTGTTTGTTTGTTTGGTAGTTACTTGGGCATAGAGTCTTACAGATGTCCTGTGCAGGCTGGCTATGAGCTATGATCTTCAGATATCAGCCTCCTGAGTAGCTAGGATTACATGCATGAATCACCATTGTTTGGCTCATATGTGTAGTTGATAGATGAAAACTTACATGTCTCATTAAAGGCTTTTTCCAGTACTCGATCAGATATAATATAGCTCATCATAATGTGACGATTAACTTCAATGCAATAGTTGATTTCCTCATTTACTCTGGTTGTTTTGGTTACTCAAATTATTTCTTCTTTAACAGGAGAAATAATAAACTCAACAATTGGTTGTCAGTCTCTAATAACAAAGATCAATATAAAAGTTGAACTCAAGATACTGACTATATGTTTGAAGTCTGACAGTTGGGTAGACTACTTGCAATCTTAGGAACTGTCTTAACTTGGGGTTTCCGTGTCAAAAAGAAATGTTTTAAATTTTATTAGCTCATAGACTCTGTTCTTGACCTCTGAGCATAAGAAGAACTGTGTGTTAGGTAAAACAGTCTTTGAATTGAAGCCATTTTCCTAGTTATAAATGCATAATATTCATTGTGTTGACTACTTTATAGAAGTGTCTTCCTGATACTGGGTACTGCAGCTCTTACATATATGTAAATCTTTAAATTTAAATTAAAGTAGCTTGGCATAGTGCCAATGCTTATGATTTCAACACTGGGGAGGCTATGGTAGGAGAATTGAAAGTTCTAGGCCTTTTGGGGGATATATAACAAGACCCTGGTCTCATAAAAATTAGTTAAAAGTAAAGAAAATGAAAATTTAATTTCTCAGTTGCACTGGGTACAGTTCAAGAGCTTATTTAATAGCTATATATGTCTTGGGACATTGAATTGGACAGAACAAATAGAAACAATTTTCATGATGGTAGAAAGTTCTCTGGCTCTGTCCTGTTGTAGGATGATAAATGAACACACCATCTTTTTTCTTTAAAATGAAGAATGTTTGGATTGACTGTAATAGGCAAAAACCCATGCTTGCGCCTTATTTTCTATATAGATTTAATGGCCTTTTGTTTTATTCCAAGGCTAATTTTACAGTCTATATCACCACCTCCTTGAAAATAACCATTAATTACCCCAAAACGAATTAAAAAAATCTCTTTCTAGCATCCCCCTGAGTTCACTTGAGAAAGAGGATAGAGAGGGCTGCCATTGTTAATCCTACGTGCTCAACAGCTATGCCGAACGCAGATACCCCAGGCATTACTGGTCCTGTCCCTTCATAGGAAAACATCTCTCCGGGCACACACAAAGACAATCCCGCCCCATTCATGTCAGTACCTACAGAGTTGAATCAATCTTTCTGCTTATATGTTTAGATCACTATCATTAGATCATTTCGCCAGCCAAGGATTCTTTCCTGTAATAATTGTAATTCTGTTGGTGTTGGTTTTATATCTGTTTTAAAAATAGGAGCAGCATCATTTCTAACTGCTACTTTTTACTTTCATGCTACTTGAGCTATTTCCTTAGTTTGTGCTTCTAACTTTTTCTTCAGTGGAAAAATACGATCTACTTCTAGAAATTCTAAAAAGAAGACTTTGCTTAAAAAAACAAAAAGCATTCACAGTTGGAACATCTTGTAACTGTTGGGAAATAACACAATCCCAAGGTAGTCATGCAACCTGTATATATTGGAATTTGATTTCTTTCTTTACATTGTCACAGGGGGATATCAAAGGGACTTTGCATGTGTTTAATTCTTTCAAGTACAAAATCTTAAATGCCCTCAAAAATAAATCTCTCTGAAGTTCCTTCTAACTCTACCAAAAATTCTAAAATGGAATGTAGAATGTAGTTGTATCCCTTAATGATGTTGGGATGTTTGGGGGCATCAATGATTTTGTCTTGCTATAAAAATTGATGTCTTTGGAGATTCCTGGGACCTGTGAGACTTCTTTTCTCAGCAGTAAATGGCCTCAAGCTCTTCAGTTCTTGCTTTTAAGTTTTTCAGGCTCTTCCCCATGGACAAACAGTCGTCAGCAGAGATGTAACAGAGTGTCTGCTTCAACTGCCGTCTTCCTTCCTTTTTTTCCTGTGCATTCCCCTTCACTATCTCTTTAAAGTAGTGTTTCTATTTTTTTTTATTGTGGCTAAAGCACAGTTATTTTTGTATGGGTGTAATATAAGACTCTTATCAGTTTCCGAGTGCTGGTTGGTGGCTGTTATGTACAGAGTGGGTTCTGTTGTTGTCAGCTACTTTCTATTTCACGGTTTGTGTCTTCTTTTCTGCTCTCTCTCTTTTTTTTTCATTCCTTAGCAGTGTTGCAGAGGACCCAGGAACACTCAGTACTTGATTTCTGGCTAGAAAACATCATTTTGTAATATATGACAAACCTTATCTTTTTTGCGCTATTTCTATGTATTTAAAGTAATATCTTAGGTACAAAATGAAAAAAGTACATTTGTATGAGCTGATAGGTTAACTTTCTCCTGTAATCCTGGTGATGCAGGAGGTGGAGGTAGGAGAACTCAAGTCCAACCTCATCAACCCCAGACAAAAAGCATATGGGACTCTAATGTGACAGATAACTAAAGTAGAATGTTCAAGAGGCATGGTTCAAGTGTAAGAATAAATTCACAGTCCCGAGTTCAAACCTTAGAACCATCCCACCCCATCAGGAAACTACATAGTATGATCTTGATGGTGATTAGTTTTCTTGATATTAGTTTTGATGCCCATTTCCTGTTATTAGAGTCACACACATTAGATACATTTTGCTTAGACATAATATGGGATGAAGATTCTGTGTGTGCAACACTTGTATTTCCTTGTATTTTTATCCACAATTTACAGTATTTCCTATCTTTCAGAAATCATTCCAGCAAGTCGCAAATGCTATGTGGAGTGACTTGATTTTTCCTGTCGCATAAAAAGAGCAATAGTGTTGAGCAACGACTGTGGTATGCTACACTGTTTCTTGTAATACTTAGGTTTTTACAAAGCTTTGAAAGCTCAGTGAGCTCTGAACCTTCTACACAGTGAGACAAAGACCCAGAGCAAAATGCGTTTAATGTGCTCATTTTTTTTAAAACTTTCTTTTCAATCCACTTCTGGTTGAGCAATCATTTCTCTGCTCCAGGGTGCATTGAAAGTCTGTTTCTCTAGCTTTACAACAAGCTTGAATCAGTATTGGTTCCTGAGGATTAGGAATTGCAACCGCTTTGGAATTGTTCCCCATATCTTTACCATTAGTAAGGGAGAATGACCTGTTAGTAACTCAGTCAGTAAGAGTGCTGGAGAGGAGACTGGATACACAAATACAGAAGCTCTTCAGTAAAAAGAACAAGGAACAGTCCTTAAGCACTAAACCAACTCATCTTTGGATAAGTCCTGGCTTCTGATGGTAGGAAAAAGATACTCAAATCTTTTTACCAACGGGGTTTTCACCCTAATACCATCTCTGCTAGAACACACATGGAAAGGGAATAGGTTGATACCAAATGCACAAAGCAAGCTCTGAGATCAGACACATGTAGAAGGAAAGCTTTCTTGAGAGTGTCTGCACAGAAATTAGTATTTTGAAAGGTGTTGATCAAAACTACAAGGACACCATTTTAACTTACATACTAACCCATCTGCCGAATTCCAAGTCTTTGTGATGCTGTGTTGCGGAATATCTTTTGGCTTTTTCCTATTCCTAGTTAAATGACCCCCTTCTTCTTGTAAAGAGCAAGGCTAAGCATCATCATCAACTAGCACACCTGTGATCTAGTACTATCCCAGGTCAGAATTTCACAGCATGCTTTGAGTGGCTTCATTCAGAACCCACGTGCATTTTAAGGGCAGTGTTCACTTACTTACCTAGTTTAGTTTTTTGTTTTTTTTCATTCAAGGCTGGTGTTCTTAAGACTTGAGCCACAACTCCATTTCCAACTTTTCAGTGGTTAACTGGTGGTAAAGAATCTCACAGACTTTCCTGCCTGGGCTGGCTTTCGAACCTCTGTCCTCAGATCTCTCAGCTTTCTGGATAGCTAGAATTATAGGAGTGAACCATTGGTGCCAGGCCCTACAGAGGCTTTTGAAAATTAAATTTGTATCACAAACATAGATTTGTGTCATCTTTGAGCTTTTATTCCTTTATCCATTATTTTAAGGCTTCTAATGTTTTCTGTTTGAAAGATACCAAGAATAAAGTTTAAAGTGATTTTTATCTCTCTCTTTAACAGGGCATCTTCAGGAAAAAAAATGTGTTGATATGCTAGCATCTCAAATTAGCTCTCTGATTTTCTGTAATCAGAATGAATTAAATTAAGTTAAAATGTGTTTAACTTAATTTAAAGCTTTATAGCTGTGTTACTTTTGGTCTTCTGTTCTTATTACTACTTTTGCTTTCATCAAAATGTTTATTGTACCTCACGGTCTCTTTTTCATTTTAACTTGGTTTTCAACTGTATTTTCTCTGAAGTTCAAATTTGTTTGGCTTTCCTTTTTTGCACGGTCACCTATTAAACATCTGTAAGTGAAGACTGTCTATTAAGTTGTGTTTTGTCTTCATGAAAAGTTAAATTGATGGAGCCAGATATGCTAACCCAAGTATTGACATAAGTGCTACAGGACCAGCTTCTGTAACTTTTGCCATCTGAGTCCTCATAAGCTCTCTCTGCTCTGAACCATGACGACGATGATAATAACAATGAGTGAACATGCATAAAGTGCTTGTGGGGTAACTCATACTATTCTAAGTACTTTAAATAAGCAAATGTTCCAACCACCCTTCGAAAGTAGCACCATTACCGATTTCATTTACAGGTGAAGAAGCCAAAGTCCCGCGAGCCTTAGGCAGTCACTTGAGATGGTCTCCATATTTATAGTCTGAAGACTCTGGACTTTCATATTCACCAGTATCAGGTGTGGAATTTCTGAAAGTCCTCCTGAAGCATTTATCCACACTAGTTATTTAGGGACAATATAGAGTTTTCTTTTCAGAAGCAGAGAAGGGCTTACACTGTTTACAAATAGCAAACAACCCCAAACTACCTATTAGATAGTTATACACCATGGGTACTCCCATACCTTCTAGGATATGTCTGCATTGTCTCCACCTCTGTGGAGCTCCTACCACTGTTAATTATCTACAATACCTCATCCCCTTGTGAACTTCTGGTTCTCTTCCCTCAATTGTACAGAAAATTCTCCTTTCTCGGCACTTAGCCAGCCTATAAAACCCCAAGGTGTTCATCTGCAACTTGCCTTATACTTAGACAGTAACAATGGTGAGAGCATTGTGTTCCTATGCAGTTTCAAAGTATTGGCAAATATAATTTTAGTGGCTCATTAAATTATTTCCCACGATGTTACATAATTAATAAACCACTTATTGTTGAATATTTTTGCTAGATTTTAGTGGATCTTTTTTTGTTTATACTTCACTAATGCAAATATTTTTATTCATTTGAACTTTGCCTCTGTTGAATTATTTCTTTAAGATACAATCCCAGGAGATCAATTACTAGGTCAAAGGCTGTGTCTTTTTGCTGTATTATTTTCTGAAAAACTTGCATCAGTGACACATTTTCTGTTTTGCATAAGTTGAAAGCCATTCTAAAACTATGTCAACATTATTTCTGTGGGTTTTTTTTTTTACTATGTAGAAGGATAGACATATTTCAGTATATGCTGGTTTTCTATCTGTGCTTTTTCAGTATAGTTGGTGGTATAAACCCCTGTTCTAGATATCCATAATGATTGTATTTACTTCTTTAAAACATCATTTGTGGTTACCTGTTCTGTGCTAACAGCATATATTTTCAAGTCTAGTATTGATATTATGAGTTGATAGTGGGCTTTTTCTGAATTTTCAAGTATACTGTTCTGTCAGAACATGGTGAACAGGAAGAAAATGAAAGCCACTTCAGTTTCTGAGAGTACACCTGAAAAGAGTAAGGGGGGAAGGAAGAGTATACAAAGGGATTCTGGAAGGATGGAAAACACGTCTTTGTCTCACAACCTGGCCTTGTCAGTCCAGAAGCTAAAAATTTCAATGGGTTATTAGACCTTGAGTTACTACCTGCAATGGAGAAAGTGGACTGATCGGTTAGATGGCTTCAAGGTCTGTCAGAAGCTGAGCCTGAATGCCAGTGTTATTCCTTAGACGGAATCTATTCATCCATATTATGTAAAGAAAGAGAATTTTAGAACAAATAATTGAACATAATTATAGGTGTAAGGAAAAGAAAAGGAATTTGGTTTTCTTGTAACTGAGAACATCATTAAAGGAAATAAATAGTACTCAATGTAAACAAAACACTTTTTTCATTAGCATAAAAGTTCGTTGTAATAAACTTTCTTCTTCTTCTTCTCCCTAATAAACGCTTTGAAAATAAGAACAGCTAAGTTCAATTTTCCAATATACTGGAGCTGAGAGGTGGTGGTGGTCACGAGACAAGTGCGTAGCTTTGGACATTCTTCTTTCTGATGCTCGCGTCATAAAGTTCCACCCCTTAGCTTTCACCAGACACAGAACTTCTCTTTAAATTGGAAACATAGGCCAACAGCTAAAGAAAGCTGAACTTTATGTGAGACTTCAGATATCTGATATTTGAAATATTACAACTGTAATCCATTAACTTTCTTGGTATCCCCAAATTTGTAGTCTATAACTACTAAACTAAACTAAAGACCTTAGGTACCTGGAATTACAAACACAATAATAATCCCTCTCTAGAAGAATTAATGAGATCTACAACCAGAGAAACACATGAGCAAGTACAACTTTCTTGAGCATAGAGCACCTTTGTCTGATTGGAACAAGAGAAGGATATATGAAAGGAGAGAAATAGAACATGTACTAGGAGTCTGCATCTCAAAAGCCATCCAGAACTTCATTGACATTCCCCTCAAAGAAAAACTTGGCTCTGTATCTACCAAAACTCATTCCTCTTTCTACCTCAATCCTAACTTTGACTTTTCTCTGCTAACCAGCCTATTTACCCTTTATTGTCTTAAAAGAACACATCATTAATACTAACTAAAAAGGATTTACTGAGAACATGTTTTGGGCCAAGCAATGTGTGTGGTTTCTTATTTTAACAGCTCTCAAAATTACTAACATTCACATGAATGTTGTGAAATGCTATCTCTAATTCATTTGATATATAAAAATTCCCAAGACTCCAGGAGTTTAAGTAACTTGAACAGTTTGTTGTTCATTTGCTGCACTGCTGGTATTTGAAGTCAGATGTATTTCATTACAAAGCCTCTGTTGTGTACAGCTTAGCTCTACTAAGCTGCAAATCTTCTATGTCATAAAAAATAAAACCATTTATCTACCCTTTCTTTCAGCTTCTATTTGCTTGGTCCACATGTCTTCTATCTTGCCAGCTACCTCAGGGTTCTACTTCCTTGCTACCTTCTAGCTTCCTGTTCATACTCTGTTACACCCATTGCCACTTAAGTGATGCACCTGCTATACTGATTTTCCTTTCTGGATTCTAGCAGCATCTAAAGCATTTAGACTATGGGTTCTGGTACTAGGCTGCTTGAGTTCATATCTCCATTTTGGTCTGATTAGATGAAAGGACTTGAGCCATGCCTTTTGTCGTATTGCTTTCTGTTAGTTTTTAGACACGGTCTCATAATTTTTGCCTCATCTGGCCTTAGACCTTCCTCCTTTGTTCCTGTGTAGCTAGGATTATAGGCATTGTCCACCTAGCCTGTTCTTTAAGATAATATCTCACTAATTTTTCCCAGGCTTGCCTCAAAAGTCAATCTTCCTAGCTCTGTTTCAAAGTAGCTACAATCTTTTATGCTTTGATTTTTCCAGTATCATACTTGTGTTCTGTGTAGGGATTGTTTCTATAAAAATGATTCATAATATAATATATTTAAATGGAAGGGTGTAAGTGTGATGAGTCAAGAACTCAACTAGCCATCTAACATTAATAACAGAGGCCATCATAACTTAGGCTTGCCTTTGATTCATCTGAGAGAATTTATGGGTTTCCTGATAAGGCAGATACTACCCTTTGTGCATGGTATCACAGATGGATGTAAGTCCATGCTCAGCCATATTGTTGTTTGGAGATGCAGAAGAAAACCCAACTTCTAAAGGACCCATCCTTTCAGAAGTCCTTCTTGACCTCCCTTGGCAGAACTGTGTGCTCCCTTAGGTAGTAATCATAGAAACAAGCTCCAACCTCTTCTGTGACTCTTTCAGTAAGCTCATTCTTTGTAATTTCCAGGCTCTGGAATTATCCATCTAAATTTTCTTCACATAAACGCTACTTGATGAATACAAGTACAGTGCAGATTATATCCCTTAATGGTACCTCTAATCTTCTGTAATAATGGTGGGTGATGATTAGTGTTTATGTTGTTCAAGGTAGAAATGGATGTGTGCGTGTGTGTTTGAGAAATGGGATAGCTGAGGAAGAATGCTAGATTGGGAAAATGGATTAGCACTGATTATTCATGATTATTTCAGTCCTTTCCATGAGGTAAATGCATTAGAAAGCCATGTGATTTTCATATTTGATTTCTGAATTGCTACAAGTGATGAGAAAAAGAAAAAAAATGCAGCAGATGTGATTTTATGTTCTGTTTATGAAGTGGAGACAATTCCAAAGAGTACAGAGATCTTTGGCATAAAAGCAGTGTATTTAGTTCCAGTTTCTCTTCAGGTTGCTACCTCCCAGGTAGCAGACACAGAAGTATTATCTTCAGGCATTTGCATTCATCATCTTTCTGTTTCCAAAACTTAACTGTACTCACCTCATTCCAATTTCCTTCTGTTTTTATCAACTAGGCTGCTAATTATAAAATCATAGATATAAACAGTGGATTGATGGCTTGTAGAACAAGTACCATTGCTCTTTTCTCGCTGTTGACAGCTCAGCAGCTGCTAGGAAGCAGGAGTGGGGAAGATTTCTTTTCCAAAGGCCTCACTCTGACTTCTATATATACTGCGTATTGCTCTTTAGCATCGTCACTGTGGTGTGCTCATGACACGTCCATTTTAAAGGAATATCTGCTGCCTCTGACAAATGAGGGGGAAAGGCCACCCAAAACAGAAGCATTAAAGTTATTTAGTTTTTTATATGTTTATTTATTTGCCATCTCGGCCCTTTGACCTCATGTAAAATCCTAATCCACCTATTTCTTCCAAAACTTAATTATTGGCTTTTACATCGTTAACATTTGTTTGTCATGATCACCTGCCATAACCATCAAGACTGGATTTTCTTTCCTTTTCTATGATTGTTCGTTTTATGTCATGGCTATTTTTCTTCCACACCTTTGGAACTAGAGTCTGAACGTGGGGATTCTCTGTGCTTCTTGGCATTCCCTTTCATTTAATCCACAACAACACAAATGTAAGTCCGTATAGCTGATGAGAGAGGCAAGTAACAGAAAAAGACTGTTTCTACAAGGCATTTCTGGTCAAGAGTTGATCTTAAATTTCCATTATATAGAAGTATGTTTCTGTGGCAATTGAGAAAGCATGCTTTGCTGGATTCTTTTCCATGATGCATCCTGATTTCAGCAGCTGCTCTTTGCCACAGACACCTGCCTACCCTCTCCCCGTGTTTCTTGCCTGTGATATGTACTAACCTCCCCCACCCCACATGTCCAAACTAACAAAACTTCTCCAGAAATTGGGACCGTGGAATTTTTTTTAAGTGATCTCATTTACCATTTATTCTGTATTCATCCTTACACTCTCCATTGAGAACACGAGTGAAGAAAATGCCATAATGGAATCACATCTTTTTGGATTCCCTTTCTGGATGTTTCTGAGGTGTCTTAGAAGTACTGTTATGTAGGTATGAGGCCACCATTTTTGTCCTAAGTGAGACTGAAGATTTTCTGTGTGTGTCACAAACACAGCATACACTGGAGTCCCATCAGAAAACTGTCTTAGCACTCAAATCCAACTTATTGTTAGGTACCATGTCACCGCCACACTGATATGGGTATAAAGGCATCAGCATCAAAATCTTAGCTAGCACGTGAGACTTTTATTGCTTCTATAGTGTGTGTGTGTGTGTGTGTGTGTGTGTGTGTGTGTGTGTGTGTGTGTGCTGGAGGAAGAGATCCCCTCTGAGTAGAAACAGAACTTGAAAGGCACAATCGTCTTTGTTTTGAGATTTTATACCTAGGATTTGGTCCATGTTTCCATCTCTTTACTAGTGGTTCAGGTCTGCAGAAATATATTTTGCAAAAGTTCTCAATTTTCCTGGATTCACATGACTTCCACAGGACCTTAAAATGGATAATGATGGATCCTAATGAGAGACAGAAGGAGCGTTGGACAGGGAAACAGCTGGAGATGAGGAGTGATGGAAGGGCAGCAATCCTCAAAGCGCTGAGGCATTTTAATCACTGCGGATTTGGCCTCTAGTGCTAGTACCTTCAGAGACTAATAACTGTGATCCTTAGCTAAAAAAAAAATTAGGCTTGTGACATCTTGAATAGGGAAAAATGACACTTCTTGTTTTTAGGTACAAATGAGACACTTAGGCAGCCTAGAGCAAGATAGCCCTTTAGGAATTTCCACAGGGGGTACATAATTGATCAATTTCCTTTATCGGTGACCAGGTCTTAAAACTAGCCTTCTTCTCCCACATGAAGAGCTCATAAGAACAGCACTGGCATACATCATTTGGGAGAATTGAAGCTTTTCCCACCCTATTTAATCAAGTTTGATCCTAGCCCTTTAAAAATCTCCAATGTTAAAAAGAAGGAAAAATAAAAGATAGATTTGGTGATTCAGTGGCTCTATGTCACCTGAAACATTCACTTTTAGCCTATAACTAAAGCTACCTTTTTCCCCCCCTCCTGTGAAGTAGAAAAGTCAGGCAGAGTGCACCAGCATTCCGGAATCTTTCGTTCATTCCCTTTCTCTGTCCTTCACTGTCCTGCTGGGTAATGACTTGACTAGGGAGCCTCTCACTTTGGTGGCTGAGGCCTGCAAGGGCACATGAGAATGATTTGAATTTACATGGATCTTCCAGGGGACATAAGAATGATACTAAAAATACTCCTTTATCCAAACTTAGTCACTTGAAATTCTTACCTGCGCTATGACTGACTTAGAACCCGCTGTGATAACTTTAGCTAATCAAACCATTTGATGGATGGAACGAAGTTGAAGGCAGTGCTCTTCGCCTGGCCCTGTTGGGTGTTTGCATTTGTGTGTGTGTGTGTGTGTGTGTGTGTGTGTGTATTTGTGTTTGCAATGAAGTTAAATCACTTTTCTAGAGTGTGGGCCCTTTCTTAAGCTCAGCCTGATCCTGCACTGTGAATCATCTTGTTCAGTTTCTTCCACTCCCCTTGACCTTTCAGTAGTGTGAACAAGTCTAGTCCCTCCTTCATAAGGTCTGTTCCGGGGCATTGCTCCCAGAGATTACCTAGGCCCAGGTAATTCATCCTTAGGAACAGTAAGCCTTCTCTAGGTACTTTCTAGCTGCTGTCTGTGCCTTATAATTTTTAATTTAAAAGTACTTAACTAGTGTGACATATATATGTGACATATATGTGACCCATATATATATATATATATATGTTGCTCATATTAGTGGGAGGCCAGATAAATTTTGATACACTGTTAATTGTGGACACATGATGAGAAAAGATAGAGCCTCTCACATTAAAGGCATAAGAAGTACTGTGTCTGGGGGCTTGGAATGTGGCTTAGTGGTAGAGTGCTTGCTTAGCATGCACGAAGCCCTGGGTTTGATTCCTCAGTACCACATAAACAGAAAAAGCCAGAAGTGGCACAGTGGCTCAAGTGGTAGAGTGTTAGCCTTAAGCAAAAGAAGCTCAAGGGACAGTGCCCCAGGACTGGCAAAAAAAAAAAAAAAAGTACCGTGTCTGGACACTACATAATAGGCATATTGAGATATTTAGCATGGTTCCAGACCCTTATTTCCACAATCAAACAGTGGCAGCTACCAACCTAACTTCAATAGAAAAGGTTTCTGAGTGGATCAATTCCTTCTAAAACCAATCCCCCTGAACAGATACTCCCTATACTGCCCCAACCCACTATTTTTCCACCAACTTGTGTTTGGCTAACAGCTCATACCAGCAAACTCCCCTCAGTGATTCCCTCAAGTGATCAGATGTGCCATGTTATCAGACAGCCTGATTCTGGTGATTGGATGGTGTGGGTGTTCTTGTGGGTAAGAAGTATTGGTAACAACAACACAAAAAATCCCACGTCCTTGTTGACTTAAGGCAAGCAAACACTGTGTTTTAGCAGTTCCTATGGTGTCAGGCATAAAGCTAGGTCTTCTCTGAAATCACACTTTTACTTTGTCTTTCTTTCCTCAACCTAATTTCCTCACTTCCTTTGAAAATTTCCCCTAGGAGAACCCTGTAAATAAATTATTTAAATAAGAAGCATGTCTTGGGTTTCACTTCTAAGAGAGCCAGACCTAAGAAAAATACTTACAAATGACACTCTGAGCTAGTCTTAATGCCATTTGATGTGGTAAATGTAGACTTTTTGTTCATTAATCATTGAAGACACATTTAAAGGCTCTCATGGTGGGGCTGACTGCTGAGAGCAGCAGTTGGTTACACTTGGGTATTGAGACTATCTTGGGCAAGCAGTGTTTTGAAATTATTTGAATATTGTATTGCTTTTTCCACTCCTATTATTTTTATGAGAATTAACAGTAAATTGAAATATTAAAGTGTTTATCATGAAGACAGGGCCATTAGAGTTAGGCTGCAATGGTAAACCTTTAGCATTGTTGCCAGAGGGTCAACATCAGGGAGCAGAGGATGATTATTTGTGAGGAGAACAAACGTAACTAAACAAATGCACGGCAGGCTGCAGATACAGCCTCCTTCTAAAGGAAGAAAGAGAGGAAGGAGTTTATGAAGCTGTAACAATGTTAGTTCTATCAGAAAACACAACTTTTTGTCCTAAATAGTTTCCTTTGGAAACAGTTTGAAATCTTCTGCATGCCTGAGTGTGTTTAGTATACATTATGTATGAATGTAGCCACCGAGTAGGACCAGGCAATTAAGATTTTGAGAGTTGGGAACGAAATCCAGTGGCTTGGCCAGCCTGGAGATATATCCCTCACCTCTGATCTCTTTCCAAGTGTCTCCTGCTGGCTGTGCAGATAGCCAGTCTCTATCTGCAGCAACGTTGACTATTTTATGTTGACACTGAGGCTGGGACCTCTGTCCGTGAGCACAGCAGAGACCAGAGTTGACCAATCCCGCCCAGTGTGTGGCTCCGCTCACACAGCCTCTTGCCCTAGGCTGCTTATCAGCCTGGCCCAATCCTGTGCCGCTCCTACCCCTCCTCCTCCTTTTCTTTGCCCTGTATTCTGCTCTGCAGCCTCTTTCAGTGTTTCCATAGTTCTCTGCTTCTCTCCTGGAAGGCTTACTCCTAGTAACTGCTAAATGTCTGACCAGGTGTGGTTTATTTTTTCTTGTATGTGAAGAACCCAACCTGTATTATCGAGGGGTAAAGTCAGACATTTTTTCAGGCATGGAGTGCTCTTAAAGAGATAAGGGTTCCAGAAAAAAAAATCATGCCAAGTTAGTTTCTACTTGGTCTTTGTGGATCGTAGTCTTTTCTGTTTTCTATCTCAGCCAATGGGATAAGTGAACAATTTAAGTAAATAGTTTCAGAGTGCATGTCTTCATTTAAGCTTCAGACTACAGAAAAGCGCTCAAGTGGTAAGAACTCACATTGGAAGTCCATATGCTTTAAGAAATCTATTTTAACAAGAAATATGCTCATTACTTATGTAACCGTGGTGCCTCTGTATATCAACTTTACAATCAAATTCTTAAAATCTCATTATAAAAAGAATCAACAGGAAGTAATACATAAAATAAAAAAATCTATTTTTGTTCCCTTGTCTAGAAATCAGATATGATAATACTTACATTGCACAGATATTATACAGATAAAATAAAATGACTTAACTTATATAAATGCCTAACAAAGAAGCAGTAGGTGACAGTATCTTCCCAGCTATCACTTGGCTATCTGACATTATCAGAGGACACCTCTAGGTCATTGTATATGTTTTATAGTTAGTAGAATTATATTTATAATTATAGAATTATATTTATAATTTGTAGAATTCAAGGAACAGGAAGTAGATAAGTGCTCTAAAAATAACCATTGGAATTTTAGTAAAAGCAGTTTATTTCCTTTAATATAACCTTTCTCTCTTGTCTGTAAACCCCAAGGAATCTGGCTACAAAAGTGAATATGTATTGTGTGTTTTTCTTTTCAAATTTTCATACTTGGAAAAGAGACTGTTAAGAATAGATCCTCTTTTAACACAAAACTAGATATTAAAAGAATGGAAACGACATGTGCCATTATTAACCCACCCACAGATGTATTGTGTTCTATTAAGACATTTAAACCCCTAAGTTTGTCAGAGAAGAAGAACCAATGGCTGGTTGAAGCATTCTGGACATACATATTTGAAAGGCAATGACTCAGGAGAGAGATTCTCCATGAAATGTAGAGACCTACAAGAGGAGGTTAAAAACCTCCTAGGCTGAGGCATAGCAAATGAAATCAGCATGCAAGTGGGACCTTTCAGAGCAGAAAGGTTGGAGGACATTTGGAAGCAGTGGTTATAAGCTGTATCAATCAAACTGCTTCTCGCTAAAGTTCTCGTCCCCTGCTTCCGAGAACTTTCAGTTGAGATACATCCTCAGTTGAGTCTTTGCCTGAAGAGGGTCACTAGCTAAGGGACAGTATGGGACAGCAAATATAACAGCCTCAATATTGGCTGAGACACACCCAAAGGGCTGCTTAGCTTCTGACGTCTATAGGAATAGGTAAATCCCCAGTCATGTCCACACGTAGTCATTGTCTCCTCTACGCATTTTAACTTCCAGAACTCCATTGTCTATTACGAGTCTTTCTCAATATACTAAGAATATGCAATTCTGTCTCTGTTGTGAGGGAACCTAGCCAGGCACTCCTGCCCTGAGGAAAAATATTACAGGTGGGAATGAATGAATGAATTCACTTGAGTGTTACCATCTTGATAGGTCCCAAGTATGTATCTAAGAGAGAACAAACTGACCTCTTACTGTGTCAGAAATTCTTAGCCACTGGTCCATCAGAATCTCAGCATGTGAAGATGCATGTTTCAATGGAAAGATGAAACAAAAAGAATTCAGATCCATGAGAATGGACAGCGAATTCTCACTAACATTGAAAATGGGCATAAAGCTATTACAACCAACTAAAAAGAGTTCAACAGCCCTAAGTGAAATCCTACAATGAAATACAGACCAGGGCTTATTGGGCAAAGTTGGAGACAAAAGTTTTTCTTCTAGTAATTTCAGTTTTCTCCAGTATTTCTTACTCAAGTTTGTGCATTATGTAGCAACAGTTTAGCTTCCTTGACTGCAGACAGATGCAGTGTGTGTGTGTGTGTGTGTGTGTGTGTGTGTGTGTGTGTGTGTTCTCTGTGTTATGGATTTTTAAAGCTATGTAATTTCCCTAAATGTTTCCTTTCTATTGAAAACAAGTATAACAATACCAAACCTTAATTTCCTTAAACAGTTATACTAAGAGGATGTATTTATTATTTTTCTTTCATTATAAAGAGCATGATAAACCAAGAATTCCTGTTAAGATTCTGTCTTGGTCTTTTTATTCCTTATTGAAGTTTTTTAGTACCTTCATTCTAATGAAATGGTCATATTGTGACATGGTATCTTAAGCATTATGCAATGAATGTGTGGTGTATTAGATATATACTGTTCTCTGTTTAAGTAAAATACAATAACCAGCAACATCATGTATAGCAACATCAAATGTGATTCCCTTTATCCCTTGTTTATTTGCCAAAATCCCCAGCATAGATCTCAAGTTTCTCCTAAGTTTCAGCTCACGGTTATATTTTGCCATTTTATCCTAATGGGATAATACCGTTCAACTTTCAGAATAATCATTTGGCCAATGTCAATTCATAATATTTTAAAACTAAAGTGTCATCTGTTGGTTAAGCACTAATTTCCCCAAACTTCAAAGCCACCTCAAATATAGGAAAAAGCAAAAAGTAATGTTCAAAGAGATAAAGGAGGAAGAGACACGGAAAAGGCCTCCTGTAATGATAAACTTAATTGTTCCATTATATAGCATTAGTTTGAAAGTGCAAAATTGCCCCCTTTAATGCAGATGTTTGTGGTACATTTGTAGTATTTACAAGAGCTTGAAAGCTGTGGGTGGATAATGCATAACTTTGCCTCCACAGGCAGTATTACTGGCAATCAAGAAAATTCTGCAGAGTTGCATCATTTTTAAGGTTTAGTTGGCCCTCTCTGTGACAATCATTGTAAGAAAAAATGCTTATGTCTTTCCATTTATGACTTAACCAGTAGCTTTGTAAAAGGGGTCTGCATATTTATTTTTTTTGATATAGAAAGCATTCTCTAATTGGGAAAAAACAGCATCTAAAATTTACCTTATTCTATGGGAAATGTAGAATCGAGTGCTTAACAATATGTGCATCCATTTATTGATCACCTGTTATAGGTCATACCTTTCACATTAATTCACTTGATCTTCTAGTCAACATCTGAGGAATATATGACTTTGATTTCATATATACATATATGTATGTATGTGAAATACATATGTGTGTATATATATTATATATGTGTATATATGTGTGTGTCACAGAGTTGCTAGTTGTCAAAGCTGACATATGCATTCATGTAGATTTTAAAACTCGTTATTAAAAAAAACAAAATATTCTCAAACAACTAAATAATCCAATATATTTCAAAACAAAGGAAGGCAGCTGATATACATATGTTATTAAACCAAAGGCTAGTGAACAATCAACATATTCACTTACCTGAGTCTTATTTGTAACAATGGAAAATCAATAGGTAGTCCTTTACTATCCAGCCCCTTATTTTCCCCACGACTGATGTAAATGCCATTAAATATGAATCATATCGAATTGAGCTTTATCTCTAGTACCTGGACAGAGCTTGGAACATAAGACATACCCATTGTACATATACACAATGAATAATTCAAGTTAATAGACGGGAGCTTAACTGTACAGAACCCATAAACCTTATTACCTGCCTTTCATTCCTGTACATATTTGTGTGCAAGGGTTTGCCTATTCTGGAAGAAGTATGTAGTGTCTTAGTGGTTGTAAGATATGAATACCAAAAGAAGTGAATGCTCACGGAATAATTCCCAAGTGCAGTCCTTTAAACACAAAACAGATGAAGGGGGCTGGGGATATGGCCTAGTGGCAAGAGTGCTCGCCTCTTATACAGGAGGTCCTAGGTTCAATTCCCCAGCACCACATATACAGGAAATGGCCAGAATTGGCGCTGTGGCTCAAGTGGCAGAGTGCTAGCCTTGAGAAAAAGAAGTCAAGGACAGTGCTCAGGCCCTGAGTCCAAGGTCCAGGGCTGGCCAAAACAAAACAAAACAAAAACAACAACAACAAAAAAAGATAAAGGCTTTGAGCCCAAACCATTTTTGATATTCGACAATGAAGCTCTAGGATAATTGCTTTTCTTACAACCCTAAGAATCAACAAAGGCCAAAAGCCTGTTCAAATTTGAGTTGTAGGAAGATCTGCAGAACTAGGATAATGTAGACGAAGAAAGTGATGATGTGAAATTGAAGGTAGATTGAGGAGTTCATGCACATGTTGGTAATGAGAGTTCCATCCTAAAATAATATATATATATATATATAATATATATATATATATATATATATATATATATATATCAAAGGTAAGGAAAAAGAAATAGAGGAAGGAAGGAAATGTGTGTGTGTGTGTGTGTGTGTGTGTGCTGGTGTGTGTGTGTGTGTAAAAGAGAAAAAGCCAGGGGGTAGAGAATAGAGAAGCAGAGGCAAGGGAAGAACAGAGGAAGAGAAGGAGGAGGAGGAGGAGGAGGAGGAGGAGGAGGAGGAGGAGGAGGAGGAGGAGGAGGAGGAGGAGGAGGAGGAGGAGGAACATTTAGAGATTGAGGCTAAGTTACTCCCTCTATTGATCAAAAGCACAAGTATTCTACTTGGATTCAAGAAACATCCTCTCCCAAATCTCATATAGAATACATTAAAAAAATATTTATTTGAGTACATAATAAAGAAACTGAAGATCATCAGATACAGATGGAGAAAACCCTGAAAGCAGCCAAAAGGAGAACTATTACTTTGACAGCTGATATCTCCACAACAACATTGGAAACTAGGCAAAAGAAAAGCTGAAATGATATCTCCAATATGTTAGAGAAAATAACTATCAAATTTGAACTTCTAATTCACAAAAGACAAAAATCATACTTCTATCAACAGATATTCAGAATATGCTTCACACAAAGTAAAACTTACACTGAAAATAAAATACGAAAAGCCACCTCACAGAAAACCAGTCCACATGTGAGCCAATCTGAATAAACCAGAAGAATAAGGAAACAATTATGACTGGGATTTTCAATGTTGCATGTGGATCTTCATACATTGGTGATTACTTAGCCTCATCCTATGTGTAAGATTTCTGCTGATGCTGGTATGTATTATTATGGTATGTACTTCGGGGCTCAAAGTGATGTGCCTTGAAAACGGTACAATTCTTGTTGATCTTCTGCTACCATCAGAGTGTGGGAGGCTGTGTTCCTACCTGAAGTTCTAGGAAGGCCTAAGGAAAGTGCACCTCCCTGTTTTCCCCAGCTAGAGGTTGCTCTCTAGAGGTCTGGGGTTCACCTACTTTCCTTGTAAGGGATTCCCCCATCTTTAAAGCACCAAGATTGGAGGGTGTCTGTTTCATGCCATCTCTATGGTTTCTCCTCTTTTGCCTCCTTCTTCTACTACTGAGGATTCACATGAATGAACACGTAGGACCCAGCGGGATGACCTAGAAGAATCTTCCTCGCAAGGTCAGCTGATTAGCAACCTTAATTCCATTGGTCTCCAGGCTTAACATGGGGATGGCCATCCTTGGGAGACTATGATACTTCCACTAAAATAGGTTTTTACATTTTTATTATGTAGTAAACAATGTCCATTCATACAGAGCTCAGTTATTAAGAAAATCTCTGCTTAACAAACTGATTTTTTAAATCACCAAAACTTTGATCAAAGAGTAGCTGCTAAAGAGATAAGCAGTTTTGGAAGTGATGTATTTGTTTTTAAGAAAGGTAAGACAGTTTTCACTATTGCCCAGTAACTCCAGTTAGATGCTTATCCAAGAAGAATAAAACATCTGTTTACATTTGTACATTAATGGTTGAAACAGAAAGCTAGAAACAGCAATTTGTCTGAAAACTAAACTATTGTGATAAATTCAGCAAAGGGCATGGATTGTTCGTGTACTCAACAACAGTGGTTGTACAAAAATAATCACATTTAATGATTTAATGAAGGAGCCAAATAAATAGAAACAAAGGAATCTATATAATGGAATTAATTTCATGAAGTCCAACCACAGGTCTCAAAGTACATGATAGAAAGGGCTGGGGACATAGCTCGGTGGTACAGTAGTTGCCTAGTTTGTGCAAGACCCTGGGTTTGGACCCCATTACCACATATAGTAATGATAATGCGTTCTAAGACAGGAGAATTCCTTAGATAAACAGAAAGAGGAAAAGTTATTACAGACATAAAATAACTTATGGCGTATTTGTGTGTTGACTATACATTCATGCATAATTGGCAAAATTCATTGAAGTTAAGAGTTACATAACTTGCTTACTCCATGAAAGCTCCTTGTTAACTACCTATGAAGCACCTGATTTTAAACCACCTCTGCTGCTCTCATAGTTTCAGTTCCTTGACTTACAAAACTATTCTATGGGCAACTTTACTGCTAGGGCATCAGTGGAAACCTCCCCTTCATGTTAGAAAGAAGTAAAAAAACATACCACTTCCACTTCATTTTAGGTAGAAATAAATGATTACTCCTGTATTCATTATAAGCCCAAACAATATATTATTGTCCAAATGTAAGCCTTTCCCAGATTTACATGCCCATTCAGGATACAAATGCCCGTCTTTCTCTCATGGGGTAATGCTTTATGGGTTTTTCTTCCAAATTTATAATTTAGGATGACTGGCCTCGGTGTCAGAGGAGAGGAGAGCATCTTTGCAGGCTCATTACCTTTAAAAAGGTGTGTAGCAAATTCCCATTAATTAGAATGAAATAAGATCAAATAATAATCATCCAATTCATAATTTCTGTTCTTGTAATAGACATCATCACACAAATGAATTCTCCAACAATGGAATCTTCCTAAATAGAATTCTTCCTATCTTATTTACATTCAATTTCCCCTTATAAAAATTTAAATTCAATCAATTGCTATTTACTGAAAATATCCCTATGAGGTGCTTACAATAATTAGATATGAAGTATAAAATTCAATTATATAAGCTAGCACAGCTTAAATGCAGTTTTGGCAGACTTCAAGTTGCAAGTAAGCTTCAGATATTTCATTGTCGGTGCTTTACATTTTTTGCATTAAAATCACGTATATAGCCTGACACTGGTGGCTCACGCCTGTGATTCTAGCTCCTCAAGAAGTTGAGACCTGAGAATAGTGCTTCAAAGCCATCCCAAGTAGGATAGTCCCTGAGACTCTTATCTACAATAAACTCATCAGAAAAAGCTGGAAGTGGCAGTGCGGTTCAAGTGGTAGAGCACTGGTGTTTCAAGCGCTGCAGCCCTGAGTTCAAACCCCAGGACTGGCACACACACACACAAAAATTGTTTTATATATAAAGTGATTTTACTAAAGTAAAGTCTTGAAAGGAGCAGTATTCTTATCAGCTGAGGAAACACGATCTCAATTATTGTGTTTAACAGTAGAGATACATCTATTTTTATGACTGTCCCTTTTATTACAAAACAGTTTTCCCAAATAAAAGAGATTCCCAAATAAATTCTAACTTTTTCCAACTCTATTTTTAATTTTATTCCACTTTAAAATATTTCATGTCGGGCTGGGAATATGGTCTAGTGGCAAGAGTGCTTGCCTTGTATACATGAGGCCGTGGGTTCGATTCCCCAGCACCACATATACAGAAAACAGCCAGAAGTGGCGCTGTGGCTCAAGTGGTAGAGTGCTAGCCTTGAGCAAAAAGAAGCCAGGGACAGTGCTCAGGCCCTAAGTTCAAGGCCCAGGACTGGCCAAACAAACAAACAAACAAACAAATAAATAAATAAATAAATAAAATATTTCATGTCATTTGCAATCAGAATTTTAGTTTTAATGTTTGAAATTCACTTGGAAAGATATAGTGTATCCTTAATTTACCAAAGAACTCTTAAAAATTAGTCATTTGGAGGGAGGGGGTTGCCGATAATTCCTGATGTACAAGAATAGGGTTAAAGCAATCAACACTGTAAGCATGAGTACCTTAAGCTAAAAGCATCATCACCCACACAAATACGTGTTCTAGATGATAATGAACTCTACAAAACACCAGAAAGCCATCTCATCTAAATCAAGAGATTGCGTTTGTACCAAAGGAGTGGAATCCATTCCTTCAGAGAAAGAAAAGCTCACCATTTGTTTCCATTACTTTCTAGTATTAGGCTTTTTGCTTGCTTTTCTGGCTCCGGACCAATCCTAGTTGGTAGACAAAGACTCAGCTTTTATTAGGAAAGGTTCATCTTTCTGGGGAAAACCAGTTTTAGATTTCTACCTAATAAGTTTCTCTAGACAACGCCACTGTATGAATGTTTTTTTCAGGGATTTGTCAAAAACAGTGTCTCATGGACATTCCTTTGTTAACTAGATGTGTTTTGAGACATACTTACACTTTTTTATTATTTTGATCTTTTCTCTGGGAAGATAATGTATTTATCAAATACCTAAATAAATCTAATCTGACTTAGTTTTTGTCACACAGAGAAGCCCTTGTTCTATGTACTACAAACCCATTTCATTTAACATGATCTCGCCTTTAAAAAAAAATAATTTTATTGAGAAGGTGATGTGCAGAGGGGTTACATTGCTACCCCCTCCCTCATTTTTCTCCCACTTCACCCCCCCCCACCTCTCCATCTCTCCTTCTTAATGGTGAAGTTGTTTATATGTCTTCTAACACAGAAGACCTGCTGGCTTTTCTGCATTCAGTACACCAAATTGTGACTGCTCATGAATCACTTTGTCAGCGAGATTTCTACTCTCCCCTGAAACCATGATCTGTGGCCTTTCTTTTTTTAATTTTATTTTTATCTTATTGTCAAATTGATGTACAGAGAGGTTACAGTTTCATACGTTAGGCCTTGGGTACATTTCTTGTACTGTTTGTTATCTCCTCCCTCATTCCCCCATCCCCCCTCCCCCTTTCCCTTTCCCCTCCTGAGTTATTCAGTTGGTTTACACCAAATGGTTTTGCAAGTATTGCTTTTGTAATCGTTTGTCTTTTTATCCTTTGTCTCTCGATTTTGATATTCCCTTTCACTTCCCTAGTTGTAATACCAGCATATACAGTATCCAGGGTTCTCAGATGAGATACTGTGATAACACGGTACAAACACAGGAAGGGATACAAGAGGATCATCAACACAAGAAGCTACGGTTTCACATGGCATGTTGAAAGTGATTACAACAGTGATATAACACTCATTTCCATAACATGGAGTTCATTTCACTTAGTGTCATCTTATGTGTTCATAAGGGCATAGCTATTAGGCTCTTGTGATCCAGTGCTGTGACTAGCCTAAAGCTGTACTAATTATTCCCTAAGAGGGAAACCATAGAGTCCATGCTTCTTTGGGTCTGGCTCTTTTCTTTTTTCTTTAATTTCTGAATTTACCTTTGCCCTTGGAGCCACTGGGATGACTTCCTTGGGCTCTGTATAGTGGGCTGATCTCATCTGAGGTAGCCTAGCAGAGATCATTGATTCAACTCGATTACTGAAGAAGTCCTTGTTTTTTGGCACACATGAGTTATAAAAATTGAATGTGTAACATCAAAAACATTTTCCTGAAAAGCACTGGAAGAATGCTGAGATGATGTCTTCTCTTGAAATCCCTAATGATTTCCTCACACTTCCTTCAGTTTGTGTATTCGTATGCTTATTTGTTTTGGTTAGTATGTGTTGGTCAAAGCAAGATTTTTCCTTTTGAGATTTCTGCACGCCTATGCAATGGACTTTGGTCATATTTACCCCTCTATTGCTCTTTATTGCCCTGTTCCTTCTCCTGTCTCTCTCAACTTGTTTTTTTTTTTTTTTTGCTTTAGTTTATTTTTTCATAAGCCCCAATTCTGCCATTTCTTCTTCCTAAGTAGCTGAGATTATAAACATGTACTACCATGCCCAGCCTTCCCCTTTCCCTAATAATTTTTCTCATTACTTAAGAAAATAAATTTTTGTAGAGGTTTGCTTCCTTAGGTAAATGCAGTGTTTGAAGCCATAATATTGTTTTATCACATGCAATTGGTACGCGGTATAGAATCTTTCCTCCAACTCCTTTCTTTTATATAATTCTTCATCAAGTAATTCAGAACCCCAAGTTCAACTTTCACAAGGACTCTTGTCCTAAAACGTATTCTTTAATTCTCTCTGGTAATGACTCAAGTTCATCTGCTGGAGCAGCCTCTGGCCCCTACTTTTGTGACAACTACTTAAGACTATTTTTAGAAGGCAAGCATACAGTATTTTCATCACGAGGGTGAAAATATGTAAGAGACATGAAAGGAGTATTATCTCATCCCTTTGACACTATCTTCCAACCTATGCTTCCTGCGTGGATGAGATCAAAGCTACATACCGCCGTGGCCAGCTTGTGATTCAGGTGAGTTCTTACCGGCATCTGCCAGTACTCATCTCTAAGGGTGATCCTCTGTATAGTAAGCAGCTGGGATTACAGACATGAGCTACCATATCCATATACTCCTTTTACTTTTTGAGTAAAAAATATTCTTTAGGTGAAACTTATCAATACCCAAACTGCTAATGCTTTTTTTTTTTTTAAATGGATTCCAGAAATGGTTATATGGTTTCTACTGGTAGCATAAGTACTAGATAGGTCCTGGTTGACCTATGTGCTTGATAATCATTGATTCTTCTGAGCACCAAGACACTTGTAAATGTATCTTTTAATTTTTTTTAAATATAGCTTCATTGTTATTATTAATCTGTTATACAGAGGGATTATCATTTACGCTTCAGATAATGTGTACATTTCTATGTCTTTTTTACTCTACAATCTGAGTTCATTATGTACCTTTCAAAACAAACAATTTAATTTCTATGTCTTTCACAGCCCTATTTTCTCTTCTATTAGTGTGACTTCAAGGGATATCAGAGGAGAACTGAACAAGTAATTTTTTTTTGCCAAAATGAACACTTTTTTCCATTTTCAGATGTTTTGAGAGAAATATGTAGCTCTTAAGTAGGTCATTTGAGAGCTAATCATTTTTATTCAGAATATAAATTTGATAACCAAGGTAGTTTAATCACTCTGTATCAATGCATTAGTTTTCCTGAAAACTTCTTTTAAGAATTATAGAAAGTATAAGATCTAATCCTTGATGGAAGGAGATGGCTTATGAAATTTAGTATCAGCTCATCATAAATTTATCAAAAATACAAAGATTTCCTAAGAAGATAGCCCAACAAATTAAATGTTCAATTTTGGAGAAAAAATAGAAAAAAATATTCCAATGATACGTTAGTTTTTAAAGTTTAATTATCATGTTACTTGGAATATAACAGGATTGTCTGAAATCAAAGCATTCTTATTTATAAATGCTTTACATATTAAATGATTGCTGTCTAGTACAAACAAAACATGAATATGTACTCTTGGGGCAATTGTACACAACAATGAATTAAACACTTGTTTTTAATTGGAAAATATTTATCATTTATGCTTGTCAAATATTTATTACTTATGCTTGTCAAACATGAAAATTTATTCCATGGAGTATTACCAGTAGATATTTCATTCATTTTAGAAGTCTAAATTTTAGTAGACGATGCAGAAAATCAAGAAATGTTTATCTTCACTTCATTATATAAAAGGAGGTAAAGTATACCCTGACACAGAGATAAAAGTTGAAAGGATGGTATCCAACACAGTTTTCTGTGTGTTTTAAATTGCAACCTAAGAGAAATAAATATTGGACCTAGTTCTTCCAGGAAAAGATGATAAGAGGACTTGATTCCATACTATCGCATTTTTCTTAAAAGACCTAAGATGGAAAAAAAAAGGAAAAGATGTATAGGGAATATAAACGAGGTGAAAAGCCTAGCTTTATACAAATGCTATTGAAGACAGAAAGTGTCATGCTATGTCCACAGATTGAGGCTTAGAACCCTCTCTGTTCATTGCTGTCTTTCTTGTTTTCAAGGAGAAGGGATTAGATACTAGAAAACTGACAGTAGAACTGCTTTGGAATTCCAAATTTTCATCCCGAAAGTAACACCTAAGAAAATGAAACGTCTTCTTGAAAAAAATCTGCACAAAACTCAACTTCGAATGATTATTACTTTTTATTCTCTCGGTGCTCTAGCTGTAGGCTTTAATTAAACGTCTCTCTTCCTGTACTCACCCTTTCCACTGATGACTAAGCCCCTGAGGAAGTGGAGACACAATGGCACAGGTCACAGTTTGCGAGTTCTGACAATTATTCACAGTGTTAACGGGGAAAAATCTGATGGTGCTTACTACAAGGGAGAAAATGCACTCAGCGGTGATCAGCCTGTAAGGCCTCCTTTCCTGGGGAAGAAGGTCAGACTGTATATACTTCCTTTCCAGTGCCACTGAGGAAATTTAGGCTAGCTCTGTTCTGAGATCTCCCAAACAAACAATTCTTGGCTGGTAAGTAAACAACTAACCAACCAAACCATAATGCACAGTGTCCCCCAAGGATAGTGGGAACCCACCAGATATGCGCCACGCCCCAATTATATTTCTCCACTTGCTAGGTTTGGAAGCTGCCAGTTGCTGGCAAGAGGATTTCCTCTGTCTTGGATGTTGATTTGGTAACTGGAGCATTCTTTAAAAACACAAGACAGTATACGCTGTTACCACTTTCTCCTTCCTTCAGTTCTGATCACAGTTGTGCCATGAAAGTGCTTTCTCTTACTCCTCTGGGATTCACACATTTGGAGAACAGAAAGCTAAGATTGTGAGGCTGAAGTTCATTTAAAAATTGGTGTGTGTGTGTGTGTGTGTGTGTGTATGTGTGTGTGTGCACCTGCACATGTATCTGGAGGATACTAGTGGGGATGAAGGTTTACTTGAATTGTGGCAAATGATTACTGAACTTGACTGACAAGGCATTTCTTGTCACGCTCGTATGACTTCCATGATCATCGCACTTGTACATGCAGCGATCACACGCGTGGATTTTATGACTTACGAAAGTTCTAGGTAGTGTTTAACATACCTTATCTCGCTTCAGTTTTGGAGCATTCCATGAGCTGGATACTAATCTTAACATGCCACTTTCACAGATAAGAAAATTAAGTACAACAAAGAGTAAATTCAATGACTTATTCCAAAGCAAAAGGCCAGTATAGTATACAGATGAACTTGGTGTTTGGGTCCTGCCATGATTTTTGACACTATTACTTTCTGCCTCTCTAATTGTTCAATACTTTAGTATCTGTATCCTCAGTTATTATCCATCTGGTGCATTTACACCTACCTGCTTTCCTCTTCTCCCTCCCTCTCTCCCTTTCCTTCCTCCTTCCCTTCTCCCCTCCTTCCCTCCCTTCCCTCCCCCTCCCTCCCTCCCTCCCTCCCTCCCTCCCACCCTCCCTCCCTCCTTCCATCCTTCCATTCCTTCCTCCTCCTTCCCTTTTCTCTTTTCTTTCTTCTTCCTTCTATAAATATTTATGTCAATTTATTTGTGTATTTATGTAAATTTACTCAAGTGTATATTTTTTAGGATACATGTATTTCAATATATTACTAACAAGAAATAATTACCCTTAGGAAGAGGAGATTGCTGGATGTGATTTTGGAGTTAGCTACTAAGCTTATGTATTATCTTGGAGTAGAAATAGCTGTTTTGCATAAGAAAATGAGAATCATAATTATTTTATCCTGAATTATTTTGATGTCAAGATGAAAAGGTAAGGGAAGAGAGAATTAGGGAGGTGAACTCACCTGTAAACTACCCTGCCTTAAAAACCAGAAGCTCTGGTCCTGGGTTCTGTGAAGCAGCAGAACACTTGGCAAAAGATCTCAGAGCAAAGCAAAATGAAGTCTTCACAATATGGAGGGTTTTTAATTTCTTGGGTATCGGTAGTGCAGTGTTTGGTCTAAGTTTGAATACACCACAAAGGATTAAGAAGTTGACTAACATCTTTGTTTCTCCTTTCCTTCCTCCTGACTTTTTCTTTCTTTCTCTTCCCTTTCCCTTCTCCACCCTCTTTTCTTTCCATTTCCTTTGTTTTCTACCTATTTTACCAAGTAATTTTAATCGTTTTCAGAAATAGAACTAACATGAAACATGCATTTAGGATATAGTTAAAAAAAACATGAGATTAAATAGACAAAAAACTGTAAGATATAAACATGAACCTACATATTGTAAGAAAATACTTTTATACAGTTATGTTGAAATTATGCTACAGATTTTAATGTGGACTTTCTCTTGGCTAAGGCAGTAGAGGGTAATTATAACATTTACATTGAACTAAAGCATTTTATTTGAATATATATGGTAGTGTTCCCCAGACAATTGATCTGTTTGATTATGGGAAGTTAGAAAACTTTTTTTTTGTTTGTTCGGGTGACATGGTAGCAGCACGCTGCTTCCTCAGATGGTTTCACCTCTTAAAATATTGGAGGAGATAGCATTCTCCAATGTATCTTACTCATCCCAGCATGTTGAACCATGAGGGCTGGTTACTGGAAATCCCTTTACTACTTTGAGATGGTCACATTATTCATTCCCCGCCCCCCCAAGAATCTGTTATCATTTCACAAACTGAGCTTATAGAATGCAGTAGATCTGTTAATTATGTGTTGAAAATTTCAGTGTTGGGGCTTTTACTAGAAAGTGCTTCTATGACAAACAGTACATTGGAATAGCTAATGCCAGCTTTCATAACAGCCATGACACGCTTAAATATGCAGCTTGAAATAAATTGCATATCATTTGAGATATTTAGAGGCTAAAGTAATTGCTGCAGAGTGGAATTTCCACATGCAATGAGTCTCATTAATATTTCTTACAGAAGAATCAAAATTTAGAATCTCATATGAGCATTCTCTCAGCCTTTTACATTTGAGCACTAGGCAACACGACCAGCACAGTACTTTTTGACGGTACATAGGAATTATCTCTACAATCTTAAATTGCACTTGAAATTTTCATTCATATCTTGAAAAATGCTACAGTTTTCAACCATGAATGAATTATTCATTAGCACAGATAATGGTGTTAGCTTTCAACTAAGGAGCTGTAACATTCCCTAAAGATTTCATTATGCCACATTAATTGTTAAAATTGAAAACAAACACTAAAGACATTACATCAGAGATAATATTGCTGAAGTAAATAAACAAGAGATGGGGTAGAAAGCACCTGTCTGGTGAACATGAGGCTCTGAGTTCAAACCTTAGCACTGACAAAAAAATAAAATGCAGTAATAAACAATACTGTTTTATATCAGACTTTTAGTCATGCTATTTGGGGTTTCGAAAAGTCTTAACCTTATTTCTTAATAATCCTACAGGAAATATGCTTCCATGAAAGCTGAACAACAGTTCAGGTGTTGACTTTAATTTTCTGTTTGGTGTTTGCACTAGGGTGTTTGGAGAAAACAAATCTGTATGTTTGCATGTCATTTCATTTATTCTGTCCTTGAAATATGCTGATTTGTAAGTGTTGGCTTATAAATACATTGATTGGACTTTCTAGGGAAAACAACTCAAACAGTGATTTGTTCAATAGATATCTTGATTGAAGTTTTAAATGCAATATTCATTTAAAAATATCATGACTTAATATTTACTGTATACTATATAAAACATCAGACGGTGAGAGAGGAATAAATAATGTGGTTTATGTCATTAAAGATTGAGAGTCCGGGGAGAAAGATAATAAAAAGAAAACACATTCCAGCAGAATGATCATCTTCCGTGGTTGGCCATGTAGCTCTTGGAAAGCCAGAGAAAAGGAGATGAAAAGAGGGGGAGAGAGAGAGATAGAGATAAAGGAAAGAGAAAGAAGAGGAGGAGGAGGAGGAGGAAGAGGAGGAGGAGGAGGAGGAGGAGGAGGAGGAGGAGGAGGAGGAGGAGGAGGAGGAGGAGGAGGAGGAGGAGGAGGAGGAGGAGGAGGAGGAGGAGGAGGAGGAGGAGGAGGAGGAGGAGGAGGAGGAGGAGGAGGAGGAGGAGGAGGAGGAGGAGGAAAGGAAGAAAGGTAGAAAATGGGAGGTTGAGGTAAGATGAGGGAAGAAAAGGAAATAGGATGAGGAAAGAACAGAGAGGAGAAATTGATCAGACCAGTTTCCTTGCAAGAAGACAGCCCACTTCTTGCTAAGTTGTGAAGCAACATCCTATTACTCCTACTGTGTCTGTTTGTCAAAAGTGAGCCAGCAAAGTCCACTCTGGAGGGGAAAGGTGTGACTGCAAAGTGACAGGGTTCATTGGGGTTCGTTTAAGAAGCTGCCTCCCGCAGGTCTGTATACACAGTCAGCCCTTGTGAGTTAACACTTAGCTAGCTGTTCCAGGCTTCCCTTGGCACCACAGTCAAACAAAGAGGAGGTACTGTTGGTAAGAGAGCTTGTGTAAAAATATCAAATAGCTGACCAACTGCCAAAATCTCTGCAATTTTTGAAGGCTTTGGGAAAATCCTCTTATGATCAATTCCAGTGCAACCCAAGATGTGTTCTTAATACAGAAGAGCATATTTTGTCTTTGTGAACCATTATGAAGCCACTTAAAAAATTTAAAGGATACAAACATGAGAGAACAGCAGTGACCAGAGTTGTACACGGTTGAGTGAATCATCAGGCCATGTCTTTTGGAAGTTTCCTTTATCCTTGAGAAACTGAAATTATTTTCATTATGGAGTCATGAGTTAGGTGAGAATCCAAGGAGAATCCCTTCTCCTGGCTTTGGGCCAGTCAGGGTGCAGTGGGAATACTCAATGGTAAAAGCTGGGATTTGCCTAGAACTAGTACTGGCAAGAAAGGCAAAATGATCAAGGGACCAGGGTGATTCAGGGTGCTAATGAGCTGGGAAACTGTGGGGTAGATCCTTCCAGTTGTTGCATTTGAATGGAAGAACATTCTACCAATGCTGCTGGCTCTGTTCTTTGCTAAAGAACATTGTCTATGTGCCCAGACATCTGCGCCCTGCCCCCTTCCCACTCGTGGCCCTTCCACATGGCCGATCAGTTTGATGACACAGCTGTAGACCCACTGAGAAGCTGGAAAAAAAAAAACAACCCAACGCTTTGGCTAATTATAGGCAAAATTATCTATTTTGTCTCTACTGTATTATACTCTATGCGCTTGATAGTTTCACTGTACCCACTGCCTTTCCCGCTCTCTCCATGCACGTATGTACGTGTATAGTCCATGCATGTATGCACGTATGTACGTGTACAGTCCATGCACATAGGCACGTATGTACGTGTATAGTATGCAACACCCAGGCTGACTTTTCCCCCCTCCTTTCTTCCCCCAAATCTTTGATGGCTGAAAATAAACTCAGAACTTAGTAGGGAAAACAATTGCTTTTATGTGCATTACATCATTATAAGAATTTTAAAAATACTTCCCTATTAATAATGATTCGCTCATGTCAAGACATAGCCTCCTATTGAACACCTGGCCATAAAAAGTCAGCTCAACCAAGCCTTCAAGTCCTTACCTGTTTTGATCTTTCCCTTTCCTTCTTCAGTGGAGCAACCAGTAAGTTACTCCACCCATTTCTTCCCTTCATTTACTTATATGCTCATTTCACAGTATTTAATCATTTCACAACTAAGCAATATTCATTTGAGGGTACTAATGTAGATATGATTGAATCAATCTAATGAAATTCAATCACCAGTACTGAAAAAAGCAAACAGAAATGGTTATGTCAAATTAATATATTTCTTTGGCTATTTCTTCTTTTAATTTTTACTAATTATCTTTAAGTAGTTGTGCAAAGGAGTTGCCATTTCATAAAGGAATTGTTAGTGCAATGTATCTTAACTGGATAATGCAAATATCGAAGCACTCTTGTTTACATTTATTTGATTCCCTGTACATGTGTAATAATAGAGGGTTTGTCTTTCTGTGCTTGGCTTATTTAACTGAACACAGGATCCTCCTAGATATTTAGCTATGATGTTGTAATAGCAATTGGCCCTTGTAAGGGCTATATAATATTCCATTGTGTATGTGTCATGCTTTATTTATTTACTTCTACGTTGATAGATTCATAGTTTGTTTTTATATTCTGCTTTTGTAAATAAGGCTTCAAGTGAACATGGGAATGCAGGTATTTCTTTATCACAATGGCTTCTGTTACTTTGAATATGTAGGATTGGGGTAGCTAGGCCATATGGAAGTTCTATTTTTAATTCTCTGAGGAACCTCCATATTGGTTCAATATGTCTGTTCTAATGGGTTGTATGTTTTAAAATAACTAAGAAAGTACATTTCAAATGTTTCATAGTAAAATATGATAGGCAAGTAGGGTGTTAAATATGTCAGTTAGTTTGATTTCATCATGTCCTATTGTATACATATATCAAAACATCATATTGTTCTCCATAAAAGTGTACAATTATGATTTGTCAATCAAAATTTTAAAAAGAAGTAAATAGTAAGACAATGTATTTCTTAGAATCCTTTGGGATTGTCTGATGAGACAAACCTCTTTTTAAATGTCAATATTCATAAAACAGCAGGATCTATAATTCCTTATAACCATTTAAAATTCTGACCAAATTATAGATGAAGTATAATCTATAAGCATCATCTTAAAACACTAAAAAGAAGCAAAGTTTATCACCGAACGGTATTCTTACAGGGAAAAGGAAAGACACATAGTTGTAGTTACCTCACGATGGGTTCTGACCAACCTTCTGTGGTCTCCTAACCTGTTAGATTTTGTAGCTAATTCCTATTTGGCACCCAAACCCTTGAAATTTGCACAAAGGATGGAGGCAAGATACAAACAGATTTGAGGTGTACTATTAGGTATGGAAATATGACGGGTGAAAGCCAGTTGAAATTAATAACAACAACAAAAGATTGCTTTACAGAATTTGTGAATATAATTTATTTTTCCTCCCAGCATTTTTGTCTGCCATGTTCTATATTTCGGTTATTAATCTCAAAAGATAAATTTTAAGCTGCTGCACTATTAGACTCAAATGTGCTCAATGTAGACAATATTTTCACATTTTACTTGAGGACAATGTTTTATTTATTGAATCACCTAATCACACTGATGAGCCTGTAATATTTACTTCTACCCCAAGGCATTGTGGGGAGGGAGGAAGTGACGAGGGAAAGGGATTCTGAATAATAATGAAAGATATCCCCTGGCCTGGAGAATTTATGTTCCAGCTCTGTTGTTTCGTTTCCTACCTATAAAATGGAAATGATAAATTCCTGCTTATCACCTTTTTTGTTCATGGGGAGAATAGAAGAAAACTGAAGTCATGGTGAGTGAATGATACTTTCTGTAATTCTCTAACTTTTTATTGGTTATGTCAAATGTTGTTTCTCTTCTCATTTTCCCCAGAGCTATTCACTGATATTCCAAGGAAATGAATCAGTGTTTATACAGCTATTTTGACTTGGCTGGATTTTCTGGAGACAGAACTTCAGGTCAAAGTCCTTACTGTAGGGAGTGACACCTTTGAAAGGAAGGCTAGGCCAGGGATTCTCAAGGCAATTGCAATTGAGGCCTTCACCTGTTCTAGTATAGTTCAGAGACAGAACACTGCTTCCGAGATGTCTCAAGTCAAGGCCAACTGACCCAGTATTTGAGTTCTTCCATTATGTAGGCCTGGGCCCCAGGCCATGAGTTTACAGACTATATAATCTTTGAGTGTTGACTTTCCCTGCATTTTAATGACCAGTAAGAAGAATAAAAGAAGAAGAAAGAGATATAGAAAGATTTACTGGAAGAGATACACTAATTTTATCTAATTTTCACAATTGCCTTTAGGTAGTTGCACAAAGAAATTATCATTAAACAGAGCAGTTTATGAAAAGGGTCACCCTTTTCAACATTCTCACCCTGATCAACAGCTTCTTGTTGTTTATTTTGTTGAGCTTTGACTTTACTTTTCTAAGGAATTATGCTAGCTATTGGATTTCTCCCTTGAATCTACCATATTTCAATAAATATATTTGTATACACTTGCGTAATACCCAGCCTACTTACTTAGAAATTTATAAGGTAAATCTAGCTTCCATATATAAGGGAAAGCTGCAGAAACATGTGACCTTTGTCTCATTGGGACTGACTTACTTCACTTAATATAATTTTTTTCCAGATCTTTTCATTTCTTCATAGATGGTACGATATTATTCTTTCTAATGGTTGAGTAAAATTCCATTGTGTATATAACACCACAATTTCTTGATCTGTTTGTTCATGGAAGGACATCTGGGTTTATCTTATACCAGTGCTGCAATTAACATGGGTGTAATGGTGGCTGGTTTGTAATCTAAAATACTTTTAAACTAAAACAAAAAGGATCTTAGGAGAGAGTGGGAAAAAAATAGAGACAGAGGAAGAAACGACTGCAAATCTCAATAACATAATGGAAAAGTGATGGGTAATAAAAAATATTAAGGAGGGGGGAAGAAGGGAGAGAGAGGTTTGAGGGAAAGATAGAAGAGGGTAAAAATGAATGATAATATAAATGCTTCATTCTCCATATTTGGGGCCCATTTGGCTTGTAAACATTGTAAGTAAGTCATCACTCCTTAACTATGCCTCTGATATATCCATTTTCTGGAGTAGTTAATGCAACACTGGGAAATGGGCCTGCTACCATTTTCAAATTAAAATGTTATTATGGAGTAGAATTTTATTTTTTTGTGTGTGGAATTCAATAGATTTTCTGTGTGTGAAGAGAATGTACTTTTCTTTTATGGGCCCAATGAGTTATAACCAATGGGCCAAAAGTCTCTTTTAAAAAATGGAATGGTCTCAATGCATAATGCTTTTGAATGGCACTTAAAAAAAAAAAGCACTCACACACACAAAAACCCAGCATGTATTTCAGCAACTTTACCTTTTATTTTGTTTCAAATTAAATTTGCTCTCAGCCTGATTGACTCGAAAGAGCCAAAAAAATACTCAGTCAAAAGAAGTTTAGCACTTTTAGTTATTCATGTGGAATTTGTACATCTTATAGACAGTTACGAATTCAAACACAAGGGAAGCAACTCAGGGCATGGTTTTTGTTGTGGAACAGTTCTCTGTGGCATGATCTTGGTCTCTGTTCTAGAAGGACAGATTTGTTGGCACACCTGCTGGGAAAGCTGCTGAAGAAAGCCCAAGGCACTAGCTCAGCTTTTCCTACTCTCCTGTCTGTTTCAGGTAGAGCCCCACCTTTCCCAAGTTGAAGTCCTCTTCCTGCATAGCTGCTCAGATGTCTGAGGACAACATTGCTCTTCCTTCCAAGAAAACAGGCCCTTCTATGACCATGTGATGTGACCGGGGGTAGTTTTTCTTCAGAATATCCTGTTTTCTAGTGCTAGCACCAGCAGCCTCTGTGACTCCAAACCTAGATGTGGAACTATAGGGTTATAATCTACCTATTTAGGGAAATGTTTCTCCTTTTCCCATTTAGTACACTTTCCAAAATTATACGAGCCCGCCTTAACTGTTCACAGGATTGACAGTTATCTAGAGGACTTTGGGTGACAAGAAGGAGGCGAGACAGCCATTTTTTCCCCCATGGGATCACGTGAAGGGTGGTCACTGTCACTTTGAGCATAGTATGAGTTCAATACTCAAACTATGTGCTGTGCTAACATGTTACTCATCCTTGGTCTTGAACTCTCATCTCTTCTGGGCCTTCATTTGCTCTTACCAGGTCTCATGCAGACAGCACAAACTATTCTCCAAGATAGCAAAGATAGCAATGGAATCCTTTAGTTTGTGCATCTCCCGCTGGTGGCTACGTATAGCCCTTTGGCTACAACTGTCCCCTTCAGAGGAATTCTTGAATTGTTCTCTTGTGCCAATTCTAGCCTTTCCTCTTGCCTCTGATATTGTTTCATGCTTTTCTAGGTTAGCTTTGCTTGCAGGAAAGAGAATCTTCTTGCATTTCCCACAGGCTTTGTAACCTGTTTTCCCTGAGGGTAGCATTAAGTGTAAGAAAATATAATAACTAATGTAGCATTGATGGTCCAGGAAAGAAATGACTATGTGCTAAATAATCAAAGAGAAACAAAAGATTGAAAGAGTCATTGTTCTACAGCTATGCTATAAAATTCTGAGAGAAAATGAGATAGCTTTTTTATTTTCCTGCGTACCCTGGGTAAGACTTCCATTTGTTGTTATAATCAATGGGATATGGTGATTAAACATATAACTACTTGAGCCACAGCGCTACTTCTGGCCTTTTCTGTTTATGTGGTACTGAGGAATCGAACCCAGGGCTTCATGTATGCTAGGCAAGCACTCTACCACTAAGCCACATTCCCAGTCCAGTAACCCTTTAAGTCATTGAAAAATTGAACGATGCCAGAAGAAAAATCTTTGTCCTCAAGTGTGGCGTTTTAAGGAGATGAGATCACTTTACCTTCCATATTCTCTTCCCTTTTGAAATCTGTAAGTTGAAAGGATTGCTATTGCATGGAAAGCTTATGGGCACAACTTCTTCCTGTGTTTCCTAGTGCTGTCTCTAGCACCTGTGAGACATTTTTTTAAGAGTTTAAAACCTTTAAGACTGACTGTTTTTAGAATCAAGATGTAAGCAGGCTGAGTCAGTCAACAAGGTAGATCTATGTCTCATGGGACATTTGCTAATGTAAGTTTTCTAAATATGGGCAATTTTGAGCTTCTCTTTGCTATTATCTGTGAAACAGCTTGCATTAAACCTAATGCAACCTAATGTTTTTTAATGTATGTTTTTCTCTGAATTCCCTTCAGATATGATTGCAGCAAACCACACAGTGGAAAAAAAACCCACAGTGAGGAAAGTGTGTGTGTGTGTGTGTGTGTGTGTGTGTGTGTGTGTGTGTGTGTGTGTATGCGGTGTGCAGTGATTTGATTTCTCACATTTCTGTCAGATGAAAATTAGATTCAAGGACAACTCTGTACCTGATCATTTTGACAAGATGTAAAAGGCTTAGCTTTCTATGGCTGTCACGAATCAGATACAGTGTTTAAAAAATTTTTATATGAGGTTCAGAAGTCTCTCCTTAAGTATAAAGGAATTTTAGCTTTGTGGAAACAACTCTAGTAGCGTAAATGTACATGTTCTCCCAAAACCACGTGTAGAGGCAACACTAGTTCTCTGACCGCCTCTCATTACTATACCCTGGAATTCTCAGGGATTCACAATGTTCTTAACCCTCCTGGTTGACTTGCTCTTCTTCCTTTTTTGTTTACTAGCTTTGTGATCATATTCGGAGGGAAGTAACATGGTAGATTTTCTATGAATGAACATAAGAATTAGTCTAAAGTAGAAGGATATGGGTTTTTTTTTGTTGACTTGCATACATATATTACTATTTTATTTTTTTTAAATAGTAACTGAGGTCACTGATGACAAAGTACATTAAAATTCAGACTTTTTAAATATGATTTTTAATGTGTTAGCGAACTCACATGAGTAAACTAGGGCTTATAGCTCTGTGCCTGTGAGGAAATGGTATTGGAGTATGCAGCCTCAGGAGAGACATGCTCTGATTCCACAAGAGAGAAATGGAATTCGGGGGATTTGGGTCTGTCTACAAACCTGTAGTCAGTTCTTGGGTTAAGATTTTATATCAGAAGTCTGGAAGATAAGTTAAATTTCTGTTACACCATGAAGAGAAAAATGTGCAGATTTAGTGTATTCCTGGGAATAATGGCCATGAAATTGAGAAAAAAGCTAGTTGCTATAATCAAGGTAGGTGTGCTGTCTGTAGGTGTGCCTAGAATCTCAGCCTCTTGGGAGTGGAGATCAGGATGGTGGTGTCTTGGTGTCAGCTCAGCCACATGGGACGTGGAAATAGGAGGATTAAAATCCAGACCTTGCCCAGCACTAACGTGAGGTCCTGCTAAAACACAAAAGTAAAGAGTATGAAGATATATAGATACTTATACATATATATATACACACACATCTACATATACATATATAACATATGTATACATATGTATATGTATATATTATATATGTTCTATATACATGCATATACTCAATAAGAATAAGACCGTTAAACCTCCAATAGTATGAAGAAGTTAAGGAAAATATAAATAAGGTGGAAACGGTATATGTGTATAAATTATAAGACAATGTTGTTAATATGGGTACACTTAAATAATACACACTCAGGCATGCACACAGACATAGACCACTTTGAATGAGGGCATCAGTTCATTTAAGGGAAAGAAGAATCTTCAACAATGAATATAACTGTGCATCTACTTGCAAAAGAATGAAATTGGACATTAAACATTTAAAATAGATAAAAATGAAAAGGTCAATAAATGAGTCAATAAGAATTATGGTCACTTTTTGAAAACCATAAATTTTCAAGTAGAGATAGATTTGAGTTTATGTGCAGCTAGCTTCTTGATCCTCCATTGAATTCTCTTTTGATCTTCAAGGACAGTGCATCTTCTCAGCTTCAGTTCAAAGGAATTCTCCTAAGAAGCACTATTCAGGAGTTTGTCCTAGGTTTGTATTTAAAATTCAGCATCCAAAGTGATGTAAACTTGTGGTAAATACTATAACCTCCCTAAACCGTATTTGTTTGTGTGTAACATGTAAATAATAATCTTTGCCATGGACACAAAGACCCATAGTGGTTAAATTAGGTAATGTCTCTAAAGTGCCTCATGCAGTACTTGACGAAGGGAACACCCAATTTATGATAACATACTTCCAAACCATATTCTTCCAATCTTGAAATATCATATTAAAACTTCCTTTCCTGATGCATCAAACCTAGTTATGTTCCCCACATTGTTCTCACTAGGAACTATCCTAAGTAGCGGAAGCCTTTGATTTTTCTTGGAGGTAGCAGACAAATCTTTCCTCCATTACATCCACTCTTCAGTGTCTTTGAATTAACCACCGTTGTCTCATTTCCTTCCCATCTAATTTCTGCAAAATGAAGTCTGCTCTATCACACTTTAGCCTTTTTATGTGAGAAGAGCTCAATGAATTAGGAAAGTTCTTTCTAAAATGTCAGAAAACTATAGAAAACTATGCCAGTTCCTTCTTGTCCAGTGTCTTTTTTTTGGCAGGCTGAAATAAACACCTAGCATCAATGCTCCGGAAAGTCCTGAGAAAAGTCTCTAGAGGAACTGCGGAGGCCCGACTCATTACCTGCCTTTACATGCTACCCATCCATAAGCATTGTTCTTTAGCATTCTCCTTTCCCTGTGCATTGCAACACAAGAACAACAACAAGAAGAAGATCTACAAATCACCAAGAAGCATTTTCAAATGCTTTCAGATAGAGCCTTCGCCTCAAATTTAAGTAGCAGTGCTATTTATGTAACATTTCTTTCCTGGGAAATGTCTCATACTTCAATGCTTAATCATCTTCTGAAGTTGCTTATTAAAGATGCAGATTCTATGTTCATTCAAAATGAAAAGAATCCCAAGTGGCTGAATGTAGTTAGTTCATGCACCTTCCCCTTGAGACCCTCAGCCAAGGTGCTACGATGCCGGAGCTCCTATCTTAAAGGAAACAAATAATAATAATAATAATAATAATAATGCAAAAACCATAAATACGCACTGACACGTGCAGGCAGAAAACACATACAACTAGCTTATACATTTTTAAAAAATCCCAAATAACTTTTGACTTAATCAATATTTTATTCTGTTTCTTGAGGATTTATTTTTCATTGAAACCAAGTAAAACAGAGCAGTATTTTCCCTGAGTCAAGGAAAAAAACAAGTTACAGGTTGAAGTCTATTCCCTGTGAGAAATTGTACCAAATCTGGGGATTTCGTACCCTTTTATGAATTACAGTCTGCTGGAAGGTTTATCTTATTATCCTTATAAATTATTTGCTTTTGCCAAGATTTTAAAAGAAAATTCTGAGAGATTGATTTTCAAGACATCAGAGGAAGATCTCATTAACCATGGAAAAAATTCAGGTGCCATGCAAAATCCACTAAATATAAAGACAGTTGTTGGTTTTATTGAAGAAGAACCTTGTTGTAATTTCCCTGTATGTGCTTCATTGAGGAGGCTGCTATCTGATGAAATGATTTTGATAATGTAAAAGTTTATTTAAAAAGAAGTCTCTCTATAATGAGATAGGATAAGCGACTTATGAAGGCCATGGAAACAGGAACTAAAGACTAGGAAATGCAATGGGGGTGGGGGGGAGGACTGGAGATGTGGCCTAGTGGTAGAGTGTTTGCCTAGCAAGCATAAGGCCCTGGGTTCGATTCCTCAGCAGTTATACAGAAAAAAGCTAGAGTAGAGTAGAGTAGAGTGCTAGGCTTGAGCTAAAAGAAACCAGGGACAGTGCTCAGGCCCTGAGTTCAAGCTCCAGGACTGGCAAACACACAGACACACACACACACACACACACACACACACACACACACACACACACCCCTGAAGACAGCCTCATTAACCAAGTCTCCTACAATTGAGATATGAGAGCTCAAGGAGAATGAGAAAAAGAAGAAAGCAGAACATACATGGTGGTTTTATGTGACACTTCCTAACATACATCAACACACTCAAAAGACATAATACACAGAGATACATATACACCCAGATAACATGGACACCCACAGGTATACACACACGTATACACATACACATGCCATACACATATGCACACAACACACACAAGGTTATAATTTTTATTTCAGCAACTTATTATTTTTAATTTCTTTTCTTTTTAATTTATTTATTGTTATGGTCAAGGTGGTATACAGAAGGGTTACAGTAATGTAAGTCAGATAAAGAGTGCGTTTCCTTTTGAACAATGTCACCCCCTGCATTGCTCTCTCCATTTGTCCCTCCCATCCCCACCCACGAATGTCTAGTGAGTATCACTGCTTCATTTGTTCACCCTTTATCCCATCATTTCTACGTTCCCCATTACCCTTCCAAAGACAGATAAATGAACAAATCAGAAAACACAACCAGCAAAAAAAAAAGAAACCCCTCTTGTTTCCATTTCCTGGAGTTGATTTTGATACATATTACTTTTTATGATCAGATGCACATAGCTGTTGTGCCTTTCTGATCCTCCTCTCCTTCTTTGTGAATGCCTTAAGAGAGCTATATAGTTTATCGTGTCCCAGTGCTTGTTTTTTAACATCCAATGTGTTTAGTTGCAGATTTGGAGGCATATCAGAATTTCTTTTAGAAAAAAAATTACTTCTAATCTTGGCTGGTTTTTCAGTTTTAAATATTTCGCTTGTTGTTGCTTTAAAATGTAAAAGAAACAATGGATAATTCAGACTATGCCACTGTCTTTTCTGATTTATCATTTACATGTCAAAATTCCTTTAATGTCTATAGTTTTACTTTTATTTTCAGTCACTTCTAAAGATCACTTTCTAGAGTTAGCCCGTGTTCTTTTTCTGAGTATAATTAGTATTTTGAGTAGGTGTTTAGTGTTGGCATAAGTGTGTGTATATATGTATTATTCTCCATTGTCTCTGAAATTTTCTGTCCTTTCTGAAAAAAGTTTTACTGCTGCTTTATCTGATTCACTGAATGAGTTTTCTTATCTTCCCTTTTCTTTGTTTTCTTCCCTTCCTTCTCCCTCCCTCTTGTTTCCCCTCTTCCACTTCCTCTCCCCCGCCACATCCCTTTCAGCCTTCATTTTTTCCCAGATCACTGTCCTTGTTTGCCTTTATACCACAATAGGAAATTTCCATTCATTCCTCTCTATAACTATGAAAAAATGCTGAGTTCATACAACTTGCAAGTATCCATTTTTTTTTTACCTTAGTAGTTCATATTCCTTCTACTATGAATCAAAGTCTGAAATGGATCATATCCAAGTTTATAATCTGTCACGAACAATTGTCATTTGCCAATTCTCCTACCCTATTTTGACCTTAATGTTTCTTTTTTTTTTAAAGTTTTTATTATCAAACTGATGTACAGAGAGGTTACAGTTTTATGCGTTAGGCATTGGATACATTTCTTGTACTGTTTGTTACCTTGTCCCTCATACCCCCCTCCCCCCTCCCCCTTACCCTTTTCCCCCCTGAGGTGTTCAGTTCACTTACACCAAACAGTTTTTTTTTGTTGTTGTTTTTTTTTTGCCAGTCCTGGGTCTTGGACTCAGGGCCTGAGCACTGTCCCTGGCTTCTTCCCGCTCAAGGCTAGCACTCTGCCACTTGAGCCACAGCGCCACTTCTGGCCATTTTCTGTATATGTGGTGCTGGGGAATCGAACCCAGGGCCTCATGTATATGAGGCAGGCACTCTTGCCACTAGGCCATATCCCCAGCCCCGTACCAAACAGTTTTGCAAGTATTGCTTTTGTAGTTGTTTGTCTTTTTTTACCCTGTGTCTCTCAATTTTGGTATTCCCTTTCAATTTCCTAGTTCTAATACCCGTATACACGGTTTCCAATATACTCAGATAAGATTACAGAGATAGTGTAGATACAATCACAGGAAGGTGAAACAAGACCATCAATAGTAGAAGCTACAGATACACATGGGACGTTGAAAGTAGTTACAACTGTGATATAATAATCATTTCCATAACATGGAGTTCATTTCAACCTTAATGTTTCTTAAGACTTAAAAAATATTTTTTTTGTGTGAAGGTGATGTATGGAGGGGTTACAGTTACATAGGTAAGGTAATGAGTACATTTCTTTTTGAACAGTGTTACTCCATCCTTCATTTTGGCTTACTTTTTGCCAACCAGGGAAAAAATGTTCATGAGTCCCCAAATAATCAGCAAAAAGTGAAGCTGGATGTGTTGCTCAAGTCATTAAGCACCAGTTGTGCAAACAAGCTGAACAAGAGTGAGGCCTGTGTATGAGTCCCATTACTGACAACACAACAACAAAGGTCAAGAATTGGTTTTTATTAAGGATCACTATATAAAAAATTTCAAATTTTCAGGCATGATTATATATTCTACCAAAATCTTTCTTTCAATACCCCTGCCATCTCTTCATTAAGATATTATTCAATTTGTTTCAGGGAACCAAAAAAAAAGATATTATTCAAATATCTCCTTCTTTGATGATACTTATGTCTCTTCCCTATCATCTGTACATACTGGTACTAAATAAAAATGCTATAAACCCTCTGTACATTACCTTGACAATAAATGAATAAATTTTTTTAAAGAAGAGGAAGGATGGAGAAGGAAGATGGAATGGATGGATACCGGTGGCCAAGGTGACCAAAGAGTTGCTTTCCCATATTTGAGAGATTTGCATAAATATAGCCAGGGACCCTTCATTTCTTCAAAGATTTTTGTTACTGTTATGAGCTAGGGTCTGGCTATCTAGCTATGGTTGATCCTGAATTCTCCATACTCCTGCCCTTGTATCATCCCATTTGGCTCAGAATCTCCATTTCTTTATAAAGATTTTGAAACAGTTACATAAAGTTTAGAAAAAAAACAACCACATGCAACAACCTAAACCAATAGGATTTTAAGAGAAAAATGAAGACTAAGACCTTTTATTTCTTGGAAATTGCTACCTCTATTTTTTCTACAAACTTGGGAAAACTAGTGTTTTTAATAACGATTTTCATTCACATACCTAAAGCAAACCTAACAAAATAAAACATCTAGATGGGCCAGGACTAAAACATTACTGTGTTCAGTTGTGGACTCCACAGACTTGGTAAAGATGGTAAAAATCAAGGAAGTAGACAATATTTACTTTGAAAGTCACTTATATCTGAATTAAGCCACTTTAAACCTGGTCCTTGTGGGCAAAAAAAAAAAAAGAATCTAACTTCAGGTCAGCTTTTGTCTGCCCTGTCGGCCTCCATTTTTGGAACCTTTATTCAAGGGAAAGAATTGTGATGATCTTACCAAAGTTTCATGTTGGTTATAAGATCAGGATAGTGCTTAAAAGTGTTTCTGAGTATCAAGCAATTTAGAACAAGTAATATGTTGTTTAGACCCAGAGTCTGAACTCACTTCATGCACAGTTAATAATATGAGTGTGTCCAAAGCTCTGTGGTGACATGGAATTTCATAATTCCAACCCAGGTAGCTCAGATCAAAGTACAGCGATGTAATAACACTCCGGAGAAAAAATCACAGCTCTTCTGATTGTAGCAGGAATTCATTCTCTATCAAAGCAAACAAAATCCACAAGTGCTTTTATTGACATATATTTTGAATTGTTTTTAACATTGAAACATACTTAATCATATTCAAGAGGCAGTGGCTCTATACACCATCGCCATTCTTCACTGTAGATTTGAAAGAAGGAAAGAGAATGACAGAAACACAACAAAACACAAAGTTCAAAACACTGGAACAGCTTCATTGATACCCGGATGAAATCAGCTATGATTCTGCCTGGAGCATGGTAGAGCTGTTTGAACGATCATTTGGTTTTTGGTGTTAGTGAGTTTTCAGATCGGCTTGTTTTCGTACGTTCAGCTTTGGGAATTGTGTATGACATGCTGTTCAGACTCTGTAGCAGGAAAGGCAGTTGTGGTCTGCTTTGCCCAGTACAATCTCATTATCAGGAGGAAGTCTCTTAAGAGCCTTCACAGAACAGACTGACACCCAAAAGACAAAACAGAGTTAAATTGTACTATAAAAACATAGTAAACACCATTAAAATGGGTAATTTGTTGTGTGAACACCACTTCTGTGTGGTCATTCTATATGTGTAAAATGTGGGTTGATCCGGAAGATCATGTCATTCATAGTTCTGCAAAGAACCTCTATCACTGGGCTCCATATGGTTTTAAGTGTGCACTATTCCATTTAAGACAACCATTTCAGGACAGCTGGAGAAACCAGCCCTGATGGTTAATTTGCCAACTGAGCAATCTGTGTCCTTTGGATGCCACTGCCTTAAAAATATTTGCCACCGGCATCCTTGAAATATGGAGAAGGCAGATGTGAATGGTCTTAGCACAACACGGAGAGCCCTGGAATTGATTCATCAATATCAGCTTCTGACAGATGAGCTAACTCTGTTTCTGACATATAATCATGCAACCATAGCTTTCACAATGCTGGTGTTAGAGCCAAGGAAGCAGAGAAAAGATGGATAAGAAGATTGGTAGTTGTCAATCCAAGCTAGGAAAAGTCTGTTAGAGATGCTAACCTTTCTCTAATTTGACTATCTACAGAAGGCTGCAAATGTGTCTGGAATATTTTACAAAGGAATCCACACTGCTTCCCTTCATTGGCTTGTTACTAGGACCACTGCCCTTCTTCATGCTACAGCTCTCTCCAGAGTGTTGGCCGTGGGGTCCATAATACAAGTTCATCTTACTGTTACCATTGACTTAGCATTCACTCCATTGAAAGCATTATACACTGCCTGGTATAAGGTATGTCCTAGAAAATTAAGGCCAGGTGGACACATTATGTCATTGCAAAGGTATTTCATGGAATCAGTGAACCGGAGATTGTAGGTGTCCTTTAACTTACAAACAGGAGAACATGAAAACAGACAATTTAATGGTGGGTCAAAGGAACTAATATAACCAGCTGTTTTTGATAGTTAGCTTACATATTTTGGTTCTGTTGGTGGGAAACTGATCTGATTAATATATCTATACTAGAAAGGCTTAAGGGAAATTTTGGGAGGGAAATTAGAGGGCATCTGATCAATCTGTTGTTTCATAGATTATGCAGTACATGAATGGTAAAAACAAATGCCCTTACTTTAGGAGTGATCAGCAGGTCCTGACAGTCTCCTGCTTGGTCCTTTTACTCCTCAGCAGGTCATACTTTGCTCCATTGTCCTGAGAGCTAGCACCTTTGTCTTCCAAAATGAAGCCAGGTTGGGGCTGGGGATATGGCCTAGTGGCAAGAGTGCCTGCTTCATATACATGAGGCCCTGGGTTCGATTCCCCAGCACCACATATACAGAAAACGGCCAGAAGTGGCACTGTGGCTCAAGTGGCAGAGTGCTAGCCCTGAGCAAAAAGAAGCCAGGGACAGTGCTCAGGCCCTGAGTCCAAGGCCCAGGACTGGCCAAAAAAACAAACAAACAAAATGAAGCCAGGTGTCTACGAGCTACAGCCTTTCTTATTATATATAGTCTTTCTATAGTGAATTGCTAAAGCTGACTGAGTGATGATGAAAGGAGGAACCAGAGAGAATAAAATCATTATTCTAACTGTAGCAAGGATCTAAGTGTCATTGTGTGAAACCAAGTGATCAGTTTACAATAGAATTTGACCTAGAACATCAATTTTTTGGACAAGAAAACAAATAAAAATAATCCATTAGTATGGATATCTCGAAGTATATACGAAACATGAAATATATCTTTATCTGTATCTCGGTAGTCACAGCAGACTTACTGAGGTAGAATATCTAATATTAGAGTGTATGAGTTGATACACTTAAGAAATTTCCTTAGGTGGATTCATATTCACACTGAAGATTGTAAACCACTCTATTTAGCTGTCAATGCTCAAGCAAGGGTTTTCCAATTTTTCCAGTAAAAAGCTTCTTTGCCCTTACTTAACGAACTACATAGGTGGTTAGGGTATGGTCACATTGAAAGCCTTTGTAGAAGGAGCTATTTCAGTCAGCCAGGGTCAGATGGTATCACAAAGGAAGAGGCAGAGAAATACTGGTAATGTTTTGGGGCTCCAGCACTACCTCCTTCTTAGTGCAGAGTCACAAGCAATTGGTGAGCCATTGGCGTAGCAGTAGTTCCCACTGGTAAGAGTTGCCAAATTGGTATTCACACACATAAAATGTTTTTCCTAGATGAAGACCTTCCATGAGCGGACTACCTTGCCTATTCTTCCATCGACTACCAACTCAATTCTTTCTGTTAAGTTACATTTTATATTACAAATTTCAGATTATCTCATCTATAGTCAATGAATAAATTACATATTGTATCATTACAAAGATACGAATCTGGAAATATATACAGTGCTTCTTTAAAAAACTCATGGTATTCATTTGATTATATTTTTGCATAATTTTAATTTTTAAGCTTTAGTAGCATAAGTGATATATAAACAACACACTCATTACTATATAATTTGACAAGTTTTGACATACTACATACCCATGAAACCATCACCACAATCAAAATAGTGAACTTGTTCCTCATCATGCAAAATTCTCCTGTGCTCTTTTGTAAGTCTTCTTTATTTTTATAGTCCCACCTGTACCATAGACATTAAACACATACATTTTTTCTCACTCCAGAATAATGTATGTTAAATGCTACCATATAGTAAGCTGTCTGCGCTACCTTGGTTTCTTTTTTTCAGCGGTTACTTTGATATTCATCTAATCCTGTATCAATAGCTTGTTACTTTTTAAACCTAGGTAAAGTACTCACAGTATAGATGTGTTGGTTTGTTTAACCTTTGTGCTATTCATATATTTGAGGTACTTAGAGATTTTAGTATTGCAAATAAAGCTACTGTAAGGTTTATCAACAGTCTTTTAGTAGGCATTTAGTTTCTCTTCTCTTAGGTAAATACTTGGCCTGTATCAAATGGAAGATGTGTATTCATTTTGTAAGGAAGTGATAAATTGCTTTCCCGAAGTGATTGTGCCATTTTATGTACTGAGTTTTAGCTCTTCTATATTCTCACTAACACTTTCTTTCTTTCTTTTTTTTATGGTACTAAGGTTTGAAGTCAGGGCATTGTGCACTTTTGAGGCAGACACTTTACTTGGAGCTATGCTTCTAGTACTGGTTTATTTTAGACTTGAGTCTTGATCTGCCTACTCTTCTTTTTTTTTCAAAGTTTTATTATCAAACTGATGTACAGAGAGGTTACAGTTTCATACGTTAGGCATTGGATACATTACTTGTACTGTTTTTTAACCTCGTCCCTCATACCCGCCTCCCTCCTCCCCCTTTCCCTTTCCGCCCATGAGGTGTTCAGTTCACTTACACCAAACAGTTTTGCAAGTATTGCTTTTGTAGTTGTTTGTCTTTTTTTACCCTGTGTCTCTCAATTTTGGTATTCCCTTTCAATTTCCTAGTTCTAATACCAGTATACATGGTTTCCAATATACTCAGATAAGATTACAGAGATAGTGTAGGTACAACCACAGGAAGGTGATACAAGAACATCATCAATAATAGAAGCTACAGATACACATGGGACTTTTTCTAAGTGAAGTGAGCCAGACCCAAAGAAACATGGACTCTATGGTCTCCCTCATAGGGAATAATTAGCACAGGTTTAGGCAAGTCACAGCAGTGGATCACAAGAGCCCAATAGCTATACCCTTATGATCACATAAGATGATGCTAAGTGAAATGAACTCCATGTTATGGAAATGATTGTTATATCACAGTTGTAACTACTTGATCTGCCTACTCTTAGGCTTCCCAGTGTCGCTGGGACCATAGACATACACCGCCCATCCAGTATCTCTTTACTGACAGTTCTGTATGGGCTGGCCTGCAAATCTTAGTTTTCTATAGGATCATAGATGTGAGTCCCTGCTGCTAGCATGGTTCTTTCCTTAATTTTATCTATGGTAATAGCTATGAAACAGCATCTTCCTGTGGTTTTCACTTGTACTCCCTTAATTATTAATGATACCAAGCACCTTTCCATTTCCTTATTTCCCATCTGAGCAGTATTTATGTCTTTTTTTCCATTTCTCTATTGGGTACTTTTATTTAATTTTTTGATTATGATGTTTCAAGAACTCATTGAGCATTCTAAATAAAATCATTTATCACGGACAGTGCATGCCTTAGTCATTGAGCACAGGCTTAGTTTAGACAAGATTTTGGGTTGAATCTTTGACACGAAGAATAATAGTCATTTCTAAAATAGGTGCTTTGAAAAGATTTACTTCTGCACTCTGCCTGTCTCTTCATTGCCCAAATTACTTGTTTGAAGAAGAAAAGTTTTAATGTTTGTTAAATCGTATTGATCAGTATTTCCTTGCTTGTGTCATGCTTTTTATATGGTATCTAAGAAACATTGCCTAACCAAAGACCACCAAGATTTCCTGCTTTGTTTTCCTCTAGATGTTTAGAGATTCAGCCTTTATCCCAACGATGTTTGTACTCATTGTTGTTATTGTTGTGTACTATGGCCTTGTGAACCAAAGGACAATGGCTTCTTTGCAATTGGGTCTCAACTCCCCAATGTCTAGGAAGGATTTGTTCTGTTGTTATGGGTGAGAGTGCAATAAGGGGAATACATAGACCTAGCTGGATACAGTGTAATGCAGTGACACAGCTTAAATCCCAGCCACAGCTAGGGTGTACGAGGGCCTCAACACAAAGCTTTTGAGTTACAGTTTCTCTGTCTGTACCCATAGGGAGATTTCCCACATTGCCTGTACCCGGCACTCCACTATTGATGGGGTTCTTTGGAGAAGGCTAAGAAGTGGGCTTGGTGTAATGTTGCATACAACGGTGTCCTGATCCTAATTAATGCATTTGCCCCATGTATTGCTCTTTTGTGAAGCAGCAGCGGCCTTGTCTCCCTTCCCATCATGCTGCTAACCTGCGCGCAGAGAACTGTGGGAAGAAAGAGGTACTAAGAGCCAAAGCATGCACCTTTGGGCCTGTAACCCACCACTCTGAACAGACAGAAAGGGATGAAATAGTTTCCTGCACTATTATGAAAACATAAACCTAGCAATCTATAACGTATGTCGGAATTTACTTTAAAATATTTAACTTTGTTCAAGCACTCAGCTGCAGTTCCTACACATAAATATTCTGCCCAAATAGCATTTTCATTAACAAGATTGACTGCTAATGGGAAAATGTTCATACATTTCTTTAAATGAAAAATTTAGGTTGCAAAACAATATGCAGAGTTATGAGGCTGTTCTATAACAGAAAAAAAAAACCTCCATGCATATTAAAGGGCCAGAAATATATACACAGAAATGATTTAAAAATTTGCCTCTACAATATGAGAATGGAAGCAATTTTTTAATTTTTAATTTTATTTGAGATGAATGTATTCCCAAGAAATCATTAGAAATAATACAAAGAGAAATTGTATATTCTACCCAATTTCCATCAGTGGTCATGCTTTGCAAAATTAGAGGTTCTTCAATTTATGAAGAGGTTTACATTGAGGTGAACCTATAATAATTTGAAAAGCAATGTAAGTAAGAAATGCATTTAGTCTACCAAACGTCATAACTTAGAAATATTATGGATTATCAATCCTGTTTTCTTCTGATCTGGTAGCTGACTTGGAGTTGTTGGCTTTCTACTCCTGTACAGCATTAAGAGAGAATACTGTACTTCATATTACTATCTGAAGAAAAGACCAGAATTTAGAGATTGGCACGTGGCTTTCATGAAATCTATCCTGCTTCTTCATCACTGTAAAATTTAACAAACATCTGGGTGCCAGTGGCTAACAGCTACCTTTCTTGCTATTGAAGAGGCTGAGATCTGGAGAATCACACCTGAAACCATTTTAGGCAGATATGCCTACAAGACATTCTCTCCAATATAATTAGCACGAAGCCAGACTGCAGGTGCGGTTGTAGTGGTAGAGCATCAGCCGAGCAATGAAAGATAGCAAGCATGGGGTTCTGTGCTTGGGGGAAAAGCAAACAGAGAAAAGAAGACTTGTAAGTCAAACTCTGTGAGGCCATGGACCATTTCTACTGTAACATTCCAACCAGAATATTGACAGTAATAAAGTCAAATATTGAACATATCCATTGGTTAGTACAGGCTTCCTGTTGTTTTGTTTTTATCTGGTTTCCCCATTTCCTTCCATTCCTTGTGCCCTGGACACCACTAATTTGTTCTTCATTTCTGAGATTTTATCATTTCAATAATGGTAATAGAGTCAGAAAAAAAATCTAACCTTTGAGAAGTACTCTTTTTCCCCCGTCACTTAGCATAATTGTCTGGAAATTCATCTAAGTACCTGTATATATCATACCACAAGAAAGTCAGTGGATCCTGAATTTTAATTTTATATCCTTTTTCCATGACTTAAAATATTTCAATAATGGATATCTTATTTCATAATCATAGAAAGAATGAATAATCTTAACATCATGTTGGAAAAAATTGCTAATTTTCAGATCTTTGTATAAACCTGATAAAGAGAAAAATCTCTTTGGAAATATTTATGGCATTCATGGCAATGAAAGCCTAGTAAACACCATAGGAATTACACAATGTAAAACAATATCCAGGGAAACACTGAAGCGTAGAGTGGAATCTCTCAACTGCATCTCCTGTTTTTCTGAATTGCTTCGTTCACTCTCAACCCTCCAAAGGGTTTGTATCAAGAGAAGCTTTCCTGGATCATTAGTACCTCTCTATCTCTCCACGTGTTTCTGTCTGTGAAACAATTCCCTTCTAGGATACTAAACATGAATTCCTGAGGTTGAACAAAAAGATTCACTTGTCTCATGAGAAATTCATACTTGTTATAAATCAGCAATCCTTCTTCCCCCGAATAACACAGTAGCCATGAATCACAACATCATGCTGCCTCAGTCATAATCTAACACCTCATGCCTGAGACAACAACTTGATTTGTCAAGAGCCTAGTCCAGTGAGGGCTGCCAATAACCATTGAAGAGGATATAATGAAGTCCTTGGTGGGCTAATTTTATTTTATTTTATTTTTTAATAAGAAAGGATCTGTAAGTATAAAATAGAACGTAGAGACTAGGTGGTAAGAACTTAGCTCTATCAAAATGTGGACAACGGCTTTCCCTCTCTGTTCTCTGATAAAGAATGTTAAGACATCCAAAACAGCTTGCTCTCCAAAAGCCTCACACATTTATTTCTACCCAGTAAGCACTATCAGGTTTTCTCCTGGTATAACATTTTCTTCTAAATTAACTGCAGAAAAGCTCAGTGCTTCATGTTTGTTATCTGTTTCTATTATGGCTTGAGGACAGGGAAAATTGATTCTGATTCACTCTACCACTTGCTGCGAGCAGTTTGGAGTAAAGGTATTGGTCGATTTGGATAATTTCTGAGAAGCTTGTTATTTGCTTGGGAATACATCCATTACTCCAAAATGGGAAGAACAAGGAGCTGAATCAGCCATATCTTACAGCTAAAATAGGAGTTTTATATTAGCACAGGGTATGTATAGTTTAGTGGTAATCTTAACAATTTCATAGAGAGATCAGCTTCGAGGCTGCTGAGGCAAATATTCCGTTAATTAAAAAAAATTAGTATCTGCAGTCAAATGTACCTGCCTTTAGTCTGTATCCATCTTCAATACCGAACGTGAGACCTTTCAAAACCCAAGGAGATGAGTTCATTATGTGTACGCTACACGTTCTGATCAAAAGCATTCTCTTAGTTAAGGTATTATCTCTAGTGCCTTAAAGTTTTCTTCCTATTGTTTCTAATATGATCTTGCTAACATACAGTATGGTCACTTGCTCACCTATTAGAGACTAAGTCATGTCTTCGGAGACAAAAGGTTCAGACATCTTAGATTATGTGAAAATCCTTTGAAGATCTGTCCGATGCATATTTTCTCATGATGACTGTGTTTACAAATCCCACCATACTCCTGTATTCCTACTTGATATAGTACAGCTTTCAAAAACCCAAACACTGTCTTTTCACTTATCTCCAATAATTTTCTTTGGTTCTGACTTCTCCATGATATTTTCTGTCTTTTTGTGTTGATCTACCATGGATCTATGCATCCATCAGTATTCAACTAAAGCTTCTGTAGTATTCCTTCACTCACATGCGGAGACAATAGCGGCATGGGGCACTTGTTCTAGAGTCATCCTTAGATATTTTTTGTCACATAATGAGTAATTATTTCTTGACATGTCTCTTTGCTTTGTGGATTGAGGATTTTTTCCTACTTATTTACGCTTCTTGTCTCAGATGTTAGACAATAAATAATTGTTCTATTTGAACTAATGAACAGTAATACAATTAAGAATAACATAAATGGTAAACAGAAATGCAATCATCTTCTCTTAGAAGCACCAAAGAAAGAAGGGATCTTTTCTCACACGAAATGACATAAACTCAGTCTTAAATAATGGGTAGCATTTGGGGTAGGCTGAAAATCAGATGGAAATTTCTTTCTTTGCTCACAAAGACATTTCTCTGGGAAAAGTACTCTTGGTGAACCCCAAATGTCACTGAGCTCTTTTTCAGAGTATTTCAAGCAATACTGCCATTTTTTAACATTTTATTTATTTATTTATTTTTTTTTTTGCCAGTCCTGGGCCTTGGCCTCAGGGCCTAAGCACTGTCCCTGGCTTCTTTTTGCTCAAGGCTAGCACTCTACCACTTGAGCCACAGCGCCACTTCTGGTTGCTTTCTATATATGTGGTGCTGGGGAATTGAACCCAGGGCTTCATGTATGCGAGGCAAGCACTCTTGCTACTAGGCCATATTCCCAGCCTGCAATACCGCCTTTTCTCTGCCTCTAGAATACCACATGTCATTTAGAATGAGCACTTTTTCAGAGTATTCCAAATGATACAACCTCTCTCTGCCTCTAATACCCTGAGACAGCAACTGAGGCAAGGCTCTGGACTTGGACTTTGGAGTTGAGTAAATTAGAATAATAGAAGCATTTGCTTGGGCGCTGAACAACCCTAGACTAGATTCAAATCTCCATTACTTAGATTGCTGGGAGAGTGATTTGATTAGTCTTCTATAGGTCTCTTTTTACCATCTGTAAAATGGGAATGATAGCATGCCTCTTCTTAAGTGAGTCCACATGATAATTAAATGAAGTGTTTACCAGCTGCCTGGCACAATATTTGGCAGAATGCCAGTGCCCTGGAAATCTTAGGATCTTTTCTATGATCTCAATGCAAACTTGTGATGCTTTTGATTTTATTCACTGGCTGGGGAGAGCAGTCGGGGTGGAGGTGTAATACTGTGTGCGTTAGCTGTGTGGCAGATTATGAGGGAGAGATTGTAAAGCTGACCTGAGCATAAGCAGTAAATCCTTCTGTGTGCAGCGTGTTGTGCTGACCTCCGAGATTCTCTGGAGGTCTGGTGTGGCGTGGATTGCTGACACAGGCATGATAAAAACTCTGCTTCTCAGTCAAAATCCTCAGCTCACGTTCACTTCACCTGGTTTTGCTCAGATTCTGAACACCACCCTCATTCCATTCGATTTGTGCTTACAAGAGATAAAGAGAAACAAATGTCCAGAAATAAGATCCACATGCTATGTCAGCTAGTTTTGAAACTGCAGTTGAGGCTGCACACAAACGAGCCTGCTCCTTTGCGGATGGTCTCTTTCCTTTCTCTGAGCAAGACTGTGTGAGACTCGAGTGCGGACTTATCTGTATTTGACCCTGTAAGGATGCACGCAGACACAGAAACAGTGCACTGATGGATGAATCTTCTGCTGTTGGAAACGAAAGAAACAGCTTAGTCACTACGTATTTTTCCCTACATGATTTCACATACATTTATTCGTTTGAAAAATACTTCTAAGCATCTTCTATGTGATAGACACAGTGTTGCCTCCTAGAGATTTGTTCAGTGAAAAACAATACAAATGAGATCTGTGATCAGAAAGCTTAGCATATACCACAGTTAAGCAAAAATGGATTTGGTGCCAGGCACTAGTGGCTCAGATGTGTAGTCCTAGCTACTCAGGAGGCTGAGATCTCAGGATCTCTGTTTGAAGCCGCCCCAGGCAGAAAAGTCCCTGTGAGACTCTTATATCCAATTAACCACTCAAAAATGGGAAGTGGCATTGTGGCTCAGTGGTATAACACTAGCCTTGAACACAAAGAGGCTCATGGAGCACCCAGGCCCTGAGTTCAAGCTCCACAACTGACCAAAAAAAAAATGGATTTAGGCAATTTTCTTCTTTCCATACCTAGTGTGATCTGCAGCAATCAAAGCATATAGAAAGTACAATTACTTAGCAAGATATATGATAAACACACACACACACACACACACACACACACACACACACACACACACACACTGGATGCTAGCCATCCAAGTGTATTTAAAAAGCAAAAAGATAGATCAAATGAGAAACTATTTGTGGATGTAAGGCTGAAGTTGAAGCCATACTTTAATAAATGTTATTCTGATTTGTTGAGCTCTAAGTATATTTTAGATATGAAGCCTTAGTCTGATGCATAGCTGGTAAAAACCTCGTATTCTTTGGGCTTTCTCTTTGTCTTATGTGCTATGTCCTTTGCCATTCAGGAACTCTACAGTTTGAAGTAGTTCTGTTTATCCAGTCTGTCTTTGATTTGTTGTAATTCTGGATCTTTACTTAGGAAGTTTCAACTCATGCCTAGGAGCTATAGTGTTTCCTCTACCCTTTCCTGTAATATTTTCACAGCAACTGGCCTTCGATTAAGATCTTTGATCCATTTTGAATTTATTCTGGTACAGGGTGACTTATAAGGATCTAGCTTCAGTTTTCTACATGTGGAAAGTCAGTTTTGCTAGCAATATTTGTTGAAGAGGCTGTCTTTCTTCCAACCTGTATTTTTGGCTCCTTAATCAAATATAGGTGGGTAATATTTGATATGTCTTCTATTTTGTTCCATTGTTTCTGTGGCCTATTCCTATGCCAGTACCAGGCTGGTTTTGTTACTATTATTTTGTAGTAGAGTTTGAAGGTTGGTATTGATATCCACCAACACTTCTCTTCCTAATCAGGATTGCTTTTTTGCTAAGCAGTGTCTTTTGTTATTCCGAATGATTTTTTTTATTTCTTTCTGTATCTTATTAAAGAATGTTGTTGGGATTTTGATGGTTATTATACTGAATTTGTAAATTGCTTTGGGCAGTATTGCCATTTTCAAGATGTCTTTGCAATCTAGGAGTATTTTTCCATTTACTTTGATCTGCTTCAATTTCCGTTTTCAGATTTTTAAAGTTTTTTACAATAGAGTCCTTTATGTCTTTGGTTAAGTTAACTTCTAGTTTTTGTTTTTTGAGGCTATTACAAATGGAGCTGTTTTTCTTGATTTCAGTCTTATTCTAGTCATTGTTGGCATACAGAAAACCTACTGATTTTTGTTCGTTGATTTTATACCTGCTACTTTGCTAAAGGTTAGGATCAGCTCAAGTAAATTGGGGGAGGAATCTGTAGAATTCTTAAAGAAACAGCTCAGTTAAAAAATGAATTAAGACAGAATTCTCAGAAGACATAAAACTGTCCAATATACATATGAAGAAATGTTCAACATCTCTGGCTATAAACCACATGCAATTCTAAACAACATTGAGATTCTACAACACTCTGGTTAGAATAGCCATTAAAATGAAAACTAACAATAACAGATACTGGTGGGCATGTGGCTGAAAGAAAACTCTACTATACTGTTGGTGGGAACGTAAGCCTATTCAACCACTCTGTAAAGCAGTAGGGAGGCTCCTCAAAAGACTAAACATATGACCCAGTAATTCCGCTCCTGGGCATTTATCCAATAGAACACAAATGAGGTCACACTAAGGCTACCAGCACAACCATGTTCATTGCGTCTTTGTTTACCATTTCCAAGGCATTAGATCAACCTAGATGCCCTTCAGTGGATGAGTGGGTCAAGAAAATATGGTTTATATGTACAATGGAATCATATTCATACATCAGAAAGAATGGTATTGCAATATTCATAAGGAATTGGAAAGACTCAGAAAAAAAATTCTATTGAGTGAAATAAGCCAGACTCAGAGAAACATAGGTTTCATGGTTTCCTTTGTTTCTGGTAACTATAATGTGCTCCAGCTTTTCTTTGAAGACAACAAAACTTTGTGTCACTAAGAAAAATATTTAGAAAAATATATTTTTCCAGCTCTGGGAGGTTATATTTTGTTATTTACAAACGGAGCACCAGAGAATGCTGTAATATAAGATAACAACCTAATGCAACTCAATGACGGTAACAACCCTGTGAACAGCTATTTGTAGGAATATCCAAGTCCATATTCAGCAGAGAGGAAAAGGATGCCCCTTACTCACCCCACACCGACTCCCTGGCTTGCAAAATGCCAGCACACACAAGCCTAACTCTAAATGCAGAGGAAACATTTACCATCACAGAAATAAGAAGTTAACTTATTAACTGAGGTTGAAATGAGAGTGTTTTTACTTTCATTACATTCTTAGTTTCTTAGTGGGAAACTGATCACAAAAACTTGGTTGCTTAAACAGCACCATTGTTACTTTTAGGTTTTAGAAGTTGTTAAGTCCCAAACTTCTAAAAGGCAACAAAGGAAGACTGAATTTACACAGACCATCTGACCCCTGTATCTGTGGTTATATTCTATGCAAAGCAATATCATAGAGGTTCTGGCTTATGAGATGTTTCATTTTTGTTGGGTGGGAGGACATATTCCACCTACTACACCTGTACTTTCTCCCACTTTATCTTCTACCAAAGACTATTAGGGTAGAATTAAATATGCTCTTGGTCATCCTTGTATTCCCCTGAGTAAGAAAACATGTACCTTGAGAAGATTAGAAATTTTTAGAAAATTGAGACTTAATTCACTCGATAATTTTCATTGTGGTGACGACCACTCCTTTAAGTATAAACTTGGTGTGAGGGTTCTTTCTCCTAGCAAATAAAGGCCCCCTGCTCTGTAGATGCCTAACAGTATGGTATTCTGTAGAGGCTAGGCAGAAAGCTAATCATCCAATCGCCATTGACTTTTGGCCAGCTCCCATAGTCTCAGTTTTCCTCAGCATAGGCTCTTTGCATTTCCGTTTCTTCCTTTTGTAAGACTCCTTTTCAGTCTTTAACTGGGCTATCCTTCAGGTCTCAACATAAGAGGTACCAACCCAAAGAAACATTTAAAGCTGACTTACTTGATCTAAATTAGATCCCCAGTAAGGTACTATGAATAGTACCTTTTTTTCCCTTTATACCATTAACAAAATTTACAAATTATGTATAACTGTAGTTTTTTTTCCAAATAGAACACAGTCTTTCTCTACAGTTCTTTTTTCTTCCAGAGGATGATGATTTTCTAAGCATAGGGATTGTGCCCTGAAACAGTGCTGGTTAATTGTCCAGTTCCTGAAACATGAGAAGCAGTAAGTGAGTCAGCCAGTCAGTCAGATTGTTGCAGTTGCCTAACCCATTACAACATAGTCTAAATTATTCCACCTCGAATCATGGCTGAGGTTCTTTATTTCTACCCACACCTGTGCTCTGGGATTTACCTCCTTAGCAGTCCCTCATCCTCTTGCCTTCTATTCAGGCTCCTATTTGCATAGCAAGTATCTCTTTCTTTTTTCACCCCTAAAGGTTACAAGATATTTTTCTGTATATGTGGTGCTGGGGAATTGAACCCAGGGCTTCATGTATATGAGGCAAACACTCTTGCCACTAGGCCATATCCCCATCCCCAACAAGATATTTTTCTGCTTTTCTTAAATACTCTGTGAACAAATATTATCATCTGCTTGTCTCCCTTTCCTACCGCTTCGGTGATAAATGAACATACAGTGTAGTTTAACCAGGACAGCATATTACAGTCCTAGCAAACAAAGGATCAAAACTGAATCTCTCAGGGCTAGTGTCCTGTGGCCAGCAAGCCAGACTCCTTCTTGAGTCTCTGGGGAGAACAGATTTTCTAGCTGTTTTTAGGGTCGCCAAAACAATCAATGGCAGGTTGAGTTTTTTCACTTCAACTCCTCCTGGCTTCTGCAAGTGTGGTTACATTTCATGAAAGGTGACGTTCGGACATCCTAGGTTAGGATGTGAACTGCCTTTCTGGAGAGGTTAGGGAATATTACTCTACTTATCATATCTGCCTTTCTCCCAGTTTTTCTTTTTTTCTTTTTGCCAGTCCTGGGCCTTGGACTCAGGGCTTGAGCATTGTCCCTGGCTTCTTTTTGCTCAAGGCTAGCACTCTGCCACTTGAGCCACAGCGCCACTTCTGGCCATTTTCTGTATATGTGACGCTGGGGAATCGAACCCAGGGCTTCATGTATACGAGGCAAGCGCTCTTGCCACTAGGCTATATCTCCAGCCCCTCCCGGTTTTTCTTTGAAGCAAAGAATATTCATATCTGAATCTCGAAATCTCATTTCAGTTTCTTTTTCCTTCTCTCTGCTGGGACACTCTCGTTAGTCCTTTAATCCACCATGAAGGAGGTCATGCAGTAATCCTTTAGCACTCGACATTTACAAAGGTGACTTACATTAAAATAAAACAACAACTAGGAAAATCCTTTGCATTATAAATTTGTTTTGGCAAAACTTTCAACCACAAGCCTCAGAAACACAGTTCTTTGTGAAAGAATGGACCTAGTAGCCCACTTACATTCAATATCAACACCTGGCTCTCATGGACATGTGTGGTGATTATTACAGGGTGGAAGTTTTACAGCAGCATCTATGGAAGTCTACTATTCATAAATATCAAGGAAGAAACAAACCCGGTGCTACATTTGACCATATCATGAATCCACGGCAACCCTGTTGGAAGAGCTACAGAGAAGAAGGAGATGAAAAGACCTCTGTAGCTCAGCCAATGTCCCAATAACTAATTATAGGGGAGGGAGGTGTCAGTATTTGAGACAATTTGGCACAATAATCAAACTTTTTACACTCCTCCAAATAGCCCAGTGCATTGCATTGTTTTCCTTTTGTCAGGTCATCCTGAAAAATCACTGTAGCTTCTAATCCACAGAAGCGCCCCTCAGCAATTCCCTCCCCATGAAGTGCTACTGTATGTTGCCTTTTTCCCTTTGTGGTCCAAATAGAGGCTCCAGACTTACTCTAACCTGCCCAGATGTGGGAAATCCAGGTCTCTTTTTTTTGTTGCGAGTAAAAGGATTCTTTGATTTTAAGCAAAAACTATTTTTCTTGGGATGCCTATTAAGGGAAGGTAAAGTAGGGGAAAATATCATTAATGTTAATCGAGCATACATTTAATGTTATAAATAAAACAATTACAAAAAGTAGTCCCTGGGCGGTGAATGTGGCTTAAGGGTAGAGTGCTTGTCTAGCATGCAGGAAGCCCTGGGTTCGATTCCTCAGCACCACATATATAGAAAAAGCCAGAAGTGGAGCCATGGCTCAAGTGGTAGAGTGCTAGCCTTGAGCAAAAAGAAGTGAGGGACAGTGCTCAGGCCCTGAGTTCAAGCCCCTGGACTGGCAAAAAAAAAAAATTCCTGTAGTATAAGTTGAGGTGTAATTAGCTGAGCAGGAAAGTAAGCTCAAATAGAATTGAAGAGTTGAAATAGTATCTCTAAGGCTCTGAAGCTGGCCAGTGAAAGTCAGCATAAGTGAATGCAGAAACTATATTGATTTAAGGGGTAGCTGTTACCTCTTCCTGTGGAAGGAGCGGCGGAATTAGCTTCAAACATTAAGCTTTCCAAAACTGTTCTTCTTCTGGGCAATCATTACAAATAATTGTCAAAAGGCTGAAAATCATAACCAATATACGTATGTAAAGTGAACATGTGTGCAAGGTTTTAAATAATGAAAAGTCCAGCAACAAGCCAATTCAAAATACACTTGAGATATAGAAATATATAGGTAAGTGAATGAACAATTATAAAGATAAGATCACGTTACACATTGAGCTACTGTGCAGTGGGGACAATAAACTGTAACCAAGGAGAGTTGTAGTTTCCATAGGTAAGAACTTAGTTTCATGTCTACTAGATGAACCTGTCTCAGAGCAGCATTGCTCAAAGTGACATTGACTTTGTGTGTGTGTGTGTGTGTGTGTGTGTGTGTGTGTGTATGTGTGGTAGCCTCTCTTACACAATGGTAGGTATTGAGAAAATTTCCACCTACTAGGACACTTCACTCCAGTAGTGATAATCAAAATGTTCCTAGACATTGGTGCATGACTCCTGGGAAGGAGGACAGTAGAAGATAGGTTACAGAGACCAAATCTGTCAAATGTCTCTAAAATTTAGAAACAGGTAAAAGAGATTATTGAAAAATTTTCAAATGACACAGTAAATTGTGCTCACTTCCAGTCTTGACATTTTAGATTTTAATTCTGTTTCTATCCTTGTTTGGTCTTTAATCGTGTCCCAGACAGTTCCGTCAGAATGTGCCAGTGTTAGACAAGAGCAATAGTTAAATCCAATGTTGGCTTTTCAGCCATGTCCTTTCTAGTTCCTTCCTGTTTTCTGTGGAGAAGAGATTAATATCTTACCAATACCTCTTAATATTAATAATAAAGATACAGGTCAGCTATTCCTTTTTTAAAGCACTTAAAGACACATGAGTACCCAAATCTTGATACTTTAAGAATTTAGGAAGGCGATATAGTACATTAAATGCTTGAATTAAACTTACTTAATCACTTTCTTAAAGAGATTAAACACATAAATATTTCTGTAGCTAAACAGACATAATACATGTCAAGTGAGAGTAGAGTCTGAAAATAGTCTTACAATTTACCTAGTTCAAACTTTGCTACCAATTGCATTTGTTCTAGCTTCTAAGTTCAAAACCATCCTGTTTGTAAGTGGTATACAGAATATTATGTTCCTTCTCCATTACCTGGATTTTTGTTTTTAGAAAATATGACTTAAATAAATGTCACTGACTCATTCTACTTAGTTTCATAGGCTCCCTTTGCCAGGCTATTTAATTTATCTTAAATCTTCCCTTTGAGAGTTTCACAAACACAAATAGGGCATTCAGTATATATAGAATGAAGAATTGGCAGTCAATATGTCAGCTGTTTCCCAGTGCATTTCTCCTGCTGATTCAAACACTGAGAGAATTATAATCCACACGATGCAGTCAGAAATGCTTCCCTGATGATTTCATTAAAATTTTTATGTTGGAAAAGTCTAGTAAATGACTGACCCCAAGACAAACCAACAGGGAAGGAATAGAATGGCTAGAATATGAGCTTTCCCCTTATGAAACATTTATAAACAGCCCTTTTTTATGTGCCAGGGTTGAGATTACAAATACATATTTTGTGTCACTCTTTTCATAAGTTTTAAGTGCTTTCAAAGTACGTTTGGAATTATTTTATGCTCTCAATGTTTCCTCTGCATTATTTGTATGATTACAGAACTATTGTCAACCCTGTAATTTTAACTCGATGTCTTTTTAGTTCTTATGTTTTGAACTGTGAAGCTGTTCTCGTATTCAGTTCTCTGAAGCAAGCATTTTACATAGTGTATCTTTCCATTCCTTTGGTTTGGATACTTTAAACTCCTCCCAGTCCGACACATACAAGTGGTCTTAGACAGTCACTGCTCTGCGGCCTAACTAGCATTTCAGTGGATGAGTAAGCACTGACAAGGCCCATTCCCTTTATGTCAAATGGAGGAGTTGGTGGGGCCGGGAGTGGATGACTATGAAGTGGAAAGGGCAGAGGTCTTTTCTGATGGACATATTCAATGTTTTGAACCTATTAGTGGAAGCATACAAATGTTTGAATTCACAGGACTGTACCTCCATATAAAGGTATATTTTACTTCATAACAATTTAAAAGATAAAAAGAAATAATTTAAAACTAGCATTATGAGCTCTGATAGAAAATTGTATTTAAAAGCTGCCATATCCATTCACTACATATCCATTAACATGAAGCTTTTCATATATTAGAATCACACAAAAGAACCATCCTAGTGGATTCAAAATATTCTTATTCAACAGGTAAGGTTTCTTTTTCAGAATTAGAGCTGAACTTAATTCTGTGTCTGGACTGAATAAACCTTTTTAGTATAGCCATTTGTATAGTCATCCAAATATATTCATTTGTACCATGTATCACATTGTGGTTTCCTGGAAAATAGTTAAGATGGCCCATGGATTACATTATGAAAGTATGAATGTATGAATGCTTTCAGATTTTATTTATTACACACAGAGAACAGAGAAGAAAGGATTCAACATGGATTTTGGAAGGACACAAGCACTCAAAGAATATAGCCTACTTTCTTTTGTCTTTAAAAACGACCAACATAGATGTCACTTTCTATAGACTGTGACTGCAAATCTTGTTGCCCACATTTTGTCAATTTTGAGTGTTAACATCACTTCATATTTGTGAGATGCATTTTTTTCTAGGATACTCAGTCTCTAGGTATCTAGATTAATAAGTATATATGTAAAATTTTGAATATTCCCTACTTCTTTTATTTATGTTCTGCCTTTGATTTCCCTGAAGTGTGAATGCATTCATTTAGCATTTTCTTAGTTATAATGAAAATGCTTACCACAAGGATTGTACTTTAAGGTGAAGTCTTTAGTTAGTATATTAGTAGCGTATGTGTTGTATTACATGAGCAATGGAACATTTGACAGCCACAGGGTTTCTCCATATCTTAGTTTTACCCCTTGAAGTTGTATGATTTCCGTAACTGCCTCATTTCCAAGCTCGCCTCTTTATGTGGCATGTGAAGATTGAAATATGTGCCAAAAGATTAAGGAGGGTGAAATATTATGACAGGTTATGTGATTATCACAGAAACAGGTAGAATGGGGTGTTCAGTACATGGTAGTAATGAATGTTGTCAGCACCTGGCAGTGTTCAATAGAACATGTGTTTGGTTTTTGGTTCACTGAATCTGGTCACAACATTGATGAGTCTTCCTTCAGTAGCTCTCTAGAGATCTCAAATGGCACATTGGTAATAGACTACATGAGAAGTTGTTCTCTTCACGGGGTCCTTACCTACATGTGATACCACTTCACAGGGCATTGTATTCTATCTGCTTTGTGCATAGCCACCGCAATATGCAGATACTGTGTATTTCATAAGAGAGCACCAGTATGCGTATTCTCTTCCTCATTTTTACAACCCTATCTGAACTACCAAGGCACTGAAAATGAAAGTGATGAGCCAGGCACCAGTAGCTCATGCCTGTATTCCTGGCTATTCAAGAGGCTGATATCTAAGGATCATGGTTTGAAGCCAGCCAGGCAGGAAAGTCTATGAGACTCTTATCTCCAATTAACCACCAAAACGCCAGAGATAGCACTGTGGCTCAAGTGACAGAGCAGTAGCCTTGAGCAAAAAAAAAAAAAACTGAGGGACAGTGCCCAGGCCCTGAGTTCAAACTTCAGGGCTGCCATAAAAGAAAAAGAAAAAGAAGTAGGGAAAACTTTGAAGACCTGAAAACTTACTGTTGTAAAAGCAGCTTACAGAATATTGATAACTCAACTGAGCATGCCTATTGCTGAAGTAGAAGTGTGAAAACCTGGTAGCATAATTCATTATTTGGGGCACTTAGTTGAAGAGCTCTGTCATTTGAGGGTATCTTATCTGTTGGAGGACCCTCATGTGGAGGAGTCAATACCTCCTGGAACAAGCCGACTTCTTCCTGGGGTAATGGAGATTTTCTTGCTTTGTGGGTCCCATTTTCAGAAATCCAGGTGTACTCACAGCACAAATTAGTACAGAATTTGCATCACACACAAGGATATCATCCAACATCCAGACCTGTGCATAATAATATCTTCTAATAGAGAAATCTCACAACTCAAAGAATCCACAACCTAACACTGAGTCCAATGGCCACATCCCTTAAGTTTCTTATCTGTATCTCCATATAGTCTATTCATAGATATTATCTATATTAATTATTTACTTTATTGACGAATCATCTATATTATATTAATTAATTCTACTGAGGAAGAGCAGCAGAAATAGCCAGGGGCTCTAGTGCTGCATGTCTGATAGCTGGAAAGGGCGGAATCAAGTAGGGCACTGGGTGGGAAAAGCTCTAGTGCATAGTGCAATTCCAGGGATGTTTCTGCATATGGGCTATATGAAACCAATAACTGTGATAGCAGGCAAATCTCTTGTAGAAAAGGAAACCTGTTTCCCCTTCTGCTATGCCTAGTCTTTGGTTGGGCAAGTGAGAGAGAAGTGTGGCTTCTGTGCAAACTCGGAGAGATTTAGGGCTAGACTAGGTTCTCTTCGACAGGGTTTGGGCATAGTATATACTTCTATGATACTCAGAAAATTGTTCGTCAAACTCTGAGCTATCCCTATCACCTGTGCCTTTGTGGATTGTCTTTCCCTTATAATATCAGAGGAGATCAACTTTTAGGACATTCCTTCCATTTCTGCAACTGGAAGTGGAAAAATGCTTCGGAATTAGGCAGACTCAGTCATCCTAGTTTGCCTACGTGGGTTAGATGATGTAAATATACAAATAAAGGCTCACTCTGCTTCCTCAGGAACATCCTTTCTCATGGAGGAGAGACAGGCATGGAATCTCCTCACATACTTTGAGACAGCTGTGCTTCATCACATCAACCAGCACATCTGGTTCTATCTGAAAACACAGATTTGAATGCCTGATTTCACCTTGAGCCAATTGGATCATACAATTGGGATTAAATCACACTTTCTAACTTGGAAGTAGAGTGAATTTTTATAATCAAAATGGTTACTATAAAATATCACTCTCATCATGCACAAAATGCACAAGAAAAACAGACTGGAACTGAAGGCCACTGGAAAAATGAAGAAGTAGTTAGGCAGAGATGGTGAAACTCACGAGGGTTGCTTCTCCTGCTGCCTGTTTCTCTTTCTGTGGTATGAGTCCTAGTGTACCAGCTATCCTGAACCCTTGCATCCCTGAACATATTTCCTTGTTCTTATAATAAATTTCCTTTTATATAGAAGTAGGTTGAAATGGATTTCTGTTGCTTTTCACTGAAAGAGCCTTTAATCAAATAGACAGAATCCTGATTAATAGATGCTTTTCAGAATAAATGCATTTCATTTAACCTTAGCTTTCCTGGAGTCAGCTATTTTCTGAAAACCTTTTTTTTTTTTTGTTTTTTTCCCTTGAACTTTCATTAAATTGGTTTTGACCAGATTACATTAACTGATTACAGTAAAGTTAAGACACATGAACTGGACTCATATATTTGCAAACCCCTTAATGGCACAAATCA